>NC_067152.1:31174618-31507118 GCF_903995435.1 Acomys russatus | reverse complement strand
AGGCAGGCAGATTGTTGTGAGTTCGAGGCCAACCTGGTCTACAAAGCAGAGTCCAGGACAGTCAAGGCTACACAGAGAAACCCTGTCTCAAAAAATAAAATAAGATTGAGAGCAATTGTGTACAACACCAGACATCAAACTCTGGCCTCCATATGTACATGTACACTCATGGATGTGCACCCTCCCCCCCAAAGACATATGTAGATATAGATACAGATACGCACACACACACACACACACACACACACACACACACACACACCACCCCGCATATGCACATACACAGCAGTAAGAGAAAAGTTGGAGACATTATGACATATTCACATAGTGTAACTTTACACTATAATTATGACAGTATTCTTGAAAACTAACAACAACAAAATATTTAAAGAAAATAGAGTATGTACTTGTATGTACAGCAGTAATGCCACTTTTGGGTTTTTTGTTTTTGTTTGTTTGTTTGTTTGTTTTAAACAATGCCTCTAGATAAGGGTTACACGTCTTCAGGGAGGGGGTGGGTATGGGAAATGAAATACGAAATGGGTTTTGAGGCCTGTGGTAAACCACAACACATATTTCCACCTCAGGTACTTTACTTAGTGTCCAAACTCTGAGCCACGGCTCTATTGCAGGGTCAAGATAACATGGGGGTGCTGAGTTCTCAACACACCCTGAAGTCCAGCACCTGAGCAACTCCCCACTGGGCTCTTGCTTATGGGAGCCTTGGACCAGCTCATCTTCTACCATCCCCGAGCTCTCACCAAGGGTCATGGGCCACATTTATAAACCAAAAGGAGGGGAAAAGGAAAAAAGAAAAAAATATATTATTAGAATCCAGGACAGTCTGGTGAAGTCCAAAAGGAAATCTAAGGCCAAAGGCATAGCAAACAGGCTGGGGCCAAAGCAGGGCCTCAGAGAAGCATCCAGCAGCTACAAGGCCAGGGCTATGAATAGCACAGCCCTGGCATACCAATTGAGTGTTTATTCCCAGCCCATAGTGAAACACAGACACACGCGCGCGCGTGCGCGCACAAACACATATACATACAGATATACACACACAGACACACACAAACACATACAGACAGACACACACTTACATACATACACACACACATACACATATATACAGACACACACACATACACACACATATACATACAGGCACACACACAGACAGACACACACACGCACACACAGACAGACACACACACGCACACACACAATTACATGATACTCTGCTTGGATTTTAAAGAGGAAGGAGATTTGGTGACAAGGAAGTGTGGTGACACTGTCCCGGGTGTGCCTAAGGAAGCCTCAGCAGCATAGCACATAGCTGAGATAGCTCCTGCCTCAGAGGCCCCTGTCACACCACGACAGACAGCGTCTGTCCGTGGGTCTCCACAAGATGTGTTTCAGAAGCCACCCAGTGATTTCTCTCATCCTGCCCACTGAAGGCCGAGCCACCTGGACTGTTGGCTCCAGGGCAGCTCCTCAGCATGTCACAGAGGGGTGTGTTCAGAGAGAGGAGGTGGCTCGGGGCAGCACTGTTTAATTTTGGAGACCCTTTTCAAGGTCAGAATGAGAAATGATCGAAAAGATCCATCATATTGCCTGTGTCGCTTTTCTTCTTTTAAAAAATAGAAAGAAGGAGGTCAGTGGGAAAGTGTTTCACTTGCAGTCATGGAGACCTGAGTTCAATCCCAAGAACGAGTGTGAGGAAAACACACAAAAAGTAACAAACCAACCAACAAAAACAGGTGTGGGGACACATACTTTTAATCCCAGGGCTGGGGAAGTAGAGACAGACAGATCCCTGAAGCTCCAGGCCAAGTAAGAGAATCTAATCTGCCTTTTTAAAAAAAGTGGACAGCACCTAAGGTGCCCCCTAGCCTCCATACACACACACACACACACACACACACACACACACACACACACACACGCATGCACACACACACACGCACGCACGCACGCACACACATCAGAATTCCATTGGCTGTATCCTAGATAGCACTAGTTCCTCAAACACGAATCAACCCAGTACCCTGTTGGTTGGGCATCCAAATCTACTCCAGTTCAGACACAGCCAATTCGTCCTTGAATTGTTGACACATCTCTTGCTGGGGTTTATAAGCCCCACGAGGGGCCCAGTAGGACAGTTTAACTGATTTCTGGAAGGACTGATGAGTAAAGATTCGCACTGTGTCGCCAAGTGTCCCATGCAGCTACCAATAAAAGAAGCTTAGAGAGTATTAGGACATTAGTGAGCCGAGCTGTGGCTCCCCTGCAAGGCACCTCAATTAAAGGCGGTATTGACTTGGCCCCAGCCCAGCCGGCTGCTCAGCGGATTTGCATTTCCCCCAGCAGAGCAGTTATCAAGAGCCTTTGCACCCCGTGGTATCCTGTCCACTCAACAGGCGAACTGATAAGGACAGCCGCGCTTCATCAGATCTGCAGAGGAGCAGAGAGGGGCACAAAGAGGGTCAGCCACGTCAGTAGGGAGGAAGGAGAAATGGAATCAGAAAAGCACTTTCAACTTTTTACCCACGGGGGGGGGGGGGGTGGAAAACCTTAACCACAGGCATGCATCCCAATAGAGCCCACTGGTTCGGTGAGGAAATGGCAAAGCCGGCAGAAGTTCTTAGGCATTGCCCAGGGCAGTGGTAAAGAGCAAAAGCCCCAGAAGGCCTTGGTTCACACGCTTGATGCTTACATCACTTGCTAGGAATATGATTTGGGGCACATCATGGGACCTTCCCCTAACCTTGGTACCCTCTGTGAGAGCATGTGGTGTGAGTGCACTATCTGTCTTATAGGCCTTATAGTCTGGAGCTTACCAGTTCAGCGAGGCTGGCTGGCTGGTGAGCCCAGGGATCCTCCCATCTGCTCCTCCCCAGTTCTGGGATTACATGTGTGTGCCACCACACCCCACAGCTTTCCTTGAGTCCCTGTGATCCAATCCAGGCCTCTGGCAAGCTCCCTACGGTCTGAGCCACCCCCGTCAGCCCCACAAAGCTAAGTTGCAAATACATGGTCTCACTGATAGAAGGTCCCCCTCACTGGATAAACTACCGGGCCCTTCTGCCCCCATCTCCTCACACCTTATAACCCAGAGGTAGAGATTCCGTGGCAGCTAGGAGTTATTTGTCTACTAGGAGCCAATAGCAAAGAAGAGATGATAATTTCCTGGGAGCTTTATAACTTTTATTTACATTAAATAGCAAACTTGATCCCAATCATTGTGTACCTGGGCACTAGCTTCTAGGACCTTCTTTCCAGTCTATCAAAATAAAACTGTACTTTTCTTGTGTTTTTGAAAAGCTGTGAGTGAAATAGGAATGTCAGGGTGAGAAAGGTTTTGTAGAAGTCACTCCCACATCGCTTCCTTTCTTTCTCCGTAAGTACAGAGATGTATAGCCATCCTTGACTGAGCAGCTGTACCAATCTTCTCGAAGATCCCCCCCTCTCCTGAACCTGTCTGGGTGCCATAAATGTGAACCCACACACATGCGGACTCACAGGTGTGAGGGCCACAGGTGAACTCACTCACGTGTGAACTCACAGGTGTGAAGGCCACAGATGTGAACCCACTCACAGGCAGACTCACAAGTGTGAGGGCCACAGATGTTAAACCCACCCATGTCAGGAACTCACAGGTGTGAGTGCTGCAGGTGTGAACTCCAAAAAGGAGAGTCCAGAGGCAGTAAAGGTGGGTTTCCCTCCCATGCTTCTGGTACCTCCTGCCCTCGGGCTGCCTGAATTTTATTTCTCCGGAGCCTTTTTTGTTGCTGTTGCCTTTGGTTGGCTATCATGCTTAGCAGAGTGGGGCTTTCTCCCATGGGTGCTTTTAACGGAATTTATCTCTTCTCAACACAGATCTGACTGTCCAACAAGAAAGCCTGATGTGTCCAAATGAGACAAAGCTAAAGAAGCCAGCTCGAGAGAAAAGAAGCTTAGCCACGCCCTCACAGTTCATGAGAATGGCCGGGAAGCCCCTGGAGAGACAGAGAAAAGGAGACCCAAGTGCTCACCCCCAGACTGAGCCCCACGCTGCCCTCTCACAAGCCTTCCAGCCACCAAATGGTTCTCAAGTGCTGACTGAGCCCTGGGGACCTCCATCCCTCCCTGCCACAGTGGTAGGACCAAGAAGGGCACCATTTAGTTTCCACGACGAAGATTTCTACTCTGTATTGTCATTAAACAGTGAACAAGAAAACTATGACACAGAAGAGGAAACCCGCATGGAGGAAGAGCTTCTGCTGCTTGGGATGCGCTCTCCTCCTAGCCAAAAGAGAAGCCGATTTCTTGGGGCGTCAGCCACTCAAAGTAAAAATGTTGAGGGAAATGCTGAAAATCTCAGAGGAAATTCTCGAAGATGGAATGAGCCCAGTCCTGGGTCTTCAAGAAAAAGCAGTACCATTGAGTTAGCAACAAAGCCAACTTCTGCTGGGCAAAGGATGCTCCAAGATACCACGCTACTGGGGGAGTCGGATAAAGAGAATCCCGGTGGGGACCAAGAAGACGAGAAGACCGCTCTTCCACAGGACACCAACTCTGATGACATCAATCGAGTCGGTGCCGAAGATGTACCCAGCGACAGTCCTGTGGAAGACAGGTCTGCTATTCACAATTATGAGAGAGACTGGCAAAATTACTTAAATGGTTCAAGGAATTCGTTCGACTGCTTACTCTCTGGGAGACCCACAGCTCCAAGGTCATCCATGAATGCATCTTATAACACTCACAGATCAGTGCTGCACTCCACTCTGATAGACGACGTCCCAGCAAGCTTGCCCATGTCGTCTGTCCTAGTCCCCAATTCAGACTTGGAGGAAAACCTAAGGTTCAATGTACGCCGGCCACTCTCACCTATCAGAAACAGAAATCCATTGGCCACCGCTGAAAACTGCAACGATGACATCAGAGACGCAGAGGAGACAGCTTCCACAAGCCCAGCCCAGAGGTCGCCATTACTGGCAGAAGACCTCCTATCCAACCCTCAAGGCAGCATGGCGTTGGGGGACTCTCCCAGCTCGCCTACAAGAAGACCTTTACAAGGCCATTTCTATGTGCCTGGGCCCCTGCAGGAAAACATGCCCTTTACTTTCTTTGCAGTGTCTGATTTTCCAAATCAAAATGATAATGGGACCAGTGTTGGTGTCATGGATGAAAAGGGGGCCACAGAGATAAAGGCAGACCCCGAGAAACTCAGGAAATTGCAAGAAAGGTAAGGACTTGTTGTAAGTATACGCTCCCTCCTTTGCCACCACTCCCCGCCACCCCCACCTCCCCGCCTGTGCTGCAATAGCCATTGCTTTTATTAGAGAAATGTGGGAATTTTAAATTGCCGCCATGTTCTTCCCTGACATGTTAATGAGATTGCTTCTTTTGAGAAAACCGTCCCTATTTCATTACCCTTAAAAGATATGTACGTACAAAGAAGAATTTGGCAGTCCTGCTCAGTTTCACCTGTATATCCCCAAAGTACCTTTTTCCTTGAATATTACAAGGAGGACAAGGACTGGCCACATGGCTGAGCGGGTACAGGTGCCCACTTAGGAGCCGACCAATCCCCAAGACAGTAGAAGGAGGGACCTTCCCACTCCCACAGTTACTGTCACTGTCACACACACACACACACACACACACACACACACACACACACACACGGGGTGAGGAGACAGAGGGAAGAGGGATGTTTATTTATTTGGTTTTTGGAGACAGGGTTTCTCTTGTGTAGCTTTGGCTGCTCTGGATTCGCTTTGTAGACTAGGCTGGCCTTGAACTCACAGCGATCCACCTGCCTCTGCCTCCCAAGTGCTAGGATTAAATGCATGCGCCACCACGCCCAGCTGGAATTGTTTTTAATAAAAAGGAAAAGAAAGAAAGGAAAGAAAGGAAGAAAGAAAGGCAAATTTCCAGGAACACAAAGATGCGTGGTGGCACAGGGCTCTCTCCTCTCCACAGAAATTAGCTGGGTTTTGTTTTTTGTTGTTGCTGTTGTTTTTTGTCTTTTTAGTTTTTTGGGGTTCTTTTTTTTTTTTTTTTTTTTTTTCCCTGAAAAGGTTGCTAACTCCCCAGAGAAGGAACCATTCAGCTCTTGAAGTTCACAGCTCTCCCTCCGGAGAGTTACTGCAAATTCAACCAACAGTTCTAGAATTTAAACCTTCCAAACAGTTACCATAGTTACCCCAGTTCTCTGAAGGGTGGGGCTGGTGTAACCACTGCCTCCATGTTAAATGTGCTTGTGCGCTCTCTCTCTCATGCATGAGAGAGAAAAACAAGATTCTTTTTTTGAATCGCCCTTTTCTTTGATCTTCCCTTCCTCATGAGATGAGTTTGGTATATTTCACAGCTATGAAACTGGATACTTTTTAAAGCCTTCGTTAAACACTGTCAGAATTCTACCATCTCTTTTATGATCGGTGTTTACTGTGCCCAAGTCTTGACTTGAGGATCTGGAAATTGATTCTTGGAACATGAGCCCTCTTTGTACACGTTAGTATGGCTCCTCCGGGCCATTAATTACTCTATTGATGTCCATTTGCAAGCAGGAAAATTTCACCACAACGAATTAAAAATGGGAAAAGAAGGAGCAAGTCAAACAGACTGCTTACACACTCTTCAGAAAGAAGAGCTTGCTTTTCTTTGTTTCCAGTGTGTGTGCACCTATGTGTGTGTGTGTGCACGCACGCACACATGTGTGCATTCCTGCCTCTGTGTGTGTGTGTGTGTGTCTATTAGTGACTCTGTGTGTACACAAGTACATTTGTGTACCTGACCACATAGAGGCCTGAGCTTGACAGCAGGTGAATTCTTCGATCACTCTCCGCTGTATTTATTGAGGCAGGTTCTCTCACTGAACCAGAGCCTTCCAGTGTGAACCAGTCTGGCTAGCTTTCCCCCAGAACCCCCATCTCTGCCTCTCAAGTTCTGGGATCACAGGCGGCTCCACACCTACCCTGCTAAGAGCTTCCTAGTTGTCGGCGCCTTCTCTTTTCATAGTTAAATAAGCTCCAAGAAGAGCATCCATGGTTAAGGCCAAGAGACCTCATACCCACCCATCTTCACCAATCCCCAGATGCAGCTTCAGACATGCCTGTCAGATGTCTGGATGTCTTTGGACTCAGAATAGGTTTCTTGCCGGGCGTCGTGGCGCACGCCTTTAATCCCAGCACTCGGGAGGCAGAGGCAGGCGGATCGCTATGTGTTCAAAGCCATCCTGGTCTACAAAGTGAGTCCAGGACAGCCAAGGCAACACAGAGAGACCCTGTCTCAAAAAAATAAAAATTTAAAAATTAAAAAAAAAAAAGAATAGTTTTCTTTTAAAGTGCAAGTGTTTCTAGGCATGGGCCTCTGCATTAAGCAGCTATCACTTGTGAAGTATTTGTCTTAACATCTTACTATTTGTCATTTCAAAAGTGTCCGTCTTAGGAAATTTTCACAAGCGAAGATTTGTTTCTTTTGAGCTAACATCTCACCATGCAGCCCTGGTTGGCCTGGAACCCATTCTATAGGTCAGGCTGGCCTGAGACTCCTAAGGGATGTGCTTGCCTCTGCCTCCCAAACACAGGGCACTTGTGGGGTTTTCCCTTGTGAAGAAGCAGTGGTCCTGAGACTGTCCCTACTGGTCTACACAGCCACCTGCCATGTTCTGTAGACGCTGAGCAAGCCCTCTGGCCCGTGTGAGGGATTGCGGCCCGCCCGTGTGAGGTGTGAGGGATTTGTTGTGCTCCTTTGGCGGCCCTCACCTTTCCCTGACCTGGTGTCATGGCATCCTAACGTCTTAGCAGCCTTCCTCCCACAGTCTTTAGAATCCTTGACGACACAATTGAGTCTGCCGCTGGGGGCTCTGGCAGTGTAACCATACGGAACCTCTGTGCTATTCCAGCAGTGCTGACAACTTGGACAGGCTGAGTCTCGATTTGCATGGCAGCACCCTCCCCTTGTGTCTCTCTGCTCTTCTAGCACTTTCCTCACAAAAGCCCTTTGCTTCATCTCTAGTTCTTTCACTTGCTGCTGCTGTTTGCTGTCGAAATGATATTTTTAAGTCTAACTCTTTGTGGCTCATGTGTAGAAACGTAATTGACAATAATTTTTACTTTCTCTGTGTTTTGTTAAGCTCAGGGCTTTGTCTGTAGATTGGGTTTCCTATGTAGAAAATAGTTTTGAATGTGAATAACATTTTCATCCCTCTCATTTCAAACCCTGTATTTTTAATGTTGTTTTAAATCTCACAGTTTTGCGTCAGTCTTTTAAGGACGCCTGGGTTTATGTTAGATGTTTATTGCCTTTTGCTGAGTCTCCTTTCAGAGCATAGCCCACTTGCTTTACCTAGAAACACATACCTGTCAGCCGGGCGTGGTGGCACACGCCTGTAATCCTAACACTTGGGAGGCAGAAGCAGGCAGATCAGATCACTGTGAGTTCAAGGCCAGCCTGGTCTACAAAAGAAAGAAAGAAAGAAGAGAAATACACACCTGTGATCAAAGGGGACACACATGTATAAGGTTCACAATGTGCATTGTAAAGTTGCACTTTAAGGAGTTTCCAGGTGCTGGGAAGAGAGCTTGGTTGGTCCGGTGCTTGCTGTGCTCTAATGAGGTCTGCAGCTGGACCCCAAAATCCACATAAAACTCCAGGCCGAGACCAGAGAATCCCTGGTATTCGCTGGCCAGCCAGTCAGGCCAACTGCTATGCTCCAGGTTCAGTGAGAGACCCTGACTTAAAAATCAAGGTGAAACAGATGGACGGCACAGCACAGTGGCACGTGTATCTAATCCCCGTGCTCAGGAGGTAGACACAGGCCAATCTCTAGGAGTTTGAGGCCCAATTAGTTTACATGGCAAGTTCTAAGCCAGCCAAGCTACACAGTAGACCCTGTCTCAGGAGAAATAATAATAAGGTGGAGAGCAATGGTGGAAAATACCCAACATCAACCTCTGGCCTGTATAAGCCTATGCACACACACACACATGCACACACACACAGAAAACTTAAAGTTATTCCAGCCAAACCTAGGATGTCATTCCTTACAGCCTTTGCACTTGCTACCACACAAAGACCACTCAGGCGGCCATAATTATTTTCTTCTAGTATTTTTATTCTCTTATTTTATACAGCACAGAGGCTAATGACATGGGCTATTGTTGTTGTTGTTTGAGTTTGCATTTCTTAACATAATTCAAAAGCTTCAGAGGCCAGCTTTGAACACAGAAGCTCTGACTATGGCTCCTGTGAGTGTACCAGCTTACACAGCCGGCTTCCTCAAGGTGGCTGAGGCAAGAGAGAGTGGCTCAGTGTTTGCTATAGGCCTCATCCCTCATCCCATCCCCTTTCATACTGATGGGCACTGAAGCCATGACCTCCCCCATGCTAGGCAAACACCTAACCACTGAGCTACATGTCCCATCTCACTGCTCACTTCTTGATTGGTGCTGCTGGTCCCTTCCCCTGAGCTCACACTTCTCTGTAACACATCAAGGATCAATAACTCCACCGGGAGAGAGCCTCACGGGGTGGGAAGGCACAGTGGATGAGCCCCAGAAACCCAGACAGCCAAGGCATGGGGATTGATTGCTCCTTCTTCCTTCTCCCATGAATGCCCTGGGAAATGGTATTTGTGGAAACAACAAGCATGGGGGACTCCTGGTTACGAGGCCTTGTTTTCTGTTTAGTCTCCTGGAGGAGGACTCGGAGGAGGAGGAGGGAGACTTGTGTCGCATCTGTCAGATAGCCGGGGGTTCCCCAACCAACCCCCTCCTGGAGCCTTGCGGCTGTGTTGGAAGCCTGCAGTTTGTTCACCAAGAGTGCCTGAAAAAGTGGCTGAAAGTGAAAATAACATCAGGTAGGTGGGGAAGGAAGAGAAGCGAGCGTGCTGCGGCATATAATTAATCTGAGACGCCTCAGTGTGGGCTTGGGAGCCTTGTCAGCAGCTCACTGTCAGGGGAACACGGCCAAGCACAGGATTCTTGCTTATAAATGCTGTGATGGGAGGGGTAAGTGAACGTGGAGTGTGTGTGTGTGTGTGTGTGTGTGTGTGTGTGTGTGTGTGTGTGTGTGTGTGTTTAAATCTGAGAGAATCTTGGAAACAAATTCTCCTCCTGCTTGAGGTCTCCACAAAGCTTACCTTCTAGGAGGAAGGAGGGAGACAGACATGGGTTGCCAGGAGACCCCCGGCAAGCCTACAGTAGGTAGCCCTGTCCAGTTAGTAGCTGGTCCATCATGCGAGACCTGCCACCCCCAAAACACACAGAGACATGTACTTCATTTGTGGTGGGGAGGGGTGTCACCTAAGAACCCAACCAGGGGATGGCTACTCCACACTTGAGAACACTTGCTGCTCTTGCAGAGGACCCAGGTTGAGTTCCCAGCACCTCACATCAGGCAGCTTATAGCCGCCTGGAACTCCAGCTCCAGGGATCTGCTGTTCCTGCTTCTGGCCCCTGTGGGTACTCTCACACACACACACACACACACACACACACACACACACACACACACATACTTTTTTTTTAAGTGCAAGCAATTCTGCCAGAGGGTAAGAAGCATGTCACTGGGATTTTCTAGATCTCTATTAAAGAGCTTGACAAGTGGCAATTTTGTCAGTCTGATCTCATAGCTGGGCATGAAGACCCTTCTCAGTCACCCCAGGAAGTGATAACCTAAGTGCAGACACATGGGAGGTTGGCTGTAGTGTTCTTGGCAGAAAGTACCAGGTTTCTTTGCCTTTTCTAATTAGGGAGGGGCTAGAGCATCTGGTCAACTGAAAGGGGCCCGCTGTTTCTTTCACACCGCCCTCCCTGGGATCGGTACCCCTCGGCCAGGCCCTGTTTCTCTCCTCTTTCTTATCCTTATCTGTGTCTGGTCTGATAAGCTGGTCGGGAGCCTTACAGTCATAGCTGTCTGCCTTCTCCATGTCATCGGGGAATCATATTAACTGACACTCTCCCTCCATGGCTGCCTCTTCCCTTCCACAAGAAATAGAACCAATCCTCAAATGCTTAAATCTACATCTACAAGCAAAGAATTCAATCTTGGCTGGGGGAGGGGACTTTTGGGAGGGTGGACTATGGTTACTAGTGGCTGCGGTGGCTTGCCCCTTCCCTGGGGAGATGCAAACATCACACCTCCTCACAAAGCTGCCATGACAAACCAAAGAATGATCCCACTGAAGTCTAACCTGGAGAACCAGGGAGTTTACTGGGCTTACAGAGCACAAATGAGGTTCTTGGCAGGATCGCAGGTGACCCCAAAGCAGCTGCACTGGGAAGTGTTCACCCATAGACACATAAATGGAACCCCAATTTGACTCACCTCCCCAAACATATATATGCTAATCTCTTTCTAGACCCTCCAGCCGTGCAGTTAGGACAGAAATGCATTCAGATGGCTGGGAGGAGAGCCTAGGATCTCAGTGATGGTCCAGCAACTCTTCCCCTTCTGCCTCCTTGCCAACAAACCATGAGCCCTCTCTGTCATAAGAGACACTTGCGAGCAGTCACAGCTGACCTGACAGCCACTTGGCTGCATCTCCTAGGGAACTGCATTCTACGACAGCCGAGCAGAGGCTTTCCCTTACTAGAAATTCAAGCCAATTAAACATTTATCACAGACCAAAAGGAAGAAGAAGAAGAAGAAGAAGAAGAAGAAGAAGAAGAAGAAGAAGAAGAAGAAGAAGAAGAAGAAGAAAAGGCAATTTAAATATGATACTTTCTTAGAGCTAGAATGTGTTCAGCAAGATTAGAATGGAAGATCCATGGGGGGGCGGGGGGCAGCCACCAAAAGCATTGTTGATGACTTTGGGGAGAGAGAGGGAGAGAGGGAGAGAGAGAGAGAGAGAGAGGAGGAGGAGGAGGAGGAGGAAGGAGGGAGGGAGGCAGGGAGGGAGGAGAGAAAAAAGAAACAAATAGAAGCAAGCATACAAAATGCAGACGGGGAGATAAACTTTTCACTCCCACCCTTTAACAGTCTCTATGATTTATTATTTCTTTATATCTACAGTAGAAACCTAGAACTGGGGCATACGCTTGCAAAGCCCTGATCACTAAATAGATGCAGGTGACTGATAATGTTTCCCAGCAAGAAACACTAACTAAATGCTGCACCTGTACCAGAGGAACTATGTGGCACTTCTGTATCCCCAGAACAGCCATGGTACTGCAAGCACAGGTCACGTGTCCATAAGAACAGCAGTGCAAGGAGCCTTCTCTTACCCCTTGTCCCAAAGGAGACTGGCCTCAGGCTTCTGCAGGCCCCAGACACCCCTGTAACTAGAACCCTCACTTGGGCCCGTCTCTCTTTCTTCGGGTGAGAGCGAAGGTATATCTGGCAGCCAAGCCATTGGCTGAGGATACCGCCTGCTGTGGGTCTGACATTAATTTATTTATTGCAGAGCTATGTCAGGTCTGCGAGGGGTGAGGGAGGCCGTAGGTCCAACAGTCACTCCACTTGCAAAGGCCAGTGTTAGAGAGGGTTTGCTTCCATGTAGCAATTCCAATTTTATGAACCATTATGTTTACATATTTAGATAGAAACAAGATCTGTTATTTAGACATCATGGAGATTTCACCTGCCTGAAGCTCAAATAATAAATGACCACAGGAGGAAAAAGATGTCCAGAGCTCAGAGGCAAGGTCACTTTCTCCAGAAGATGACTGACTTCAAATGAAAACCACTGAAGCTTGGAATTCATAACACACACAAGCTCAGTCTCAAAATAGCACCTGCCCAAAATGCTGGCACAAACAGACTCAGGGTTGCATATAACCTAAAAGTGTGTACGGTGTGTGTGTCTGTGTGGTGTGTGTGTCTGTGTGGTGTGTGTGTCTGTGTGGTGTGTGTGTCTGTGTGGTGTGTGTGTCTGTGTGGTGTGTGTGTATATGTATGTGTGGGGTGTGTATGTATGTATGTGGGGTGCGTAAGTGTGTGTGTGTGTGTTGAAAGAACTTCTAAGAACTTCTGATCCACTCTCTTACATATGGTTCTTACTCTTAATTCCAGGAGCAGACCTAGGCACTGTAAAAACTTGTGAGATGTGTAAGCAAGGCCTACTAGTCGACCTGGACGACTTCAACATGACCGAATTCTACCACAAGCACCAGCAATCCCGGGTAAGGCACATCACTGCCACTTTCTCCCTGGTCTAGAGTAGGCAGAGGCTCTAGAGAGGTGGCTCGGTGGTTGAGAGTATTTGCTGCTCTTGAAGAGGATCTGGGTTGGGTTCCCAGCACCCATAAGGTGGGTCACAATTGTCTGTAACTCCAGTTCCAAGGGATCCAATGCACTCTTCTGGCATGTGTGGGCACCAGACACACACACACACACACACACACACACACACACACACACACACACACACACACATACATACATATACATGCACACATTCATACACAAAAAATAAATAAAATAAACAAGTCTTTAATTATAAGTAAAGTAGGTTAGAAATTCGTGCAGAAAGCAACTTGATCTCCCTAGTCTACCGGTTACAAAAGCCCCAGTGGAATATGGCTCTAGATCTCTTTGGCTCACTTTGAGAAGGTGTGCCATTAAATTGAAACACTGGAGGACTGAGAAGTCTCGGCCATCCAGGGTTGACATCCACCTGCTCTTAGGGGGACACAGGGGAAGGTGGAGTAGCCGACTGAACCCATTGAAACAACAAGAAAGTCTGGGCAAGCCTCAGGTCCAAATTTGCTGAAGTAATTTAATAATAACAACCAAAACTTAACTCAAGGTCTTGGAGGAATCGGTCCCCAACTTAAATATCAAGTAAACCTGGGTAATGAGGACCAGCATTACCTAAAGCTAATAAGCATGAAATAAATGCTTACTGTGTGCTTTTTAACACCCAGGGAACTGGGGAGTGGGATAAGTGGGGAAAACTCTCCTGGGGCATTTGGAGTACATTGCTGAGAATGTGAAAAAGTTAATTAACCTCGGGTGGGAAGGTGATTTATGCCCAAGGAAAAAGTTAATCACTTAATTCTCAGGCAAACAATCTCTTTATTTAGACTACGCTCTACAATAGAGAAGCAACAAGCCACACGTGGCTAGTGAGAAGGAGGCTGGTTCTACTAATCAATACATGTTGTACATGATAAATACACAATAAATACATGGTACAGAAAAGTAAACTATCACATAATTCTATGTTAAATTTATACTTCCTGCCCTGGCTAGTTTTATATCAACTTGACACACGCTAGGTCAACTGAAAAGAAGGAACCTCAATTGAGTAAATGCCTCCACAAAATCCAGCTGTAGGGCATTTTCTTAATCAGTGATTGAAGAGGGCGGCACCAGCCCACAGTGGGTGGTGCTATCCCTGGGCTGGTGGTCCTGGGTTCTATAAGAAAGCAGGCTGAGCAAGCCATGGGGACAAACCAGTAAGCAGCACCCCTCCATGGCCTCTACATCAGCTCCTGCCTCCAGGTTCCTTTCCTGTTTGAGTTCCTGTCCTGACTTCAGTTCCAGGGCATCTGATGCCCTCTGCAGACGCCAGGCATCATGGGGTACACAGACAGGCAAACACTCATACATACAATAAATAATTTCCAGAAAGAAGCAACGGGTTCTAGTATGGCGTTTTCATATGCATGTTCACACATACCCTTGTAGGACTCACAGAGGTCCTTGTGCTCACACATAGGCATTAGGGGAGCCTGGCATGTTGGCTCACAGGGTGGTTCTCTCAAGGGACAGAACACAATGCCTGTTATCCACCTGGGAGGCTGGAGAAGAGGCACTTAATAGCCTGCTGACCTTCGTGCTTTCTGTGGCTAGAGACATTTTTTTTTTTCATCACACACTTATTGTAAGCTTGGGTTTTTTTTTAATCTATAGATCCTATCTTTATGAACTTTACAAAGTGTTTCAACATAGTCGCATCTGATCTGTTTTTAGCTTTGTTCCTCAGGAAGGTTTGTGTCTGCTTTGTTGGCACGTGAGACTGAGCTAACTAGGCCCTGAAAAGTTTTCACCAAATTGCCCTGTGCTTAAAATAAACCACTCATGGTCAGACTCCTGGAAGTTTGAACCAAGTGTGGCTACTGGGTCTTGTTGAGTCAAGGGGCTGACTAACACCCAACTGTATGAAGGTCATTCTGCTGGCTGTGAAGGTCACGGGAACCCCTGTGTACCCTGAGCTGTCCTTTCTTCCCTCACCTCTCGCCCATCCTGTCCTCTCCTCAGATAAGGTTCCCACCTTCATACAGAGCGGGTGTTACTCAGCTTCCATTGCTATAAAGAAATCCCTGAAGCTTGTGTTTTGGCTCCTGCTCTGGAAGCTGCAGTCTAAGGTTGAGAGACCCCATTACTTTGGGTCTCTGGTGAGAGAAGCCTACTGTGCAGAAGTGTAGTGGAGCTAAGAAGCAGATGGAGAAAGCGGAAGAAACTGGCTCTCAGCAGTCTCCTCGGAGAGCGCACATGGCTAAGGACCTCCCTAGGTTCTCCTTCCTAAAGGCTCCCACCTCCCAACACTGCCACCCCGGGGACCAAACCGCTGACACATGCACCACAGCAGGAAGAGCCTTGGGGGAGCACTGATCTTCCAGAAGACCCAGGTTCGATTCCCCAGCACCCACAAGGCGGCTCCCAGCTGTCTGCTCATACGCCCTCTGCAGGCCACCATGGGCACTTCATGTATGCAGTGTACATCCACACATGCAGGCAAAGCACTCATACACATAAACGAATCTAAAAACTCTTTTAAAAGCAAAGATGTATGCCAATGTCTCAGGAACCACATGAAAGTGGAACGAAATACTTAAAGGTCCTGCCAGCCTGGAAATCCATTCTCTGTAAAAAATTGTCTTAAAAACTGGAAGCAAAATGGAAACTTTCTTAAAGAATTAATACCAAAAATAGAAGCCATATTCTGGGAGCAGCAAGATGTCTCATGGGTAAAGGTGCCTGCAGCACAAGGCTGACAACCTGAGTTCAGTCCCCAGAACCCACTTGGTGGAAGGAGAAAACTGACTTCCAAAAGTGGTCTTTGCCCTCTTCCTATGCACCAACCGTGTTACACACTCAAGTAAGTAAATAAGTCAGTAAATGTCACATTGATAAGTTTGGATTATAGACCAGGCAGCTTCACACCCTTTCAGCAAACACTGGACTTGCCCGTGTGGATGCTTGCTATCATGAGGGCTCCATGTATAGCAGGAGATGCCATCTGGGCCTGTGTGAGTATACTCTGATGGCCGGTCACACAGGAAAATCACCTAGCAACACATTTTCCAGAATGTGTCCCTGTGCTTAAGCAACATATAGCTATAATTATACATTGAAATAATGTTTTAGATATACTGGGTTAATAAAATACCTTGTTCATATTAATTTCACTGGTTTTTTAAAAACTCACATGGCTGCTGTAATTTTCAAATTGCATATGTGGTTTGCATTTGTGCCTGGATTACTATTGTAATGCATTGTTCTGGTCTAGAGGCAGTCAATAATATTTATTATAAAATACAGTCAACAAATGTTTGTCACATGAGTCTAGTGCAGGATTACCATTATAACTTAAACCTACCCACCTTTATAACATGATCCAAAAAATTAACAATCACAATTGCAAAGCACATAATTTTAAAACTATAAAAATTGTTAACCCAAATGTCTCCCTTACAGGGAACTAAATTTGACTCTTATGTATTCAGACCTTTTTCTGCAAACATTTTGACAGCTATATAGCAGGTTTGGGACCAGCATGAGCTACAGAGACTCTGTCTTACAAAACCAACAACAACGCCGGGCGGTGATGGGGTGCGCCTTTAATCCCAGCACTTGGGAGGCAGAGTCAGGCGGATCTCTGTGGTCAACAAATCTGTCCAGGACAGCCAAGGCTACACAGAGAAACCCTGTCTTGAAAAACAAAAACACAAACCAACAACAAAGACATGTAAAAATCCCCCATGGTTTACCACCCTAACAACAGCTTGTAACCTTCCTGTCCAAATGCTGAAGCCCACTGGCCTGGGATGCAGACAGGTGTCATTTGTTTTCAATTGTGGGAAAATATCCATAATATAAAAGGTTAATGGTCAAAGCTTTTACTGAGTACCTACTGTATGCCCCACACAGTGCTGGGATATATGGGAGTGCCCAAGACCAGGACTGTCTTCTAACTAAGAGCACAGAGGGGAGGGGGGCACAGAGCCCGGGCTATGGAAAAGGTGAGGGTCACACCTGGGTCACCTGTGCATTTGTTTGCTGAGTCCATGCTGTGCCCCAGGCACTGGGCCAGACACCAGGAGTCCAGGTGCAGAAGGGTGTCCACAGACCTCAGGCACAGCGTTCACCAAATCACACTTTTAGTTCTTGCCTCCCACAGGATGTATTTGTTTTGCAAAATATTGAGGCCACCTGTGTTAGCTCAATTTACATAATGCCTGCAGGAAACAGGCAGAACAGAGGTCACGAGTCCCCTTTTATGAATTGGAGTCACCCTGGCACTGCACAGTTAAAATTGTATTGCTTACCTAAAGTCACAGTGTCGGAGGGCCCTCGGCCGCCCATCTCACCCAAGGAACTACTCCCATTGTCTCCCAGAGGTGTGCCCCTGCCATGTTTGCCGTGGCACACAGGAGGATTATGGTGGCCCTCTGGCAGTCATTTCTTTGTAGCACAGGCCTGACCTTGCTTCATCTCAGCCAAAGACAGATGCCCTTGGACCACGTGCAAGTACCTAATCACTTTTAGACCCTGGGCTTCTCTGGAACACACCTAAGGTTTCATTGAAGGCTGAGCTTTGAGCTTCTGCCCTGTTAGCTAGATTCTCATTCTCTACAGCAGAGAAAATGTTTTTATTTTGCTTTTTTTTTTTTTTTTTTTTCAAGACAAGGTTACTCTGTGTAGCCTTGGCTGTCCTGGACTTGCTTTGTAGACCAGGCTGGCCTTGGACTCACAGAGATCTGCTTGCCTCTGCCTCCCTGAGTGCTGGGATTCCAAGCAAGCAAATCTCTTAACCACAGTGACTATCAAAGGAAGGGCAGGCTAGGTGGCTCACCTAGTAAAGATGCTTGTCTCTCAAAAAGGGCTTAGTTCCACCCCTGAAACCACACAAAGGTGGAAAGAAAGAGCTGCCTCTGCAGAGATTTCCTCTGACCTCTACCTGTGTGCGTGCATATACACAGAGACACACACACACATACACACACACATGCCCACACACAGACACACACACATACACACACACACAAAAGATAGGAGCTGGGGGGAAAGGGAATGGCTAGTGGGCAGAGAAGCTCTCAGAGCTCCTGTCCAGGGTGCCCCATGCCTCCTTGTCCTAGGGTCCCCAACCTGACTGTAGGCTGGTGGCAAAGGGAACTCCGCACGAGAGGCAGAGTGTGATGTGACTGGGTCAAGGCTGGCACCAGTAAATAGCTCTACGAAGTGTAGCCCCCAGGAACCCTGTGAACAGACTGTTGCAGTGGACGGAAGGGGTGACTCTAGGTCGCAGGCCAACACGCCTCTCTGATTGGCCAGCAAAGCCCTTGTCAGCAGCTCATTATGCAAAGAGTATTTATGGTTTGAGTGACAGGTTCCCTCCCACGGAACTGAGAAGAGGCCAATCTACTAAAAGTGACTTTTCAAATTATCTGCAAGAAACATTAGCGGGTATTTTCCCATCTGCATGCCTCCGGGTCTCATTGAGCCATAAAAAGTAAATGATCTTCCTGAATGCTTTGACAAACTGGAGCATTACAAGCCGTTTTCTGGATGGTTGCTTTGTCATTTTGAGCCACAGAGTCTGCTTCAAAAGCCCCCCCCCCCACCCACCACACACCCCTGCAACAGATAAAACCCTTTGGCATAGAAAGGAGCAAGGTTTGGTTGTAGTGGAGGACCTAAAAGGCATGCTAGGAAGGCTTCCTGGAGGAGGTGGCTTTGGCTATAGTCCTGAAAGGAGGCAGCAAGCACCGACTTGTTGCGGTGGGGAAGAGGAATGCAAGGAGATGGATGAAATAGAAAATGTGAATAAAAAAAGCCAGATTCCAGCTTTGGGTAGAAGTCAGAGGCACTTGAGCACACACACATACAATCAAAGGCTAAAAATAGGAGCCTAAGTATTCTGGACCATTGAGTTTCAGCCTTGAAAGGCAGACAGAACAGAGGCCTCTCACAGTGACCTTGAGGCCACTTGTCACACCAAGAACCGGAGACAGCCAACTACACAAGGAAGGGCACATCGATCCTTGCTCAGCTTCTGAGCTTTTCCTGACGGCCACTTGGTCCTGGGAGACCTGGGTTCTGGCCAGCCTCCTGAGCTGCCCTTGACCACCAGGCCAGTGAAGCGCTGCAGCTGCAGGAAGATGAGGTGCCTGAGGTGGACGCCCTGTCACATCTGCGCTTTGTTAACCTGAGTACTGTCAATAGTTCTGACCCTTCCCAAGGATGCTGTAAAGCGCCCTGGCCTCTGCAGAGGAGTTCCCCCCGCCTCCCCGGGGGCTAGGTGGGTCCCTGAGCACGGGCTGACCCAGCCTGGAACACCACCACCCATGGGATTGGTGGTGGGGGACAGATGAGGGTGGTAGGGTGCCCCATCCCCCTCTTCTCCTTGCAGAGGGGAGTGCTCCAGGGAGGGATGACTCAGGAAGGGCCCTGCAGCACAGAGACATGGGCCGGATGTCCAGCCCTCCCATTGCAGCTCCTGCTCCAAGCAACAGGAAGAAGCAAGCACAGCCCACTTGCCGACAAACAGCAGAAGCATTTACAAGCACAAGATATGGAGTGCAAAACAGAGACCAGTGTCTAAGAGCCAGGGAGTTAATGCCTGGGACAAATGAGACTCACCAGGAAGGCTCCCACAGGAAGTGACGCCTCTGAAAACTGTAACAAAGTTATAGAGAAAGTGATAGAACAATTTTTAAAATATATGCATGAAGCCGGGCGTGGTGACACACGCCTTTACTCTCAGCACTCGGGAGGCAGAGGCTGGTGGGTCACTGTGAGTTCGAGGCCAGCCTGGTCTACAAAGTGAGAGTCCAGGACAGCCAGGGATATACAGAGAAACTCTGTCTCGGAAGCAAAACAAAAACAAAACAAAACAAACAAACAAACAAAATATATATATATATAAACAACAGACCAAAGAAAGGCTGAGCAAAGGCCCGGAGGTCCCCAGCACCTGCCAAGACCCTAGTTAGTTACCATGTATAGGGAGGTAAATAGGACCAGACAAGCTGAAGGACGAGGTGAGATCATTGCTAAGGCCATGAAGAGCTACTGAGGTCCAGAGCCTGTTCTCTAGGCAAAAGAGGGTCTAGGAAAAGGATGCACACCCACCCATGTGGCGGGATTGTAAAGTGTGTCTTCTGAGAGCTTTACTGACCAGGACAGCAGCAGTTACACAGTTAAACACACACACACAGGGTGGGGGGTGGGGGGCAAGCGGGGGGGGGGGGAGAGAGAGAGGAGAGGGAGAGAGAGAGAGAGAGAGGAGAGAGGAGAGGGAGAGAGAGAGAGAGAGAGAGAAAGAGAAAAGAGGAAAAGAGTGATATCCAAACTTTCTGCCCAGTCTGGTCTCACCACCTTCCCAGCCTGTGCCAAAGTTTTGTGAAAATCCCAAACAGCGGTAGGGATGGGGGAGCATCCATCAGACCCACCCCTAGCAGAGGAGCTGTTGGCCCTTGGTGGCTGATCCAGGAGAGAGCCAGTTTTATTCAGGAGTGAGTGTGGCCCCGTAGGAAGTCCCACGGATGGCCACACATGCGTGCACATAACGTAGAATTGGATTTGATGGGTTATAAGAGATGAATAATAAGAAAAGGATATAATGTGGGGAGGGGGACGAGTCTGGGAGGATTAGTAGGAGACTGAGGGATGGCTGTGAGCAAAATATAGTGTATACGTGTAGGAAATACTGAAAATAAATATTTTTAAAATGCAAAACAAACACCTACCGGCATACTTTAGTCACACCAGCAAGGAAAGAATTGTGCCCCCACCATGGCCTATTCTCTCTCTCTCCTCTCTCCTCTCTGTGTGTGTGTGTGTCTCCGTCTCTGTCTCTCTCTCTCTCTACACACACACACACACACACACGTACGCACACACACACACACACCTTTCTGCATTAACACCCCCCCCCCCCCCCCCCGCCACCTGTCAACAAAACTATCTCCCTCCAATGTCGCACTTGACCAGCCTCTCTGCTTCTCTGCTTGGCCTCGGCCATAGCTGTCTGTGACCAGGGAGGGTGCTCTCCCTGACATGATGAGGCAGTCAGGTCCCACCAGCGAGCCCTGAGGCACCCTGCCCTGTGTACCCCACAGCACTGGGTTCAGTGAAGTCTCTGGGATTCCGGGACTCAGCCTGGCAAGTGGGACTTTCTCAGAGCCTCCTGCCCTGGGTAGCAGAGAGCAACAGGGGCCTAGCTGTGCTCCTCCACCCTGGGCCGCCTCCTTCCCTGGGTCCCGAAGACAGGCCCTGCTCTAGACTTGGGCTTTCTCGCTTCCCCTTGGTTTGTTACCTGTGCCTGAGCCCGGGGAATATTTTGGAGATGAACTTCTGGGTTTTCTCTTGCGCTTGCAGGCCCAGAGCGAGCTGATGAACTCGGGCTTGTACCTGGTGCTGCTGCTCCACTTGTATGAGCAGAGGTTTGCAGAACTCATGTCACTGAACTACAGACAGGCTTCCAGAGAGAGGGTAAGTCCCGCTCCAGGAGGAGCCAACGGCACAGCCCACAACACCAGGGATGCTGGTTCTTAGCCATGCAATCTCTTGAAGTCCTCATGATCACTTGATGAGGTCTGGGACTGTCACTCTGTTAGGCCTAAGATTTAGTAGCCGCTAAGTGTATGTGCAGTGGCCTGTGGTCTCTGGCAGGCAGAATCACGTGATTGCTTACTGTCAAATGCTAGTAATTAGGTAGTAGTCAGTGGTCATGTTAGTGAAGGAGTCTCTAGGGAGAACCACCGTGCCGGCCCCCCCCCCCCCGCCGGCCCCAAACAGAGGTGTGCAAAATGCTGTTGTTAAGTGTAAGTGTACACTCTGTGAGGGTGGGTGTGCTCTGTTCAAGCAAACGGAAGCTGTGCAAAAGCAGGGCATTCCACACCGGAGAAGGAGTGAGTAGCCACACTCTGAGATGTCAGTTTTGACTGTTGGTTTAGACCCCAGGGTACAATATGTGCAGTGTGTGTGTGTGTGTGTGTGTGTGTGTGTGTGTGTGTGCGCGCGTGTGTGCGTGCGCGTGCACGCGCGCCCCCATTTGAGCCCTTGGGGACTTCCCACTTCATCACATGGCTTCCCATGGCCACATGACACAAGAACCCTGTGGGAAAAGGAGAACCACCCAGTCATGCCAGGGGCTGACTGCACTGCCAGTGTTGGGGGGGCTCCCAGGACCTCTGTTCATGTCGGGGCATGACAGGAGGGCTAGCCAGCGTGGCAGTGGAACAAGCCAACTCCAGCCCTGAACCCCTCTTTCTCTTTACTCCCTTCTCTCTCCTCTTCTTCTCCTTTCTCTGCTTTCCTCCTCCTCTGGTGGAGGGAAGTGCAGACATCCCCCAACACCATCACTGGCTGGAGGCTGGAGTGCAGCCTTTCCTGACACCCCACACTCCTGCAGCTCCGTGGGCCATGGTGAGCTGCACAGAACCACTTCTGAAAGCACTGCATTCGGGGGCCCTTACTCACCACCTCAGTAGGCAGGAGCAGATGGAAGTCAGAGTTCAAAGCCAGCATGGTCTACATAGCAACACCCTATTTCAAAAACAAAGCTGTAAAGCCCATGCTGTGTTGTGGGCCTGGGAGGAGTGCAGTTTAGTTGATCGAGCGAGTGTTTGTCTCGCCTCCAAGAAGCTCTGGGTTTGGTCCCCAGAGCCACACAAGCCAGGATTGGTGACATTTTGGAGACAGGAGCAGGAGGATCAGACATCTTTAGGGTTACATAGCCACTTCAAGGCCTAGGACGTGAGGATCCTGTCTCTAAAAGAGAAAATGCTGAATTCAAATCACTGCTCACAGGAATTGTAGACCCATTTCTCCTTTTTTTCTGGGTTAAGTTTTTTTTTTTTAGACCCTGAGTGCTCAATGACAAAAAACAGGCTGGGTGTCTGCCAGCTTATCTTTGGAGTAATCTCACCCTCTTTGTGACCTGGGCCTCCCCTTCCTTAACTTCCCCATGGTTTTAATGCAGAGACAAATTCTTCATAAAAATACTTTTTTTTAAAGAGGGAAAGTAGCAGAAGCAGGAAATGACCCTTTGTTAATATTTCTGCAACTTTATTTTCATAATCCTGAATCTTTTAAAGAACTTTTT
The DNA here is from genome assembly GCF_903995435.1 of Acomys russatus. NCBI lineage: Eukaryota > Metazoa > Chordata > Mammalia > Rodentia > Muridae > Acomys > Acomys russatus. Next base: position 31,483,846 of record NC_067152.1, on the reverse strand, counting down.
ATTACACATGGAACTTCAAAGCATCCGGGTTGCTGTGGGTTACAGATGGCCAGCAAACACAAGCAGCAGCATCATCCAGTGGGGCTATAAAGCAAACATGCAAAAACCAAACAGTACAGTCTGGTGGCTGAAAATCAAGGCCCTACAGCATTGCCTCTCAGGAAACTTCTGGCAAATCTGTTCTGGAAAAGGAGTAAGCTGGGCCAAAGGCAAGCTGGGAACCAGGGCGGAAGGGACCAGAAAGGACCAAGCAGCACTCTTCTCATCACCAGCTCACATTTAACTTGGGAAACCCTGAAATGCATCTCACCCACTCCAAGCACGAGGCAGTAACTGGTTATAAATAGGCAGTGAAGAGGCTTCCACAGGGGCTGGAGAGATGACTCAGCCATTAAGAGTTCCTGCTATTCCTGCAGGGAACCTGTGCATGCCCACATCAGGGGCCTCTCAACAGCCTGTAACTCCTACTTTAGGAGACCCACGCCCTCTTCTGGCCTTCATAGTCACTGCACTCACATGTACATACCCATAGACAGACATAGACATGTACATCATTCAAAAGAATTCCTTTTTTAAATTAATTAATTTTTTGTTTGTTTGTTTGTTTGTTTTTTGAGGCAGGGTTTCTCTGTGTAGCCCTGGCTGTCCTGGACTCACTTTGTAGGCCAGGCTGGCCTCGAACTCACAGAGATCCTGCCTCTGCCTCCTGAGTTAATTTAATCTTTAAAAAAAAAAGAAAAGAAACACCCACATGAAAGCAGGAAGACAGTAGACAGTATCAAATGGATACTCTTGTGGATTTTTGTCCCAGGATTCGCAGAGTCCGAGGGTAGCTCTGCCCTAAATTGGAAGAAAAACCTTCCTCCTTTGCTACCGGCACCAGGGAAGTGATACCTCTTGTCTGTGTCTCATGAAGAGCCCTCGTGATAAATGCTGTCCATGGGGTGACCGCCGTTTTCTCACTCTACCCTGCATTGTGCTGAACCAGGGGCTGAGGTGAAAGATTGGTCACTTCCTTGTCATTGTGATAAAATACTGAAATAAGGATTTATTTTGGAGCATAGTTTGACGGGACAGACATCCAACATGGCAGGGAAAGTACGGCAGGGAGACCAGCTTGTCTATGGTAGCAGGATCATGAGGAAACCCACTCACATCTCAGCTGACCAGACGGCACAGAGATGAATGCTGCCTTTCTCCTTTGACTTTTTTTCTTCTTCTTCTTTTGAGACAAGAGCTTTCTATGTATCCCCAGCTGGCCTGGAGTCAGTACGTAGACCAACCAGGCTGCCTTTTGACCTCACAAATCTGTCTGCTCCTCCTTCTCTAAGAGAACTCTGGGAGTGAAGGTATGTGTCACTATGCCTGGCTTCTTGTATTCTTGGGAGCCGTGGGATGGCTCCACTCACATTCAGTGTGGGTCTCCCCCCCCCCCACCTCTCTCTGGAGAAGCCCTCGCATAGATGGTGTACCTCATCACCACCCTACCTGTTTCTTCCTTTCTCTCTTTAAAAAAAAAATACACACACACACACACACACACACACACACACACACACACACACACACACACCAGAAGAGGGTATTTATTTATTATTTATCTATGTACGGGCCAGAAGAGGGCACCAGACTTCATTATAGATGGTTGTGAGTCACCATGTGGTTGCTGGGAACTGAACTCAGGACCTCTGGAAGAGCAGTCAGTGCTCTTGACCTCTGAGCCATCTCTCCAGCTCCCTAGGTGTTTCTTAATGCCGTCAAGCCAACAATGGAAGCTAGCACTCACAGATGGGACTCAATCAAAGAAAGTGACCGTGTGACCTGTGATATGATGCTGCGGTGCCTCTTCTCTCTTGAGGAGCTTACGGTCAAGCTAAGGGGACAGAATTCACATCTATCAACCCAAATACTAATAACTGGGAAACAGCATATGGGCAGGAGAAGCCACGGGGCCTGTGAGCACACAGAGACTGTGAAAGCATTACCACACCTCCCCTAGCTGGGACTTGCTGGGTCCCCAGTGGTCCCAAAAAGAGACAGTTTCTGTGCTATTTGACGGTAAAGCCAGGCCTCCTAAACCAGTCTCTTACTTAGACACAGGGTGACTCACAGGTGGCTGCAGACCGTGTAGTGGGCATTGTGGATTCCAGGGACTCTGGGTGCCAAATAAAGCTACTGTGAGGTATCTGCTTATTCTTTATAACTTGGGCACGGAACCACAGTTCTCCAGGGCCTGGAAAATGTCTGCTGCGTAATAGACGCCGAGTCGGGCTTCACAGCCCAAGGATTTCCTGACTCGGAATCTACTTCTTTCAGGTGGCAAGTCTTGAGTTGCATTTTAGAGAAAGGGACAGTACAAGTCTGTAGAGAGAAGTCAAGGAATATTCGTTTATCCTGCTCATCTACTGCATGCTAGGTCCTAAATCGCATCCTGGGAAGACAGGGATGCTGCAGACAAGTGCTGCCTACGAGAGGCTCAGCATCTACAGACAGAACACGTGGAGCTGGAGAGACGGCTCAGCCGTTAAGATGGAGCGCTACGCTTGCAGAGGACCGAGTTTGGCCGCCAGCATCCACTTTGGGTGGCTCACAGTCACCTGGAAATCCAGCTGTAGGGGATCTGACACCCTCTTCTGGCTTCCGAGGGCACCTGCATTCATGTGTAGACACACTCACAAACACACACACAAAGTAAAACAAATAGCTGGGCATGGTGGCGTACGCCTTTAATCCGGAGGCAGAGGGAGGCGGATCCCTGTGAGTTTGAGGCCAGCCTGGTCTACAAAGTGAGTCCAGGATAGCCAAGATAATAGGGAAACCCTGTCTCGAAAAGCAAAACAAAACAAAACAAAAAAACCCAAAATATTTAAATAAATTAAATAATTGAGAACACGCATGTGTAGCCAAGGGGATCCCAAGCCTGTGTGTATGTTGTGATAGAAGACTGAACCAGATGAGGAGATCCAACTCTCCAGCTGCTGGGGAAGCCTGGCCTTGGACCCAGCAGAGTGTGCCCTTTGCCCTTTGCCCTTGTTGCTTTAACAATGTTGCTTGTCATTACGGCTTTTGTCAGCTGACTCACAAATGAGATGATGCCTAGACTCTTGAATCTTGACGAGTGTGGCAGATGGCCTGTGGTGGGTGGGGTGGGAAAGTAGAATCAGCGCAGGAGACAGGCACAGAGCCACGGAAAACTCCCCACGGTCCAAGAGTATCAAGACGCTGCATGGCAGGGGCTGGCAGGAAATGAGCCTGAGGTGTAGGCAGGATGCAGGGCTGGAAGGCTGAGGTGTGGCTCCGGAGGCTACTGGACAGTGTCCAACCTGGGATTGACATCCTGGTATTTGGGTGATAAGTGCGGCAGACACCTGGAGGGTAGGTAGGAAGAAACCAGCTGAGTGGCTGTTACAGTGGCATAAAGAGATAAGGAGCCCGGCAGAGAGAGTATAGGTGATAAACAGTTTTCTCTTCCTCCCTCCCCAACTGTGGTGTGTGTGCGCGCGCGCGCGCGCGCGTGTATGTGCGTGTGTGTGTGTGTGTGTGTGTGCGTGTGTGTGTGTGTATGTGTGCGTGTGTGTGTGTGTGTGCGCGTGTGTGTGCGTGTGTGTGCGCGCGCGTGTGTGTGTGTGTGCGTGCGTGTGTGTGTGTGTGTGTGTGTGTGTGTGCATGCACAGAGGAAGGACGCACTGATGTTATTCTATGGAGATGCCCAGCAGAAAGCTGGCCCTTCCTTTCTTCATGTCAGGTACTTGTGGCAGGAGCATCTCCAGGGACCACAGGACCCCAGCTGCCTTGGCTGCTGCTGCCTAGCTCGCCCCCTAGTCTGATGGGGCACAGTCTGGCCTGGATGGGGAAGCTAAATGGACTTTCCCTCTTCACACATTTCCCTTTCACACCCGCATGGGACCATCCAATATTGAGAGTCGGCTCCCCCAGAACCCCCATCATGGCCTTCCTCCTGGTATGAGTCTTGTCCCTGACTCTTTAGGAGACAGTGCCCTCCTATGTCCTCTGCCCCAGGTTAATAGTAAAAGTGCCAGGTTAGTGGTAGAGGTCAGGGGGCACAGTGGCTGACCTAGGAGGGAATATGGTGCCACAGGCTCTTTCTACAAAATCAGAAACTCCTGCTCAAGGAATCAAATCTACCCAAAACATGGGAAAACAGATTTGGCCCACAGTTAGGAAAAGATCTCTGCTCACCAGGACAAGGGACTCCTGGTAACATGTGAGGGTTGGTCAGTAGACATGAGGACCTGGCAGAAAATTCCGGGGGGCAAGGTGAGATTGCTTCCACTCCCCAGAGCATAAGGCAGTGGAGGTTAGCATAGCTCTGATGTATAATCCACAGGTAACCAGGGCCTGCTCCTCTGGACAGAACCCCACCCCTCTGCTGGCTCTGTCTTGGGCACAGAAAGGAGCCTGTGGACCAGTGCCGTCTCCGCCCAGCCAGGGAGCCGCCCAGTAACCCTGCCCAGCACTCCTTGTTTTGTCCCCAGCTTGTCACAAAGTCCCCGTTCTTCCCAGGAAAATAGCACCAGGCCCTTTGCAGCAGGGCCCACATCCCCGCAGCCTAGCACAATGGGCTCCTACGGAGTACACAGCATTTCTTATTGTGGCATAAAATGCCATAAAGTCAGAACAAAGACAGCCCAGGGCCTGGATGGGTCGGCAGCTTCCTGCAGAGCAGAGAATACAAGCGATTGTTTAAAAGCCAGTGGTGAGGCAAGTGGCCAATTAGCACAGCCTTCCTGCCCACAGCCTGTAAATCGTGCCGGGACCATCAGAAAGGGATTCTGTTGTTCAGATCAATTGCTAAAAGGAAGCAAGCCTGTTCACACTGCCAAATATAGAAGCCCCAAAACAGCAAAGGTGACCTGGGTTATGGCTGTGCTGTCCTTGGGACAAGCAGAGCTCCGCCAGTGCAGAACACCTGCCCTGATCCTGAGCACCTTGGCAAGAGACAGGCAAGGAGTTCTGGGACATCCTGAGAGCAGGGACTTACACTTCTGTTCACAGCTGCGTTGTAAGAATGATTCATGTCTCATTGTCTTCTCTCTCATAGTTGTCAAGAAATTACCCACAACCCAGACCGGAAGAAAATGAAAGTAGGTTTGGGGGTCCATCCTATCCTGCCCCTTTTTAAGGGTGTCTGTCCCCATGTTGAACCTAAATCTGTGGAAGGAAGTCATGACCACCACCCAGAGGCAAAAATAACCCCACAAAGCTTGGGAACCTCTAGCCTTAGCTAAAAGCCAATCAGGGACGCTGGGTGTGGGCCAGATAAGAATTTTAATCCATCCTGAAAGCAAGGAAAAGGGTCAGCTAGGAGGAAGAGGGTGCTTTCCTCGCTGGGATCCTCTGGTACCCAGCACTTGATGAAAACGTTTTGGGTTTGGTTTTTTTTTTTTTTTTTTTTTTTTTCCCCAGCTTGGATCCTGCCTGGGATTTTCCTTCCCGATCCTAAAAGCAGGCTGGTTAGCCATTACCAGAGAAAGAGCGGTTCTTTGACAAGTGTTTTGATTGGATTTTGATGCCACTGAACACTATTAAGTGGGTCTGTTGGATTCAGAGCCAACAGGTCTCCAGCCTCCTTCAAACAGGTTCCATAGAGATTCCCCTGGAGAAAATGAGCCTAATTAAAGCAGGGAGCTCAGAGACAAGCCTCAAGGAAGACTATCCACAGAGAGAAAAGTGTCGCAGGGAATTGGAGGGATGGGACAACTGGGTCTCTCTGGATACTTCGACGAGAAAATGTACAACAGCCTGCCCTGCTGTAAAAGCTTTAGGAGAGTGATGCCCACGCTGGCATCAACAATCTCGAGAACTTACCCTAAACACAGGTTCCTGGGCCCTCCCACAGACTCCACTCTCGCCTTGGGTGGGGCTCCGGAATGTGTCTTTAACGCACAGCCCACCCCCCACTGATAAGATTGATGCAGCCCATTGCAGGGATGCTTTGTGGACCCCGCCCCTGCCCCTACAAATAAATACCTGACCAGAAGAGACATTGCACCAGTCCAGAGCTCCCCGGGGTGGAGCCCGGACTGCAACCCTAGGGAAGCCAGCTTGCTATTCCAGGCACGCAGTCCTAAGGAGCCAGGCTCTCGGCACTCGGGGATGAGGAAGGCCCTTTCTTCTCTATACAAAAGGAGCTCCTGGAGTCCCAATCCCTGTGCGATTGCGGGGGTCCAGGACAGCCTGCCAGATGGACTGGCCCCTACTGGAGGGAGACCCCAGGGATGCTGGCTAGCTGTCCCCAAACCTCGGCCTTGCCGCCTAGGTGCAACTGGGAAGGCGGCGGTAGAGTGTCTAAAAGACCTTTGTGTCACCGCACGCACGCACCGCTTCCCAAAGACTGCACCTCAGCCTAGAGTCCGGGTACGGACTCTCAGCGTGGCTTCAGAAAGGGCCTACAGGGAGGTGCTAGCCAGCAGGGCTTGGTCCCCAGCTGGGAGACCTGCAGAGGGTCCTGTCGCCCTGGCCCCGCCCCACCTTGGAGGCGCCCAGAGCGCTACACGGTTCGGAACCTGCAGCGCCGGGCGCGTCCGAGAGGGTTCGGCTGGACAGGGGCGCCCCCTAGTGCCCTTTGCGACAGCTGTATCTTGCAGCCTGCGAGGGCTCCCAAAGACCTAGGGTTGGTGCACAGGACCGGAAGGGCAGCCTTGACTTCTAAACCTGCGTCACAGGAGGCTGCTCTCCCTTGGAGAGTGTAAGAGTATCCCTAGGGGATGCTTAGAAAGGAATGTCCGCCCATGCCGATTGCTGCGAGTTCCAGAGCAGCCTGCATTGTATGGTGAAGTCCAGGTCCAACAACACCACCAACAAAAAACAAGTCTCCACCAAGAAGGAAGGCTATTTGCTTTCCCTCCTCATCGCTCCCGTGCAGATGCTCTCTCTACTGTCTGCCACTCGTTTGCTATCTCAGCTGGGAGCTGACCCAGCTCCTGGTTCTCTTCTGGAAATACAGGCTGGGTTCCCTCTACCTGCCCACAGCCCTCACTGGTAGGGAGGGGAGAGTGAGCCCAGGACAGAGGGACTAACACTAACTGTCCTCAATGGCTGACACTGTCAAGAGATCCGAAGTACACACAGGGGAGGCCAACACCCCCCCCCCCCCCCCCCCCCCCGCCACCGTCGTGGGCCATATTCTTCTTTGGCCCCTACAACCTGGCATGACTCACCCGGTTGGCAGCATTTGGTTAATCTGGCCTGCCAGCACTGAGTCACAGCTGTGACCTGCCACCCCAGTTCAATCCAGGTAAACACAGAGGGAATGGACAGGACATCAGGGCACACAGGGTGGCACAAATGATGCCAGCCGTCTTGTGGCCCTGTGCTGCCTACGTCAGCCTTCTCACTGCACACCTTTACCCTGAACAAACCGCGGGGTCATCTCAGGCAGATCCTGAGATGTGTGAGCTAACCCGTTAGAGGGCTCTGACCCAGCGTCTCTGACAGCTGCTTCCCAGCTGGCACAAATGACCAGCACCGTAGCCAAGACTAAGGCCAGGGAGCGGGCACAACCACCTGCTGATAGGCATACAGGTGACGAGCAGAGGGCCAGACAAGCCGGAAGGGCCAGCTGAGCGTGAGCCCAGCCTTTGGGGAAAGTGCTACGTGGTGAGGGAGCTGGGATGCGAGCCTGGCTGGGGCTCCCAGAAGCAATGGATGTGAGTGGTCAGGTGTCACCGGTCCTGTTCCCTGCACTTCTGCTACTGTGATAAAGTGGGGTTTTTTTTGTTGTTGTTGTTCTGTTTTTTGTTTTTGTTTTTTTAAACATAGGCTGGGAACACTTCCTCAAACCAAGACAAAAAGGCGTATTGAGAACAAGGGTTTCCCCAAGAATAAGGAGAACCCGTCTCTTGTTCAACTTGCTGTACTTGGGCCCTTCCACCACCCGCAATGCCACCTGCCCTGCTCCTTGCCGTCACACCACCCCCTCCCGCCCCCCCCATACCCCCAATCATGTTAGGCAGTAGCGTTAACTTGGAAGCACCATCCAAGAGAAGGCAAGGGCTTTACCAGCTATTCAGCAAACTCTAGAACAGCCTGCAGCCCAGCTGTCCCTGCCCCAGCTGGAGCCCCAGTGCAGGCGGTCTAGAGATTTCCCCAGCCCCAGATTAAAGGGTCTGTCCCCCCATACTGTTCCAAGCACCATGTCCATGTGTGTGGCTGGCCACTGTGGGGGGGGCAACAGGGGGGGACGGAGAAAGGGCAGTGGTGCTATGCCCCGTGTGGCAGATCCTGAGGGCTGCAGCCTGAGAGACGGTCTTGCTTTCTAGGTTCCGAGTCGGGAGATGGTAACGACAGCAACGGTTACCCAGGCCGGGTCATCTAGCAAGGGAACTGGTCGTGGAGGGCAGCAGAGACCTCTCCACCCAGATGCCCTTTCTGTGGTCCCCTGTGCCTCCCTCCCTCCCTCCCTCCCTCTCTTTACTGAAACTGAAGCCAATGTATTCACAGTTACCACTCTCACCTGTGCCACTCCGTTCAGGGGTCTGGCTTGAGCATCCATGGGCAGCCACAGGGACAACCCAAGCCAGCACAGGCAAAACAGCAGAGTCCCCAGTGGACTGCCCTGCTGCTGCCCCTCAGCCCAGCAGCCTGGCCTCCCTCCGCTGAGGGCCTCTGTTCGGGCCTCAGCCCACCCTGAGTGGAATGGAGCCATGCATTCAGTAAACTGACTTTATTCTCCCATTTTGTGTGTGTGTGTTTATTTCTCTCCCAGACTGACAGTCTTGAGCCACAACCCACCTGCCTTCCACCTGACTCCTCTTGGTGCTGCTTGCTACCCACTGCCAGAGTTTGATGCATCTCAGGCTTCCATGGGCTGGAGCAAGCTGGGTCCCATTTAGGACCAGCTGTGGGTGTGAACTCGTGATTTTTCTCCTCGTTGCATCGCAAGACAACAAGACTTAGGGTGATTAAGAAGATCCAAGCTGAGCCAGGCATGGTGGCGAATGCCTTTAATCCCAGCACCGAGAGGCAGAGGCAGGCAGATCGCTGTCAGTTCGAGGCCAGCCTGGTCCAGGACAGCCAAGGCTACACAAAGAAACCCTGTCTTGAAAAATCAAAACAAAACAAAACAACAACAAAAGAGATCAGAGCTGGGCAGTGTGGTAATAGTGTGTGGTGGTAGAGAGCATGTAGGAAAAGTGGAGATCTCTAGCCAAGCCTGGTGGTACACTAGGGCAGGAGGATTATAAATTGGAGGTCAGCTTGGCCTATATAGCATGACCTAGTATCAAAAAACCTAGAGAGAAAAACAGACAAAAGTAGGCTTTAAAAAAAAAATGGGGGCTGGAGAGATGGCTCAGTGGATAAGAGCACTGACTGCTCTTCCAGAGGTCCTGAGTTCAATTCCCAGCAACCACATGGTGGCTCACAGCCATTTATAATGAGATCTGATCATACTGTATACATAATGAATAAATCTATTTTTTTTTAAATTGGTGGAAAGGAGAGAGTACCATGCAAAGATGTGCACTAAGTGAAAGAAGCCACCTCCTGAAGACATCTTAGCCTAGGACTCCACTTATATGCAGTTTCTAAAAAAGGCAACGCTGTAGAGACAGAAAGCAGATCTGTGATCTCTGGGAGACAAAAAAAAAAAAAAAAAAAAAGCAGGTAAGCAGGTTTCTGCCTTAGGGTTTCCATTGCTGTGAAGAGACACCACGACCACAGCAACTCTTACAAAGACAAACATTTAATTGAGGTTGGCTTACAGTTTCAGAGGTCCAGTCCATTTTCAATATGGCGGGAAGCATGGCAGCACGCAGGCAGACCTGGCGCTGGAGGAGGAGCTGACACAAAGGCAACAGGAGAACACTGGGTGTGTTTCACACTGGGCAGAGCTTGATCATATATATGACCTCAAAGCCCCACCTCCACAGTGACATTTCCTCTAACAAGGCCACACCTCCTCCAGTAAGGCCACACCTCCTCCAGTAAGGCCACACCTCCTCCAGTAAGGCCACATCTCCCAATAGTGCCATTCTCCATGGGCAAGCATTCAAACCATAAAACTTGGGGGGTGCCAAACTTACTCAGACCACTACAGTGTCACAGAGTGGTTGCAGTGAGGACAGACACATTTGCTCAAGTTCACTGAACTGCATGCTTGCAGCATGGGAGTGTCACAGCCAGGTTGTGAGGCTTGTGTGTCCCTAAGTACCCTCAGAAATGGGAGACAGGTAAAATGAAGAGAGACACAAGGATTGGGGGGATAGCTCAGTTGTTAGGGTACTTGCTTTGCGTGCATAAGCCATGGGTTCATCCTCAGGAGCATGTAAGTGATGTGCGGTCATGCCTGCCTGGGACCCCAGCATTTGGGAGAAAGGGGCAGGAGGACCAGAAAGTCAGCGCCATCCCTAGTTAAATAGTTGGAGGTCAGCTTGGGCTACATAAAACTCTGTCAAAAAACAGAGACAGACAGGAGAAGACAGTTCAGAAATAAGAATGCAGCATAAAGAGGTGTGTGTGTGTGTGTGTGTGTGTGTGTGTGTGTGTGTGTGTGTGTGTAAACATAATAAACCCAAATAAATACATATGGGTTTAATAACCCATATATTTATACATATTCATACAAATAACACTGTAAAAACAAAAATTTATTGTTTTTAATTATTTAGACTTATTTTAATTATATATGGGGAGGGACTCTGGCCAGCTGAAATTGGCGAAAATGGCTCTAGCTAAAACTGTTAGATTATATTCCTAAAACTGGCCCCCAAGATCCATTCCCTTATTTGGCCACTTCCTCCTCCTGAGGCTGACTACCAAGGTCCAGCTATCAAAGTATTGAAGTCCAGCAATCAAAAGCCTGCTTTGGCTACCTTAATTAACACACCCAATTAAAATTAAACACCTCATCCTAACATGGGGGTTTCCTGTTTTACCTTTATGAACCACCATTTTCCCACATGCCCCATCTGTCTTGTCTCTCTATCCAGAGGCAGTCCTTTGTCCCAGGGGACAAACACTCTTCCTCCATTTCCCTTGTTCCTCCCCTCCCCCACCCCACCCCCATCCTCTCTCTCCTGTCCTTGTCTCTTATTGCCTGCTCTCTGTCCCTCTGGGGCAAATCTCTTTTGTGCTAAGAACTCGGTCTTGGGGGTCCTGAACCTACACTTTTCCTTCCAACATGTCTGAGTGTTTCGCTTGCGTGCATGTAAGCGTACCACATGTGTGCCCAGTTGCCTACTGAGGTTAAAACAAGGCATCTAATTCCCTGGGCCTGGAGTTAATAGACAGCTGTGAACCTCCATGTGAATTCTAGGTATCAAACCCTGGTCCTCTGCAAAAGCAACAAAGTGCTCTTAACTGCTGAGCCAGCTCGCAATAACATTTAGAAAAAAATATATTTATTTAAATAATGGGTTCATTGTGGTCTTATATAAAAATTCAGATCAAACAAACAAATTTCCTCTTGCCTTCAAGACCCATGCTCCCAGAAGACCCCTGCTTCCCAGGCTGTCTCCTGGGGACTCAGGATAAGGAACTGCAGCCTGGAGATGAATTATGGGAGCAATGAAATTTTAGGAAGACTAGCCTGGGCTACCTAAAATCTTGACTCATCCCTCTGACATGCTTTATTTAAACAAAGTGATATAACTCCTGGAAATAGCCATGCCTTTAATCCCAGCACTCAGGAGGCAGAGGCAGGTGGATAGCTGTGCGTCTAGCCTATTCTAAAAAGTGAGTCTGGGACAGCCAAGGCTACACAGAGAAATCCTGTCTCAAAAAACCAAAGCAAAAAACAAAATAACTCCTGGAAATAAGGAGGTTCAGCCAAGCTGCCAGGACCCAAGATCAGAAAGGAAGATGAGCACCATCTTTGCTCGTTTGTTATTTGTTGTTACTTGTTAACTCGATGGCTTGTTACTGAGGAGCTACTGAAGTTGGCAGAAGCTCCGAGCTCTAAACAAAATGCAAAGCTTCAAATGCTTATGTTCAAACATGGTGCCCCCTGCTGCACAGAGAAGCAGGCCGTTGTTTTTTTAACTGACTTTTAAAGATGAGTGAAGTTTTGTCCAAGAACGGGTACCTCGAACCATGGAACGACAAAACATGCTCCCTGGTTTGCTTTGGGCCCTGGTGTTCTCACAGAGACAGAAACCGAACTAGTAGTAAGCATAGAAGGCAAGAGGAGACTCTACAAAGTTGCCCTCTGACCTCCAGGGCATGCCCAACCCCCCCACTAATAGAAAATTTTAATTCAGGGTCATTGTCTACTATGTAACAAATTTGAAGCCAGCCTGGGTTACATGAAACCATCTCAAATGAAAATAAACCAAAGTTCTAGAGCACTGGAAACATAGCTCAGTGGGTAGAGCACTTGCCTAATATGCCCAAGGTCTTGGGTTGGAATCCCTAGCTCTGCCAATAACAATGACGCTATAAATCTCAGGTGTGTCAGCACAAGTCCAGAGTCTGAGCTACTAGGGAGTCCAATGAGGCTGGGAGGTAACATTTTGCTTTGTTTTGGTCCGAGGATGAACCCGAGGGTCTTGCACATGCCCGGCTACGTCTCTATACTCCCAGCCGTAAGCGCAGGAAGTCCAGGCTAGATAACACAGCCAGACCTTGTCTCCAAATGAAAATAGCTTTTATCAAGAGCTGAACGGGAGCCAAAGTGGCTATGTCAACATCCTGCCAACTCCAGTCGGCAGGCAGTCAGATGTGTTCAGGCAGCTTCTCCTGGACCAGCAGTTCTCAACCTGTGAGTTTCAGACCCCTTTGGGAGTCACGCATCAGATAGTGTGCATATCAGATAGTTGCATTATTATGATTCATAACAGTAGCAACAATTATGAAGTAACAAGGAATTAAGTTTATGGTTGGGGTCACCACAACATGGGGGGAACTGCACTGTTGAAGAGTCGCAGCATTAGGAAGGTTGAGAGCCACTGGTCTGTCAGAGGTTTTCACCAGAAAGTCATCAAGGGGCTGGAAGATGGCTCCGTAGGTCGCACGCCTGCTGTGAAAGCATAAGGACTGGAGCCTGGATCCTTCCCGGCACCCATATAGAAAGCTGGGCCTGCCTGAGCACGTCCCAGAGGCTTGTTTACATAGCCCAGCTCAGAAAGAGACCCTCTCTCAAAGACCAAGGGAGAGAGACGGGAAGGCACCCAGCGTAGACCTCTGGATTTCACACTCACACACATGGTACACGCAGAGGCACACGCTCATACACATGATACTCAACAACATTTTTAAAAATTGTTTTGGTTTTTCAAGACAGGGCTTCTCTGTGTAGCTCTGGCTGTCCTGGAGTTCCCTCTGTAGACCAGGCTGGCCTTGAACTCACTGAGATCTGCCTGTTTCTGCCTCCTGAGTGCTGAGATTAAAAACAGGGCCTGGGGGCTGGAGAGATGGTCTAGTAGTTAAGAGCACTGTCTGCTCTTCCAGAGGTCCTGAGTTCAATTCCCAGCAACCACATGGTGGCTCACAGCCACCTATAATGTGAACAGATGCCTTCTTCTGGCATGTGTGTGTATCATATACTAATATATATTTTTTTTAAAAAGCCTAAAAGCATGGGCCACCACGCCAGCCCCCAAAAAAATGTTTTAAAAGAAAATTATTGCATTTGTGAAAATGGTGGGTTTTTTCCTATATAAAATGATTTCAAAGATTTCCCAGATAACCAGAATTGTTTCCAATGAAGTCAACCATGAAAGAGACACTGAGAATTCAAGTCAAGAGCATGGAGATAGCTCAGTCAGGAGACAGACTGAGAATTCAAGTCTACCTCGGGCCCTAGCAACCCACAGGCATAGTTTTGACTACCTGGTGCCCAAAGGGTCAGGCATTCTATCAATCAAAAGGCAGGGCGGGCAGCTTTCCACTCTCAGGATATCTGTGACACACTGTAGCTTCCACAATGAGATGTTTTATTTGTTTTGTTTTATTCTTGGCAGGTGGGGGAGGGGGGAAGGGTGGGGGGGGGAGAAGGCCACAAGGGCGGATATGAAGGGAGGAGATGAGCAGGATTGGGGTGCATGATGTGAAATTCACAATCAATAAATAGTTGTTTAACAAAGAAGGCAGGTTGGGAAGGGCTGGTTTTCCCTGTGGGGAACAGAAAGTAGAGTGAGGCGAGCACTCTGAGCTACCACTGAGCAGACCAAGCCCACAGACAGCATCACCACTGTCACACTACCACCAGCTAAGTATGTGCCCCCGTATGAGAACCCTGACAAAGGAGGAGGCATGAAGCCCAGGGGACAAGGGGGCAAGGGTTCACATACAGAAAAAGTCACATCAGGATAATGTGAGCCTGTTGGCCCCACTTCTGGAGCTGGGAATAAATAAGCCCAGGCAATTAGCTGTAACCCTCCCAATCAGCCTGTGTGGTTAACCCTATGTTGCCTGCGGGGGAAGCTTATTCTCAGGGGCTCAAGTAGCACTCTTAAGTCTCAGAATATCTTAAGTCTGTGGGACAACGCGGTGTGCCTGACCCTTGTGCTCTGCTGCAAAGAGAAAAGGCGGCAGCATCCTCAACCCGCGGGGACTTCAGGGCTCCCAGAGCCAAAGACTGCAGCAAAAGGCCCAGGAAGCCCCAGCAGGCCTGGAGGGATGGCTCAGCAGCTAAGAGCACTCACTGCCTGTTCTGCCAGAAGACCTAGGTCTCGATTCCCAGCACCTACATGGTGGTTCACAGTCATCTCTAACTCCAGTTCTAGGGGGTCCAATTCCCACTTCCGGCCTCCACGGACACGAAACATGCACGTGGTTCACAAATATATGTGCAGGCAAAACACCCATATATATTACATTTAAAATAAAAACAACACACCCTGAAAGAGAGTACGGGGGTTTGACGGCTTGTGGAGTCCAGGAGCAGGGAACTGACATAGATGGTGAGAGAAGCCTGTGAGGCAGGGAGAGCCGAGATGAGCTAGCGATTAGCATGTACAAGGGACTGGAGACTGCATGGGGTGCTGCATGGAATACTATTTATGTAATGCAAGTCTTATGCAAGGACTTTGGACATCCTTGGATGTCGGTAGCAGCAGATCCTGGAATGAACCCCCTGGAATAGCAGGGGGAGACTGTGTCTAATAATATCTTATTATCCTTATCACGGAGGACACTGCACCTTCCCCCAAATCCCAATGGAGGAATGACAGTGCAACTCTGCAGAAGCCAGCAGGGAGGCACAGTTACAGAGGGCCTGGTGTCTCCCCACTGCACAGCTAGACACCCAGCTACAGAGGGCCTGGTGGCCTGGTGTCTCCCCACTGCACAGCTAGACACCCAGCTACAGAGGGCCTGGTGGCCCGGTGTCTCCCCACTGCACAGCTGGACACCCAGCTACAGAGGGCCCGGGGCCTGGTGTCTCCCCACTGCACAGCTGGACACCCAGCTACAGAGGGCCTGGGGGCCCGGTGTCTCCCCACTGCACAGCTGGACACCCAGCTACAGAGGGCCTGGTGGCCCGGTGTCTCCCCACTGCACAGCTGGACATCCAGCTACAGAGGGCCTGGTGGCCCGGTGTCTCCCCACTGCACAGCTGGACATCCAGCTACAGAGGGCCCGGGGGCCCGGTGTCTCCCCACTGCACAGCTGGACATCCAGCTACAGAGGGCCCGGGGGCCCGGTGTCTCCCCACTGCACAGCTGGACACCCAGCTACAGAGGGCCCGGGGGCCCGGTGTCTCCCCACTGCACAGCTAGACACCCACAGTTACATAGTGCCAGACCTCAGAGATGTCTGGTTATCAGTATACAGCATGCATTGGGTTAGAAAAAAATATCACTGACTGGAATCCCCAGAAAAGGCTAAATTTTAAGTCACTGACCAGTTGATAAATCAGTATTTGGCTCCTCTGAATACATACGTGGCCTTGAACCTTGGTGCCACGTGGAACACAGAAAGCCTGTCAGTCGCTCACTCCTCTTTCTAGTGTCTGTAACTGCTTGCTTTCCAGGCAAGGAAGGGTTAAGATCTGCCCCTCCCCCTCGAGGGAGCTGATTCTGCCGGGAGCCAAAGACTTGTGTCAGCCTTTTCCTGTGGCCTCCCAAGGAAAGCCAGGCCTGCTGGAAAGTCTGGGCACTTTCATCTCGTGCTGGACACCTCATGGCCCTTCTTCAATCCCTTGGGGTTCCCTTCCTGACTTCCTGAATGTCTCCTTGCTGTTCTACCTCACACTACTGGTTCCTTATCTTGTGTCTGCCGGAGACTCCAGCCCCACTGCTCCAGGCAGCTTGGCCAGGTTTGGGCAGCTTCGTTCCAGGATAGCCATGTGGTGAGGCTGGCTGGCTCCTCACTCCTGTGGCCTCAGAGACCTGCCCACTGGGCCAACCCAGCTCTGCCAGGGTACCTGGGAAGAGGCCATCTCTGAGGCCATAAGAGATTGGGAGCATGCTGCTGTCTGGAGGGCCGCCCCATTCATTCATTGCGCTGTCACTGAATGTGCCGGTGGCCAAAGCTGGTCCTGTTCAGGCCTCCAAGTGAAGGCTGGGCTCTATGCCTGGTAGACAGTGCCCTTCGCCCAGGCCGGGGACAGGTCTCAGGCCATCTGCCACTCAGCAGGCTCAACAAAGGGCCTGGCACGTGGAAGAGGCGTTCCGTGGTTACTGAACTGAGCCCCATCAGCAGACAGGAGTCTCTGTCACATGCTCTGAAACTAGACCTGTCTAGGGCAAGTGGCCAGGCCCAGAGCCTCCTTCCTGACCCTTCAGAGAACTGTGGGAGCATTCCCGAACTCATCACAGGGCAGACGGAGCCACCTGCAGGAAGGCTTAGAGGTCTCCCGGGAGCCCCCAGGGCCTTAGAAGCGGCAGGACAAGCTTGCAGGCGAGTGTGGGCTCTGGCAAGACTCCAGTCACCAGAGTAAGAAAAGAAAAATTAACATGTCAGGGGTTGGCAAGTTGGTTCAGTAAGTAAGTCCTTGCCCTGCAAGCAAAAGGAACAGCAGCCCATGGGGAGGTAGAGAGAGGTAGACTTCTGGGTCTGCTTGGGTGAGTAGGCTTGCTTACCCAGTCAGCTGCTACACACACACACACACACACACACACACACACACATGCATTAGCGCGCACATACACACACTCATGCATGTATGTGTGCACACACACAATTCTCTCTCGTGCGCACACACACACACATGCGCACACACACATGTACACTCAAGGAAATGAATGCAAAACGCCACCCCGAGTCACATTTGGGGCCTCATTCCTTCAGGGACTCAAATGAGGTCATAGATCCCACACACACTGCTTTTTCCCCTCACATCGTGGTCTTTCTTTCTCTCTCCAGACAATGGCCAGAGGCACCCATGGGGAGCCCCTGCCCTCAGAGTGGCTCCCAGCAGCTTGTCGAGCAATCCTTGAGCCATGGCCAGTGGCAGAGCACTTGACTCACAAAGGGCCTATTCTGGGCCTACTTTGGAGAGCAAATCACTTGAGGGTAAAGTGGGTTGATCACTAAGGACCTGACTTTGGATTGGCCAGCCTGTCCAACTCCTGTGGGTCTTATTCGGAGCAGGGACAGCTGGAGGGTCCTCCCCTCAGGAACACAGCTAATTCTCCGGAGGTCCACCTTGTCACCCTGCAGTCCTGGAGGAAATCTTGTGGTACCACCTCCTGACACCCGGTGTGGCAGCATATCTGGTCCCTGCGAGGACGACTAACATGCCCTGCCTCCCCAGGCAAACCCGGCACTCATGTTTCCGAGTGGGTTTTTTTTTTTCCCCTCCTGAAACAAATGTTGGAGAGAGACATTGGAAACCAGCAGGTCAGGAGGCTTCAGGGTGGATTGGGGGTGGGGTGGGGATAAGGAATGGAAGAGAGTATTCAGTGGGTGGCTTCAGACCTCCTTTTCTGTCCTTTAGGCTTTGAACCACATGACTGCATTGCCTATTTTAAAAAATTAAAAAAAAAAAAAAAGGTAGAACTAAGATTTAAAGTCCGCGGACACACAATGCCTTTAACCAATGCTATGGTTCTCGGCCAAACAAACCACCATCTTCTGAGCCTGAGTTATTACAGGGGTTTCCTCTGCATGGCCTTCCGGCTTTCACTTCCCTCATTTCCCATCCACTGTCTCTGTCCCTTACCAGAGCCACAGTGATCTTGTCAAAGGTCACATTAGCTGTTCTAAATGACAACGTTCTTCATTTCTTCACGTTGTTGTCCACTGTCACACTGCTTCCTGGCTTTCAGCCACCCACCTGCCACTCCTTCGGTCCTCTTGAGACCTTATGGACCCTCCGCTCCCACTGTGGCCCAGATATCTATATTACTTACCCTACACACACACACACACACACACACACACACACACACACACACACACACACACGCACCCCAAAAGCCTTAGAGCTTGCAGTAGCAGTTAGCATTTATGGCGTGCTGACTCAAAGGCACCCTTCCAACAGCCTGACTCTCCGAGGTGGTCCCTGCACCCTACTCACACAGCTAGGACAGCCAGCTCAGCTGCCCAACTTTGCATGCTTATGGACAGGAACGACCTGGCTCCTGAGTTCTCCAAGGACAGAGCGAAGAGGAAGTGTCCCCAAGTTTCAGAGGCAAAATGGCAGGCCACAAAAACGAACATGACGGAGGCTGCCCTTTATCTCTTCGGGGACGTAAGTATCAGACTCCACAAAGGACAAGGCAGAAACACTGATTTCTCAAGCCTCTGGAAGGTTTTTATTTGTTTGCTTTTCTTTTTCTTTTTTTCTTCTTTAAAAAAAAAAAAGAACAATAATAGCACATTTAGAAAATCAAGAACTACAATAGAGGGTCTGTGTCTTTGAGTTTTTTGTTCACATTGCCCCGCACTGGGACATGGGGGACTGGCACTCTCTGTCCTGACTGGGTCCCTCCTCTTGAAAAGATGCTGAGTGGCTCCAGGAGCAGGGCCACACCCAGATGGTCACACCTGGTGCTGTCCCAGGCTGCAGCTTCTCCAGGGCCCCCCACAACCCTCTTCCCTCTCTCCAAACCAGAGCTGGAAGCTGGAGACATTAGGGAATGTATATTGGTCCCCACAGGGGACTCTTTCAGGGACAGAGCCCTCCCCCGACCAGCAGGAGATGACACCCCCATGAGTGGGTAAGGTGTCTCTCTGCAGTCTCATCTCTATTCCAGGAGACACCACATAAGGGCCCTGGTTCTTAGACCTGAGCCACCTAGGCCCCCTCCTACCATACCCTAGGTTCATTCCAGCAGGCACAGGGGTGACAGATGCTGGGCCCCTTCAGCTGACCCCCATTGAGAGAGAGGGAGAGAGAGGGAGAGGATCCCCCCTAAGTCCCAGGGCCCTGGCTCAGAAGGAGGCACTGGGTAAGAAAAAGTGTGAGGACAGGGTGAAGAGACAGATCTGATATAGCCAAGTAGGAGACAAGTGACTGAGAGCCACCCTAAGGGACAGAGCAGGCTTTCCAGGCCTGCAAATATGAAAGGGCCTCAGGTTGTGGGTCAGCAGGCTTAGGCTCAGGGATCTGGGAAGAAAAATGCAGAATTAAACTTGTTTCCCTTCTGGAGTTGCCTTCAGTCACCATCGGGGTGGTGGTGGTGGGGCAGTGGAGGGGGAGTACCCAGTCCCAGGTGACAAGATCCCAAGACCAGGAACAAGGGGAAATGTCCCACTGCCGGGGCTTGGCCTAGCCTTTTTTTGGGAGGCTGGGTACTCCCACCCCATCGCACGCTCAGCCCCCCCCAGCTCCCAGTAGCAACTCCCAGGGGCTGCCATCCACAGACCAACTGGACTGGTGGGTGATGGGGACCTGCTGACCTGGGGTCCCTGCCTCCCCAGCCTCGGCTCCACCCGGACCACGCCCTTGGCTCTATTCCTGTTCGTTCATTTCCATGTCAGACACCAGGATGTTCTTCTCAGTGGCCTCGGCTGGGCCAGAGCTGCTGCTACGACTGTAGCGGGCCCCCTCAAAGGACCCGCGCTCGGCACTCCGTCGGCGCCGGTAGAGGATGAGGGCTGCTGTCAGCAGGGCCAGGAGCAGCAGCAACACTCCCATCAGCACCACCACCAGGGCCACCGGGTTCTCAGGGAGTGCTGCTGAGATAGTGATGGGGAATACACATCAGGCCGCTGCCCTGCCGCACCCGCCCGCCCGCCCGCCCGCCCGCCAGGGCCAAGGGACGCCACTCACCTGACGGCAAGAAGCTGCTCTCTCCCCCTGTGGAGGAAGAAGGGGCAGAGAAGTGTACAATGAGTCCTCAGAGATCATCGGCATCATTTAAACAAAATGCCTTTGAGGTGCTTTCTGGATGTCACTTTGTAAACTCAGCGAACCTTCCGTGACTCTATGACCTGGCTATTTTATACATGAGGAAGCTGAGGCCATGGAGTCCAAAGACTCAGATAGAACAGGTATGTATGTGTGTGGTGTGTGGTGTGTGGTGTGTGTGTCTGTACGTGTTCTTAAAAGTGAGTGCACTGCATGTGTGCATGTGGATAAATGTGTGTGTGTGTGTGTAGGTCAGAGGTCAATGTTATTGTCCTGTGTCTTCCTTTTCTTTCTTTCTTTCTTTTTCTTTTCTTTTTGTTTTTGAGACAGAGTTTCTCTGTGTGGCCTTGGCTATCCTGGACTCGCTTTGTAGACCAGGCTGGCCTCAAACTCACAGCAATCCGCCTGCCTCTGCCTCTTGAGCGCTGGGATTAAAGGGGTGTGCCACCACCACCCAGCGTACTGTGTGTCTTCCTTGATGGCGCCCCACACTAGTTTTATGAGACAGGGTCTCTCATTGAACCTACAGCTCAGGAATTCAGCTAGACTGGCTGTCAGATGAGCCCCAGGGACCTATCATTTCAGACACACACACACACACACACACACACACACACACACACTTGTCCCCCTTCCATTCTGGAGTAACAGACATGGGCACTGAGTGCTGAGAATCTGAACCCACTGAACCATCTCCCCAAGCCTCAGTGTCCAGGACTCGAACCATGCCTTGTCTTTAACCACTAGAGTATATGGAGCTTGCTGGCCTCTGGGTTTGTTGTCTGCTTTAGAAAGTAGCCCAGGCTCACTCTTCGCCCTTCCACCCAAAAGCCTCTGCCCCTGTACACCAGGTAACCTTAGGCCCAGCTGTGGGCATGGAGGGCTGAGTATGTGCCTTCTGCCATCTTGGCTTACCTCTAGGGAGCTTGCAGACAACTCCCATGGTGATGTTGGTACAAGCACCAGGGCGCCACAGCCCGCTGCTGCTCTGGATCCAGTAGCAGCTGTTGTGGCTTAGTATGCTAGGGCCTAGGCCAGGGGACCCCCAGTTGGAATAGTTCACGGCTGTGTTGTCTTGCCAGACCAGTGTGCCTCCTGTGGAAGGAAGACACTGGGAACAGGTCGGAAGGGGAACAGGTCTGGGTTTTACAGGTGGGAGGGAACAGGTATGCTCCCGTTAACCTCCTCCACTCCTCTCCTTTACCAAGCCCAGAGAGAGAGTGGCAGGCATCTCCCCTGCAGCCTGAGCCCTGGTCTCTCCCTTCGCCCTACACAGGGCACTCACCTTTGGGGTTAAAGTTCATGCCCAACCAGGCACCTCGACTCTGGCCTTCGGCGGTCTGCAGATGCTCCCAGACAAACACATTCTCCATCTCATCGAGAATGGACAGAACCGTCCCACCCGCTGGACACAAAGGAAGCCCGCGTCAGGACAAGCACATCCTCCTCACGGTGATAGAGCCCCGGCCCCCACCCCCCCAACACACACACAACCCCAGCTCCTCTTTTCTGGCAGCAGAGCCCAGCATGGCATGAATCTCAGCATGTGTGCACTGCTGGATACTAAAAAGTGAGGGAGAGCTTGAGATAAGTGCCACCTATAGGCAGAGGTGAGATTCCTTCTCCTGCCTCAGAGGCCAGGGTGGGGCTGCATTGCTCTCACCCACCTCTCTGGCAGCGCTGCAGCGCCTCCTTGTGGCTCATCAGCAGCTCCATGTGGAAGGAATAGCAATGCTCCCTGAAGGGAATCCAGGAGGAGTCCGCCAGCCCCTGCGGACAGCTGCCCCGATAGCTTATCCTTCGGGGAGGATGGGGTCCTGTTGGAGTGCAGGGTGGAGGATGTAGCCCAGGCATCCTCCCAGGACTACCTGCACACGCCCAAACCTTGGCCCCCATCAGGCGGTACTCACCCCCGCTCACCCCACACACTGCCCCCTGCAGCTTGGTCTCACAGCTGGTGGTGCGCCAGGTTCCATCCAGATCCACATAGGCACAGCCTCCCGACTGCTGAGGCTCCCCGTCCTGCCAGTTCACGTAAGTCAGAGGCTCCTCCGAGAGCCAGGAATACCTCCGTGAGCCCTGGGTATGAGGCAGCCATGGGTGAGAAGAAAAGGGAACAGACTCTCAGGAAAGGAAATCAAGGCATGAGGTGGGGGAAGGGAGGCAAATTCTTGACTCAGGAGCCCACCTCCTCACTGGCCAGCCCGATCCACAGTGGTGCTTGCAGCCCTTGGGCAGCCTGTGTGAGGTAGGCTTGAGTATAGGGATCAGGCACACGGGCGAGGCTGGCATTTCGGCTCTCACACAGCAAGAGAGCATCCTTCCAACGCAGTGGCTTCTGCAGCAGCCGGAAGGTGCCGTTGAGGTAGGAGAGCTCGGTGCCGGGGGCAGGGGGTGTTGCTGCTGGGGATGGGCTCAGCCAGGGGTCTACAGGGAAAGGGGGCAAGGGCTCAGGCTGTGCTCTGCCCCTTAGTCCACTCCCAGGGGAATGGAACTAGGCCAGGGGAACCAGGTCAAGAGCAGGTCTCCACTGAGATGGTTGCAGTGATAAATCCTTAATGTCAGTCGCTGTTCTTACCAGTGGTTTCTTTTGCTAACATGCAGAGGAAAGCTAGGGCCTTGACTTACTCCTGTCCAAGGGACCCAGGGCAGAGGGAACGGGGAGCCATGCAGGGAGCTGGAGGGGCTTTGATGTTTAGCCTCAGGAGTTCTGACCCCAGGGTTGCCAGCATGTCACACAACCCAGTATCTGGCTGCTCCCATGGACCATCCCAAGCAGATACATGACTCTAGAGGAACCTCTGGGGCCCATGAAGAGAGAGGAACAATGTTTGGTTCCCCCTGGCCTGGCCCAGAGCAGCTAGCCAGTGCTGGAGCATCTCTGCAGTAGTGGCCCGTACCTGTGCCCTTCTGGCAGATGAAGCCATGCGTCTCCTCCGTGCAGCTCCTATCATCCCAGCGGCCAGTGAAGTGGGCTGAGGGGCTGTGCAGGACCACTGCACAGCTGGTCTGGGGGGAAGAGGCTACTTAGGGGAACCCCAGTGGCTGCCTCTTTTTTTAGGCCACTGCCCTGTGGAAGGTTAGCTGGGGCTGGAAGGAGTGGGAGGCAGGGGAGTGGGCAACAGTGACAGAGGGAAGCCAAACAGCATCCTCACCGGCTTGGTGCCACTGGGAGCAGGGCTGGGGCCAGAGGGCTCTCCTGGTGCCCAATTAGCATACAGCAGAGGCTCCTGCTCAATCCACTGGAAGTCCCTCTGAGAGGCATGCAGGCCAATCCACAGGTCAAAGGTCACGTTGGGGAGGCTGGCTGTGATGAATGCTATAGTCCCCCAGAAGAAAGACAAGAGTAATGTGGTGGCCCCTGTTTGCTCTGCTCTAGCCAGTTGTGGGGAGACTATACTGGAGGACACCAGCGCCTCCCCATAGGCTGACCCTACCTTGCTCTAAGGGGTTTGCAATGGTGACCAGCTGGGCTTCTTGCTGTTCACAGGAGAACTGTGCCTCTGACCATTTCACCCTGTCCTGGGGGTCCTGGCCCTGGATTCGGAAACACTGTGGGGCAGGGGATGTGATTGGTACCCAGTTCTACACCACTGGTCCACATACCCAGAAGCCCTCCCTGCTGGGTACCCCTCAGCAGCTGATGCCCAGGGGCTTTCAGACTGAGGCAGTCACATCAGATGCACCCTCCAATCCTGTCACAGGTGTCACAAATGCCCAGATTCTGGGAGTGGGGAGGGGGCGGAGGGGCTTGTTGTTTCTTTGAGACAGGGTCTTGCTATGTAGCCCAGGCTCATGGTCTTCTTGCCTCGGCCTCCCTGGTATTGGGATGACAAGTGTGCACCACCATACCCAGCTTGGTTGCCTGGGTGAGCACGTGCGGGTGTGAGTGCATGTGCGTGTGCACGTGGAGGCCAGAGGGTTGTTGTTCCTGAGGTGGCTGTTCACTTTGGTTTAGTTTTGCTTGTGAGTTCTGAGATCATAGACTCAGGGTTTCGTGCTTGTACAGCCAACACTAACCACCTCAGCTGTCTCTCAACACTTTTTTGTTTTGTTCTTTGGAGGTTGTGTTTGTGTGTGTGTGTGTGTGTGTGTGTGTGTGCGTGTGTGTGCGCGCGCGCATGCGCACGCTGAAGTTAAGGCTTCACACATGCTAGGCAGGTACTCTACCAATGAACTGAATCCCTAACTCCTTCTTCCTACTTTTCGTTTTCTGAGTTCTTTGTTGTTGTTGCTGCTGCTTGGGCTTCTGTTTTGAGAAGTTTCTCCATGTCTCCCTGGCTGGCCTAGTCTTCTAGCCTCCCTGGGTCTGGCTTACAAGTGCATACATCATGCCCAACTTCAAAACCCTAGGAAAGACAGTTTTCTAAATATGGCCAAGAGGAAAAACACAAAAAAACAAAAAACAAAAACAAACAAACAAACAAACTGGGATGGCTCAGCAGCTAAAAGTGCTGCTGCAGTTAAGAGCGTCCAGCTTTGGATCCCCAATATCTACACTGAAGCTCACAACGGTCTCTGTAACTGCAGTTACCGGGACCTCACGCCCTCTTCTGGCCTTCATGGGCATCACACACATGTGGTGCACACACATACATGCCGGCAAACAAAACACATAAAATGAAGGAAAAGAATTGTTTTAAAGGAATACAGAAAGACAAACACAGCAGGGCCTTATAAAGTGCTTCCCGGGAAAGCGTGGAGATCAGACTTAGGATGCCCAGCACCTGTGTAAATACTGTGAGTATGGCGGCCCACTTGTAATTCCCGCACTTGGAATGGAGACAAGTGATGTCACTGGGTTTACATGAGAGACGCTGCCTGCACGTACAAGGTACAGGACCACTGAGGGAACACCCAAGGTCAAGCTCTAGCCTGTGCACACACATGCACGTGCAATGTGCCGACCACACATAAACATGTAAAAATTGTTAATCTCTGGCTGCTCATGCAGCTCAGTTGGTAAAGTGTTCATCTGGCATGCAGACTCTAGGTTCTGCCCCTAGCACTGCATAAACCTGTAATCCCAGCTTTTAGACCTTCAAAAATTCAAAGTCTCCCTCGCCTATGTAGTGAGTTCAAGGCTCACCTAGGTTACATGAGGCCCTTGTCTCAAAGGGAGCGAGGATAGTTAATCTCATAAAAAGTTGAGAATAGCCAGGTGGTGGTGGCTCACACTTTTCATCCTAGCTTTTCATGGGAGGCAGAGTCAGGTAAATCTCTGAGTTCGAGGCCAGTCTGGTCTACACGAGCGAGTTCCAGGACAGCCAAGGTTCACACAGAGAAACCCTGTCTTGAAAACCCAAAAAGGGGAAAAAAAAATGAATCGAGAATGGCAGTTACTGGGACAGTGGAAAGGAAAGAGGGACCAGGAAAGGTTGACTAGTGAGTACTAAGGTACAGGTGTGTAGAGCCAAGTTATTTTGTTACAGTGACAGTGACGTAAGGTTACACAACAGTGGCCGGTGGTGAAGCCACTGCAGAAGAGAGCGCACTGAGCATTTCAAACAGCCGGAAGGAAGGACTTGGGATGGTTTTCCCTTAAAGCAAACACGTGCTGTCTAGGGAGACATTTGCCTCTTTGAAGTGTTCATACAATGCGTGGTGTACCAGATATCACATGGCACCCCCTCAATGGCTATCATGGCTATGATTTTATGTTCCAGTGAAAAAATAGGTTGAAATAAAAAAGTAATGGATTTTTATATTGCAAGACAAGAGAATGAAATATATGTAATCATATGTTCTTATTTAAATTGAATAAATATTAATTATTATAATTATTGATCAGTTGCACGCCCAAATGTATTTTCATTCCACTAATAAAGAATCTTTAGAGATACTATTAAGTATACAGTGTTAGCTGGGCGTAGGTGGCGCACACCTTTAATCTTTAATCCCAGCACTCGGGAGGCAGAGGCAGGTGGATCGCTGTGAGTTTGAGGCCAGCCTGGTCTACAAAGTGAGTCCAGGACAGCCAAGGCTACACAGAGAAACCCTGTCTCAAAATACCAAAAAAAGAAAAAAAAAAGTATACAGTGTTTTGCTTGCATGTACACCTGCACATCAGAAGAGAGCATCATTGTAGATGGTTGTGAGCCACCATATGGTTGCTGGGAATTGAACTCAGGACCTTTGTTTGGAAGAGCAGGCAGTGCTCTTAACCTCTGAGCCATCTCTCTAGCCTGAGATACTATTTTTAATCTTAATCTGTTTTCAGTTCTGTCCTTGTGCACATTTGACTCTGTGTGACAATAGTCTTATTAGTACAAAAGTAGCTACAAATTGTATTTGCATGCGATTGCACATAAATATAAATAACATATACACACACAGATTGGGTGTAAATGCTCAATAGTTTGTCTTATTAATAGAGTTCATTATCAAAATGTTTGACAGCTGCTCATCAAGAGAACTCATGGAAGTATTTAATGACCTTGCTCCCTGGTGCCACTTTCCTGGCACAGAGAGGCCAATGGGTGTCCCCATGGATTTGTTTACATCCCCACCATAACAAAAGATCCTGGCTTTGTTGTCACCAAACAGCTAGGGCTCCTGAGGCTCAGCCATCTCATCTTCCCAACTCTCCCCTGCCTCTCTTGCTGTCCCCTCTCAGCTTCCTACCTTGTTGAGGAACTGGCTCCAGCCAGTGGGGCAGCCTCCTAGGACTGAAGATGGTAAGTCTTGGGACTGAGTCTCCCCAGAGCTGTTGCTGCGCTTACAGATGTAGGGCAAGGCTACATGGCACCTCTGGTCCCCCCAGTCCTCTGAGAAGGGGAGAAGAGAACTGTTACTGTAAGGCAGGGCAGGCAGCCCCGAGAATAAGGGCTAAGCTCAAGCTCTCTGCGTCTGTGGAGCCATGGATGCACCCGCTATTCCTTGGGTTTAGCTCTTCTTGGATTTACACGCAGAGGGAAAAGATTGGTGCCTCACCCCCACCCACCTAGATGCCACTAAACCCTCTCCGGACCTCCTCATCCTCACCTTGGGTAGCTGTCATGTACACACATTTCTTGTCCTTGCCGATGGGTTGAGGTTTTCCAGGTGCCCAGGAGATGAAGTTGATAATCGAGTCATCTGCCCACCTACAGCCACAGAGCACAGCACTGTGCCGTCTGTCTGCAGCACTGGAGGCCGTAGGACAGGGGCACGAGTGGGCCTGAAGGAGCACACAGCCCAGTGCAGCCAGAGACTCCAGGTCTACAGCCCGCAGTAAAGCCTGCCCAGCATGCGCTCACCTCTCTCAGATGCCTGAAGACCCTACAGCAAAGAAGTACCCACCAATCCCTGTTCTTTCTGCCTCGAACACCCTAATTCACCGTAAAGCAGGCACTGACCTGAGTCCCCTGTAGGCCAGCTTATACTTTTCTTTGGCCGTGCAGGCCAGTTTTGTTTACAATGTGGCCCCACGTATAACAGAGGCGTGCCGCAGTCACGTGGCACCTATATGTGCATGCTAGACGCTGTAGTAAGGACCTCAAAGTGTTATTTGTCAAACACAGCACTGTGACACCCTGTGGCTTTTTGCCAGGTCTTGCATCTTAAGGACATGAGTGCTCTATTTTAGTGGATCCGACTTTGAGAACTGGTAGGGACATGGTGACCTGTCACACCACATGCCCCCAGAGTCTCCACACCAGGTGGATACTAGCAGGTGCAATAGCTCAGCATTTTGCCGTCTGAAATTCGGCAGACTGGTACCTGCTATAAAATACCCTATGTGGCATGTGAGCAATAGTGAGGGAACTGTGGCTTCTACTATTTTTAACGTGGTTAGATCTAGTTAGAAACTAGATTTATAAAGTATCACTGAGGGGCTGGAGAGGTGGCTTAGGGGTGCACTGCTCTCCCAGAGGATTACAGTTCAGGTCCCAATGCACACACCTGGGTGGCTCGCAACCACCTATGACTCCCACTTCGGGGAGTCTGCGTCCTCTTTTGAACTCTGTAGGGCCCAGCACACACATGTACACATGTACACACACACACATAAAAATGCACTCATATATATATATATAAATTAAAGGAACACTGCTGTATTAAAGGAATAATACAGTAATGATTAACCTTTAAAAATAAAATAAAGCTGGATATGGTGGCACTAACCTTTAGTCCTAGCCCTTGGGAGGCAGAAGCAAGAGGATAGGATCTTTGTGAGTTCGAGGCCAGCCTGGTCTACATAGTTAACCATGGCACCATGGCTATATAGTGAGACCCTGTCTTAAAAAAATATATATATATATATATATGTGTGTGTGTGTGTGTGTGTGTGTGTGTGTGTGTGTGTGTATACACACACATACTTTTTGGTGTTTTTGTTTTGTTTTTTGTTGTTGTTGTTGTTGTTTTTCTAGGCCAGGAATCAACCCCAGTGTCTCAAGAATATCAGGCTAGCCAGGCAGGACTCACTACTGTCACCTTCAGATGCGAAAACAAAGGCCAGAAACATGTCACATAGCCAGTGAGGAGCAGTGTTGAGTTCAAATGCAGGCCTATTTGTCTGTGTTTGGTTAGCCCCGACACCTCTAGCTTGGGGGGACACAGCTAGCCACTCAACACACGTGCCCCCTCTCACACGTGCTGCCCACTAGCGCCCCCACCTGAAGCGTCCGTCATTCTCCGAGATGTGCAGGCCGATCCACCAGTGCTGCTCCGAACCTGCCGAGAACTGGCGAAGGAGGCAGGCAGGTGAGGGTGAGCAGCTTCCCTGGTCCTCGGCCTTTGCCCCTTGCCAGCCCGTGACCCACCACTCCCTGCCTCTCGTGCCCACCTTCTGCAGGTTTTGCCCCAGGAAGTCCAGCTCTGCCTGACTGTGTACGGACACCAGCTCCGCCTGGAACCATGTGCAGATGCGCTGTGCCTGCGCCCATGACGAGTGGTGCTCGAAAAACTTGTACTCTGCCTCCTGGAAGCGTAGCCACTCCATCCGGCCTGTGGGAGCAGTGCAGGGGTCGGGGAGGACAGATGCCAGGCCACTGGATGGGCCCTTGAGACCTCTGGGCTCAGTCAAAGCCAGAGCATGCAACAAGTGGCATGCAACAAGCTGGGACAGGACCTCAGCTTGACTCTCCTTCCACCCCACAGAAAA
Source organism: Acomys russatus (assembly GCF_903995435.1). Classification (NCBI taxonomy): domain Eukaryota; kingdom Metazoa; phylum Chordata; class Mammalia; order Rodentia; family Muridae; genus Acomys; species Acomys russatus. Next base: position 31,454,558 of record NC_067152.1, on the reverse strand, counting down.
CAGGGCAATGGTGGTGTCCGGTGCTAACTAACTTAGTCCCCTTTGGGGTGGAGACCTTGACCGGCTCAGCTTCATTTTGGGCCAAGGTAGCCTGGCGGGGGGAGGGGGGGGTCCTCACCTTGTGGACCAGCATCTGGTTCCTGCACATCCACACCTACAGAACAGGGGCAAAGCTGTCAGAGGAGAGGGGAGGTGGATTCCCCAAATCCCTTGCTTCAAAGCCCCTCCCCACGCCCCCTACCCCCCATCCAGCACTGGTCCCACCCCTCCCCACTTACTACCACATCCAACCTCTAGGGATCTTGCAGATCCAATCAAGCTGGGCCTGGCACTGCATGGCCACCCACTGTAGGGATGTCAGGTCCAGCACCGCACAGCCTCGGATGTTGTCATTGTCATGCCGGCTCCGGTCAAAGTTGTGGTAGGAGAACTGGAAAGCAAGATAACGACGGAACGAGGGATGTACGACAGGGTAACCAAGATGCCCGGCCTGAGCTGAGGACGGCCAAACTAGGTGAGCATCTGGGCCATAACAGAAACAGACACGGTTTCTCTGTGTAACAGCCCTGGCTGTCCCGGACTCGATGTGTACATGAGGCTGGCCTTGAACTCACAGCAATCTGCCTGCCTCTGCCTCCCAAGTGCTGGGATTAAAGACATGTGCCACCACGCCCTGCTTACCCGATTACTTTTAACCTACCCGCACTGGCCAAGAGTCTCTGCCCATGCCAGGCCCTGCCATGTCCCACTGGGTGCCCTACCCACCTCCCCATCCTGCCTCCTCACCCCTAGACCATCGCTCCAGCGCCAGCTCTGACCGTCTCTAGGGTCTCTGCGGTTGAGGCCAATCCAAAACCAGTGCTGCTCGTGGCTCTCGGGTTCTGACTCACTTGGGTGGAGAGAGAAGAGAGGGGAGGTGAGAGTGGCTGCCACCCAAACATAGCACCCAGCCAGTGGCAGCTGCCCGCAGGGCAGTCTTCAGTGCCTGAGGCCTCTCTGTCAGTGCTGCAAACTGATGCGCCAAAGCACTGGGGTTTTCTGCTTGTTTGTGTTTTGAAAGTTCACTCCATAGAGACAAGGAGAGCTGGGGCAGGTGTCACTCCAAGAGTACTAGCCTGCCTGCCTCCTGCCCCCTCCCCTCCCCCCGCCCCACCGACCTGCTGAGATGCACTGCCTGGCAGGAGTCTGTATATTCCGCCCCCTGCACCCCCATCCTCCACTCCCACCCCACATGTGGAGTTAGGAAGTTGATGGGCCTATGGGGGTGGGAGAAATTAGAGGACCTGGGGCCCAGAAAACAAAACAAAACAAAAACCAAAAACAAAATCCAACCAACCAAACAAAACACCTGGATTCAAATCATGTTTCGTCATGGACCTACTGTGACACTGGACAAACAACCTAACCCATGAGCAGGACCTGAACGTGAGGTCACTGAGCGTATATGATAAACAACACCCACGCGACGAGCTGAGAAAAGTGGCGGACACCGGCTGCTGTAGTTACTAAGCAAGTGGAAAAAAACCCTGACTGCTGGGAGGAAAGAGCTCTGGGATTAAGATGTCACGTGCTATAAATTACGGTCCTCGGAGCCTACATGGCAAGGATGGGATCTGGGGACACTCTTCCCTCTTTGCCTGCGTAGTCTCAGCCTTTTTCCTTCTATCTCTCAGGATGGTCTATTGAGAGGTGTTGCAGAGGAGGGGCTGTGCTCAGTGCACCTGAAGTGGAGACTGTGTCTGAAAGGACACTGATGGCTGTGTGACACCCACTGCATTCAACCAAGATTCCAGGGGACCATGGCAACTTGAAGCAAAGAGGATGGTTCTGGCATAATCGACTGACACAGGCCATGCCAAGCCTCAGCTGGGCCCTCTGAGGGCACCGTCAATACCACCCTCTCACCCCAAAACATGACAGAACCGAGAACCAGACTGCCACGCCTGTCCCCACCCAAGGGCAGGCCTCCACAGCCGTTCGGTACCCAAAGATCTTGTTGAGCATGTTGGCCACGAAATGCTCCTCCTCGTAGCTGGCCAGACTCAGCAGCTGGGCCCCCAGCTCTCGGCATACCCCCAGGGCCTGGATCCAACTCTTCTTTTCCTGCAGCCGGTCTGAGCTGAACACCTGCGGGAGCAGAGACAGCTGTCTGAGCTGTGGCCATGGGCCAAAGGGCACCTGCCAAGTACTTCCTCATGACAGCAGTCGGGTTAGGTGCTGTGGCCTCACCAGGGAGCAACAGCTAAGAATGATTCTATCTCACAAAGGCAGGTTGTGCTGTCAGCTCCTGGCAAGAGTCCCTGTACCTCTCATCCTCAGACCAGGAGTTAAGCTCTAATACCAGCAGAGCCACAATTGACTGAGGTCAGCCTCCCCCGCCCCCCTCCCCAACTTTAGTTTTTGTATGTAATAAAAGGCCTCCAAAGCCAGGCACTGTGGTGCATGCATGCAAACCTAGTACTTAGGAAGTAAAGGCAAAAGGTCAGAAGTTCAAGGTTATCCTCCACTACATAGTAATTTTGAGGCTAGCTTGGGCTACACACACACACACACACACACACACACACACACACACACACACACACAGAGGAGAAGCTGGGCATAATGGCTTATGCCTTTATCAGCACTCAGGAGGCCAAAGCAGGATTGCCAGGAGCTAGAGGATAGCCTGGGCTACTGACCTGAGGACCCTGTCTCAAAAGCAAATACAAAAATCTCAGACAAAAACAAATTGGTGGCTCCCAAACTTGGCACACCACCAGGCCCTACCTAGGCCTTTCAAATCCAAACCTCCTCTGTATGGCAGCCAAAAGAGGCTCTGGGGTTAGAACCTAGGGCCTTGCACACGCTGTACCAGAAGATTCTCTTTTGAGCCAAGCTTCCCAGGGGATTCTGAAGAGCACGCCGGGGTCTGGCTCCTTCACTGAGCACCTCCTACACATCTGGCTCAGAACCCACCGACAAATTCTTCACCAGCAATTGCTCTAGTCTGTAGTGTAGGCTGGCACCTCAGGGTCACGATGGTCCACAGGAACCCCCCCCCCCCCATCCCAGGTGAACTGTCTCAGTGTTCTTGTCCTCCCCCTGCCCCACCCCCTCCACGCCCATTGGGTAACCCACCTTATAGCAGTGCCGGAGTTTGGGGTCTGAGGCCCAGCCCTGGGGGCAGGAGCCGGTGAGGCTGGGCGTGGGGTCTGGCCCAGGCAACTCTGGTGTCACTGGTGTGCCCAGGATCTGTCGGCAGATGTAGCGAGCTCGGAATGACGTGCAGTTCTTCACCTCCCACAGACCCATGGCGCTGCCCGTGGCCAGAGCCACACAGCCCCCACGTCTGTACCCTGAGGAGGAGAAACAGCTTGTCTCTACAGGGATGAGTTCTGGGGAGGAGGACCGGGGGGGCCGGGGGGGTCAGCACTCAAGGCGGAGGCACAAGGCAGAGTCCTAGTTCCATGACGTCTTGCTGTGTGGGGATGCTTAGGCTTTCTGCGCCTATCTCATAGTCCTTTAACTCCATCAGGTCATGTGAAGGTTAAGGACAAGACTCAAGCTGGGTGCAGCAGTACACACCTATAATCCCAGTGCTCAAAGGGATTGCTGCAAGGACTGCCTAAGCTACATAGTGAGACCCTTTCTCAAAAAAAAAAAAAATAAAATAAAATAAAAAAGACAATGACTGTGAAATGTATACAGACACTAATAGCAGGTATCTGTATCCTCTTTACAATTGTGTGCACAGTACATATGTGATCCATATTACATAGGTGATCCACATTACATATGTGATCCACGTTACATATGTGATCCCTTTCCATAGGCTAAATATGTATTTAAGCCTCACATCAAGTCTATAAGGAATGTACCATTATCCCCACTTCAAGATAAAGAAACTGGGGCTCAAAGGAGGCTCAGCTGGCAAACAGCAGTACCCAGGGGTCTGAGCAGGGCCGCTGGCTCTGGAGCTAACAGGTCACAAGGTACAAAGGAACCTTGTGCTTCAAGGCTGGTCACACGGGGTCAAAGACTCACCAGGTTGGTCTCGGTTCCAATGGGTGTATATGACTTCGTCCCCACTAAGCCAGCGGAAGGAGCCGGTGCTGTTGAGGTCTTGCAGGGCCGTCCAGAAGTACTCGCCCTCCCAGTTATAGATGAGGCTGCTGACGAAGGCCTGCTCAAACCTGCAGAAACAAGCCAGTCAAGGTGTGACACTTACTAGTGGCTTCCTTCAAGCCCGGGACTACAGGGCAGACACGCCATCCCAGAAGCTCAGCTTGTCCTGTGTGCAGCCAGTAATGTGCCCAGGGAAATGGGGATCCCTGACCAGGGAGATGGGGATCCCTGAGGGCTCACACAGTAACCAGATTCTCACTACTGCCCACATCTTTCTTTCTTGAGCGTCCAGTCCAAACCTGTACCCACCCCTGCCCCCACCCACTCTTTCCCAGGGGTGACTTAACCACATGATTCCTTCTTGTAACAAGATGTCAGAAAGACTGTAGAATACACTGAGGCTCAAAGGATTCTGGGTCCCACTGGGCAGGATATCATCCCATTAGACCAGGTCACGTAAGAGGGCTGGCCAGGACGACTTCCGTCCACTCTCTATACCTGTTGGTGATGGTGACCAGTTGAGAGCCATGGTCAGTGCATAGGCGTCGGGCGTCACTGTAGGTCACTTGGTCCTCCCCCAGCCAGTAGCAGGATGGGCTCTGCCACGTCCAACCCTGACTCAAGAGAGAGAACAGAAGAGAGGCGTCTGTGGAAGGAAGATTCCCACCCGTACCCAGCTGAGCAGGAGTGATGGTGAGATAGCCCAGGGTGTGTGGAGGACAGAGGGGACTAATTTGGCTCCAGAGAGCAATGCCTGTACTATGTGTTTGCACCTGGTTACTTAGCTCTCCTTACCACAACCCATGGGGTCATGGGTTCAATCCTCAGTACTGGAAAAAAAGAAAAAGAAAAAACAAAACAAAACAAAACAACAGCAATCAGGGGTTGGGAAAATGGCTCAGTTGGTAAAGTGCTTCCTAGGCAAGTGTGTGGGTCTGAGTTCAAATCCCCAGAACTCATGAAAAAAACAAAACAAAACAAAAACCCAGGTGTGGTAAATTCTTAATCTTAGCACTGAGGAGAAGGCAGGTGGGTCTTCTGGTCAGCCAACTTAATCTAACCCAGTCCAATGAGAGACCCTGTCTGAAAATGAGGGGGCCAACCTGCTAAAGTTGACCTTTGACCCCCACATGGACATATATCCACATGTGCATGCACACACACATAAGCATTTACCCATGTGCACTCACACACATAAAAATAAATACATAAGCCGGATGTAGTGGCACACGCCTTTAACCCCAGCACTTGGGAGGCAGAGGCAGGTGGATCGCTGTAAACTCGAAGCCAGCCTGGTCTACAAAGCGAGTCCAGGACAGTCAAGGCTACACAGAGAGACCCTGTCTTGAAAAACCAAAAATAAATACATACATACATACATACATACATACATACATACATACATACATACAACCAGGTTCTGGCAAGAAGACTCAAGGGGTAAAGGCCTTTGCCACAATGACTTGTGTTCAATCTGCAGATTCCACAGTGAAGAGAGAGAACTGGCCCCAAAAGTTGTCCCCTGACCTCTACACGCACACTACGACATGTGCATGCCACACACTCATATGACATACACAAACGTAACAATGACAAATAAAAATAACAAAACAAATAATCAGTATTAATGAAAAATAGCAGCTGGCTGGAACACCAGCTGAAAAGCTACGGAGAGATGGCAGAGTGGTCCTGAGGACTCTGCAGAGTGGAGTCTGGTAAGATGTGTCTGGGGAGGGAAAGAGGCCGGGGCAGACCTTCATCAAAAAGAGCAGCAGCCAGCCACTATAGGTACAGAGACAGCTCCAGAGTAGTGGCAGGCGCCAGGACAGTGGTTTTCATGCATCAGCAAGGCCCCAGATGCCAAGCTGGCATGGGGCCCTCTACCTCCCCCCACTAGCACTGGCCCCCAATACCAGTCCCTCAGAAAGGGGCAGTTTGGAAACCAGAGGATGTGAGGGTGCTGGGCAAGGCTGTAGGGTTCCCTCCATCTCTCCCTACCCACCACCCAGGGAATCCCTGACTCCACCTCCAGCAGTTCCGAAAACACCCTCACCCTCCGGCAACCGTGGTCCTCCTCAGCAGCGCCCTGGCTCAGCCGGCCTGCCTTCTTGCAGATGGATGGCAGGGACTGGTTGCAGGGACTGTCATTCCAGCGTCCTTCCTAGGACACATGATTAAGAAGACTTACTCCCCCAAATCTCTCCCGCCCCACAAATCTTCCAGCCATTCTGCCAGCCCATTCTCTAGTCCTGAACCTGCCTTGAGCTTGCTGTGTGATTCCTAGCAACCAGCCTCATTCCCTGTGCCCCAGGCTGTTCAATGGAGAGAGCAGAGTTAGTCCAATAGGCGTCACAGATGAAAGAACAAGTTGTTGCTGAGTGTGGTGGCGCACCCATTTAATCCCAGCACTCTGGGAAGCAGAGGCAGGCGGATCGCTGTGAGTTCAAGGCCAGCTTGGTCTACAAAGTGAGTCCAGGATAGTCAAGGCTAGCACAGAGAGACCCTGTCTCAAAAAACCAAAAAAAAAAAAAAAAAAAGAAAGAAAGAAAGAAAGAAAGAAAACAAGTTGTTGAGGGGTTGGAGAGATGGCTCAGCAAGTAAGAGTACTGGCTGCTCTTCCGGAGGACCCAGGCTCAATTCCCAGCACCTACAAGATAGCTCACAACCATCTATAGTTCCAGTTCTGGGTGGACCCAGTGCTGCCTTCTGATCTCCAGAGGCCCGAGGCATGAAAGTGGCATGCGAACATACACGTAGGTAAAACACCCATCCACGTAAAAATAAGCTTTAAAAAAATTACTGAATGTTTGTGAGCTGTCCTGAAATTCTCTATCTAGTTATTTTGGATTATAGATAATCCTAGGTAATTGAACTGTGAAAACTGACCCCATGGGTCTTGCCCTGAGGACCTATCGAAGAACCAGGAAGAGTAAAGGCTGGTGTGCCCAGACCTGAATCTCAGATAGCGGAAGAGAAATTTGGCCCTGGGACCTCCCAGTTAGCACTGCACCTGCCTTTATGCTTTGCTCTGACAGCAATCCCACCACTCAGCAACCAGCTGGGCAAAGACTCTCTCACCAAATCAGTTAAAAATGTTAAACAGAACCCCTTAATGCAAATGGACCTGCTGCTTAGCGGCCCCTCCCCCCATCCACTGCATCTGATAGCAAGGTCAAAACCCTGCCTCAATTTCCTCTTCCGCCCACACTGGGTCTGAGTCAAGGCATGGTAATCTTCACGCCATGATGTCTTGAGAAGACAAAACCCAGAACTGAGGAGGATTAGAAGCAAGCGGCCTTGCTCGCCAAGCCTCACCATCCTGTGGGTTCTAGTGCCACCTGCTGGTAGGGAGGAACAGCTGGCATGGGACCAAGAATGGACCCACTAGCTACCTAACTAAGGCCTCTCTGGAGAATTAGTTCTTCCAACTCTGCAGGTAGCTTAGCTGTGGAAGTGAAGGTGGGACCCTTCACTTCCTGCCAGCCAGTCCTGTGGAAGGAAGGGGGCTGGAGTGCTGCGGGGAGAGGGGCCCCAGGACCGTGAGGGTGGAGAGAGGTGCTATGGTGCCATGATGAGGAAGGAGAGAGAGTCTCACCGGCCCCCAGATGGTGACGCAGTCCTCCAGGCTGTCACGGAAGTTGTTGGGCTCAAAGGGGTGCCAGTGGGTGAAGCTCACAAGACTCCCGTCAGACCACTCGAAATTCATCTGCAGTTTCAAATCATTGAGGCCAATCCACAGCTCTTCCACCTCTGGGGTACAGCGCGGGAGGAGAGACAGGGAGAGAAGACATTGAGGTCAGCCTCAGGCCAGCAATGAAAGAAAGAACATTCCTCAAGCTACCCGGGGAGAAAAGGATTAGACATACGGACCCTCCCCTCTGCGCAGTCCCGTGGCTAAACGGTCCCTCACCTTGTTTGATCTGTTTGGTGATGAACTCCAGCTCAGCCAGGCTATGGATGCTAAGCAGGTCACCCCCACCCCGTAGACACGCCCTTTTGGACTCTTGCCAGCTGCGCTTCTCGGCCTGCAGGCGGTAGCAGTGGCCCTGGAAGGGCTGCCAGCTGGGGTCACACTCCACTTTGACATTGGTCCACCTGTCTATGGAGAGAACACAGACGTGCTCAGACAGAACCAGATGGGTGTCACACACACAGCACCCCCAACCTGTGTCACATCTGCCTTCCCCATGACAACACCCATAAGAAACTTAAAACCCAGTGAAAACAGAGTCCAACAAGACAAACCCTCTCTGGTGGAGGCTCTAAGAGAGAGATGGGCAAGTGATGAGACGTACTAGCCTCCTAAGCCAAATACCTGCTATAAATAGGGTTTCCTGTTAAGAGAAGTAAACTTAGCTCAAGGCCACTTTGCTTAATAAATGGAGCCTCCATCAAGTAACATTCACAGAGCACCACCTCGCACCCTCTCCATTGGCCTGGGCAATCTTGGATAAAAGAAATGAGGGACAAAGCCTTGAGTGGATAATGAGACCAGTCTGGCAAGCTGGTCCCATCCCTTTGCTAGGGTCCCTCACTAGCTCCCTCCCTCTCAACACCTCCTCTTGCTTCTGAAGGCCCTCTCCTGTACCCACAGATGTGCCTTTGGGGTTCATCTGCTATGGCCTGAGGTTTGAGGGCAGCTGAAGCGAACAAGCCCTTACTTGGGTCTTGGCACAAAAAAACAAAATTTCATCAAACCACCCACAAAGTCAGGCTTGGGCGGGATTCTGGGTAGGCAGGAATGAAGATGCGGGGCCATCCAGCACTGCCTCAGCTTAGAATTCTAAGAACAGCTCCTTCTGGGTCAACTTGGGGGTGGGGTCAACTCAGCCATACCTCTGGCTAGAGACTCCTCAAAATGGATGGGCCGAGAAGGGGGACAGGCCAGCCTCATGGCGCAAGAGATGTCAATCAATCTTTTGTTAGCCAATGGGTTAAGATTCTGAGCTGTAGCTATTAACAGCTATTCAAGTCCCAGGGGCCTGAGGGAAGGGCGGATTCTCTGGAAATGTGGTCCCTGCTTTGGAAATGACATGTCCTTCATAATGAGATCGGCCAGAACACAGATCTTGTCCTGTCGCTTAGAATAGGAACTCCCACAAACAGCCACGGTGCTGAATGAAGCCAAGATAGAGACCAAACCAAGACACAGATTTGTGTCCGGGTCCTAGTGACTGGAGGAGGGAGCCCTACATGAGCCACAAGGGAAAATTCCTCGTAGGGTCTGCCGCCCCATCTCCCTGTCTGTGGAGGTTTCCATGGGCAAGCCATATTTTCTGTCAAAAAAAAAAAAAAAAAAATCTCTAGCAACCCCACAGCTACGTAAACTGGACAACATTATGCCAGCAAATGCCAGCCACAGAGACACTGCTGCAGCCGGGCCAGGCCAGACCACGGCTCCAGCTTTACAATAACTTTGAGAGAGGGCATCCCATTCTTTTTTTTTTTTTTTTAAACAGAATTAATCCACTTTATTTATGTGGTAGCCACAGCTGGAGCCTGGGTCCTCTGAACAGACACTCTGGTGTGGGTTTTCACAAGATGATCAGTGAATTCCTGTTCTTAATCTGCTAGTGAGGATTCTCAGAGACACTGCCACGTCCACATGCCGGGAAAGGGTGGTCCCCCCCAAAGCAGGTCCTGCCCATCACCCTACACTCCATTTCTCCCAGGAGGCCCTCAGATTTATCTCCTACAATCACACCTTCGAAGCAAGACAGACACTCCCAGGCTTAAAAGCCAACAGAAGCTTCCCACGGGCTACCCAGCCCCACTCAGACTTCAGAGGCCCGCTGCGACCTGCCTCCCTGCAACGCACATCAAACGCCCCGCCTAAGAATCACCCCAGGGAGAGAGCTGTCTTGTTAAATGCAGCTAGCGGGGAAAGCGGTTAATCTGGGGCGGGTCCTCCTGGGTAGGCTTTGCTGACAGGCCTCCAGGTGTGCTGGGCTAAGGTCTGGGCTTCATCCCTTAGTGCTGCAGGCTTTCACACCTCCACACCTCCCAACAGGCAGCTCCCTCGGTCAGAATCCCTCCTCTCCCACAACTTTCTCTGCCTTTGTGCGCATGTGCAGGTGCACCTAGGTGCCTGTAGAGGCCAGAAGACAGAAGACAACCTCCCGTTTTCTCTAGGGTCCTCCACCTTTTTTTTTTTTTTTTTTTTTAAAGAACCGCTTGATGGCCTGGAACTTAACAAGCAGGCTAGCCTGGAGACCACTGAACCCCAGGGATCCTTTTGCCTCTGCCTCCCTAGCGCTGGAATTACAGGTGTGTGGCTGTGGCGCGTTCTTTTAATAGGGTCTTCCACCGAGCTATTGCCCTAGCCTTCCTTCTGGAAACCTCAAGCCTAACATCACATTCGTAAAAACTCTCCGCTATCAGATGCTCACACTCACTCTCCCCTCCCCCCAACGAATTAATGAATTAATGATGAATTAATAGTACGCGCCAATTTTTCCAGGCCAAAGTCACTTTGTGTCTGTAGAGAACAAGAGAAGCGCATTTGGCCATGGCCCTCTGTGACCCGGCTCACCTGGCTGGCTGGGCTCGGCTGTGGCATTGGGCTTCTTCTTGCAGACATAGGGCAGGGCGATGCTACAGTCATGGTTCTGCCAGCCACCCGAGGACTCGGTGCGGATCACGCCACAATTCTCCTCACCTGGGTTGTCGGGCTGATCTGTGGGACAGGTAGGGTGGCAGCACCTCAGGAGAGGGAAGCTCACCCTGTGTCCCTCCCAAGTCCTCTTTCAGGGTCTCCTCTCTCTCCCTCCACACTCTGGGATGTCTGCATTAGCCAGAGAGGCTCAGCCCTCCATCCAGGATCCATGCCACCCTGAACCCCCTAATCGGAAATGTGTACGTTAGCCCTTATCCCCTTGGCTCTGGGTATATGGATGCAGCTGTGTCTAAAAGCTGTGACTGGAGACTGGCACCAGAACCGGGTCCACTCGCGAAGCCCTAGAATGGGCTGGGACTCATTTGCCTGGGAGGGGTGCGGGCAGTTCCCACTTCAAACCAAGGTACTCCACTGGGCCTATTCCAGGAGGAGGCAGAAACCCAGACTTTCCACCTCTATAGCAGGGTAGAAGGAAGCCAAGTGTCCGTGGGGTCCCCATGCCTCACCATTCTCCCAGTTGAGGTATTTGAGGGGTGAGTTGTCTGACCACTGCCAGCCTCCACTGGTGTCCAAGTCATTCAGGCCAATCCACAGGGTTGAGCTGTAACCAGTGAGGAGTCCTGGCAGAAAAAGTGCCCACTGAAAAAGGGGGAACCCCCATCCACTACCATTCTCTCCCTACCTGCCCCTCCCAAAGCCAGTGTCCCCACCCCCAGCATGGGTCAGACCTCAGTGAGGGAGGGGGTGGGAGAGGAGAGGTTGGGGGAGCAGGGAAGGGAAGGGGTGGGGGGGATGTCGGGGGAGGGGAGGGCGGGGCTGCCCTTCCCCTTACCGTTGATGTAGGTCTGTTCATGGATCTCAGTGATGCTCAGCAGGTCCGCACCCTGCTGCTCGCAGCTGGCCCAGGCCTCCCTCCAGGACAGCGTGGATTGGAAGTTAAACTGGTAACAGCTGTCAGTCAGCTGGTCTTTGTCCCAGAATGTCTCACAGTCATTACCTGCCACAACCACAGATGGACCATAGGTCCCCTCCCCAATGCCCACACAGCAGGGGCAACTTATCCCGTTGGTGTGAAAGTTCTTCAGCTCGCTCAGAATCCCCTCCCGGCCCCGCCCCAGCCCTGTGACACCACCACCCACCACCACCACCACCACCACCTGCCGCCTGCCCCGCCCCCCCCACCCCCCTGCTCATCACCAGTCTCCCTCCAGGGCTCTACCACCCCTGTCTGCTTCTCACTCTTGATGGGGCAGAATCCCCAGCGCTCATCTTTGCCGTAGTCCTGGGTAGTGGCACACCACAGATGCCCATCTTCTCGGCCAGTGCTGGTGCAGCCATGGAACCACTGGTTGTCGTATTTGAAGGGAATGGTACATGGCTTCCCATGGGAGTTTCCCTGGATCGTGTAGACCTCTATGGGAGAAGAGAGGTGTGCCTTGGTGCCTGGATTCCCCACAGGCTTGCCTGAGTCACCCATCAGGGAAAATCCCCTATAGCCCAGGAGCCTGGGATTATGGGAACAGGCAGGGTCTGAGAAGCCTCCCAACCCCTCCGATGCCTTTCCAGTGCCACAGAGGGCTGAGCCAGCTAGCCACCCAGCCTAGGCTCCAGGCTGTCCCTAAATAGTCTACCATGGGACACAAGTGTCCTTCTAGGAAAGAATTCCAAAGATGGATCTGGTCACAAACTCTTTTATTGTTTTTCGAGACAGGGTTTCTCTGTGTAATCTTGGCTGTCCTGGACTTGCTTTGTAGACCAGGCTGACCTTGAACTCACAGCGATTCCCCTGCCTCTGCCTCCCCACGTGCTGGGATCACAGGTGTGCGCCACTGCGCCCAGCTTGGTCACAAACTCTTGAGAGACTAAGGTCCCCATTAGCCACCCGTAGAAACTGTGTGGCGTTGCCATGGGTTCCCAACAGGGAGATCCGGAAGGGGAAGGCATTGAACTTCAGGCTATTTGTGTATTAATCTTAAACTCTTCTAATTAATTATTTCAATATACTATCAGGATTTTTTAATGGGCTGCATTTTATTTATTGGGGAGAGGCACATAATATATAAAGGTCAGAGGGCAACTTTTGGGGAACGGTTCTCTTCTTCCACTATGTGGGCCCCAGGGATTGAACTCGAGTTGTCAGGCTTGGTGGCCATCGCTCACGGAGCCATCTTACCAGCCCCAATGTCACGTCTCTCTTCACAACTAACACAGCTTGGGAATGGCTCCCTAGGCCCCTTCTTCTCCTATTTCCTTTCAGTTCAAAATGCTTGCAGTCCCCTCCCCCTGCCCCTTCTCTACGAGACATATAGCCCAGGTTAGCCTCCAAGGCACTGTGTAGTCAAAGCTAGCCTTAGTGCTCCTGCCTCCACCACCCCAGGGCTGGAAGCGTGAGCCTGAGCCACAAGGCCTGCCTGTCTAAGATGCTTCCACGTCTTAATCGGCAGCCTCTCTAAGGCCTTTAGCTGGGCTCGACACACTCAGGGCTCAGCACAATCCTCTTTACAGTGTTAGCCTTTTTCCAGAAAAATCAGATTAGTCCCCGTAGCCACTCCATTTCCTATCACAATGCCACTTTCCCCGGGCATAGGGAGAATCCTTGACTTTCGTGTTCTCAGTCATTTTATGGGATGCTGCAAGCTAATTTAAAATTTTTCTTTCTTCTTTCTTCCCCCCCTCCCGCCCCCACTTCGGTTTTTTTGAGACAGGGATTCTCTGTGTAGCCTTGGTTGGTCTGGACTCTCTTTGTAGACCAGGCTGGCCTTGAATTCACAGAGATCTGCTTGCCTCTGCCTCAGAGTGCTGGGATTAAAGGCATGAGCCACCATGCCCGGCAATCTTTACATTTTTATTACACTCATTTATTCATTTATTTGGTGTGTGTGTGTGTGTGTGTGTGTGTGTGTGTGTGTGTGTGCGCGTGCGAGCGCGCGCTATAGGACAACTATCAGGAACTATTTCTCTACTTCCAGCACGTAGGTCTCAAGCAGCAGGCACCTTTACCCACTGAGCTACCTTAATGGCCACCCCCCTTTTTTTTTTTTTTTTTACAGATGTATTTCTTTGTTCTTATGTATACAGTGCTCTGCCTGCATGTACACCTGCAGGCCAGAAGAGGGCATCAGATCCCATTATAGATGGTTGTGAGCCTCCATGAGGTTGCTGGGAATTGAACTCAGGACCTCTGGAAGAGCAGCCAGTGCTCTTAACCTCTAAGCCATCTCTCCAGCCCCTGGGCCCCAAATTTTTTAATTTTCTGTGTGTGCACACTCATAATGGGGGGGTTACATATATGCAGGTATGTATTTCACATGCATGCATGTGTCCATGTCTCTGATTGGTTGTTTCAGTCTCAAGACCTTTTCACTGTCCCCTCTACCTGACAATTTACATTTCAGATGAAAAACAAAAGGTCATATCTTCAGAAGGACCCTCTCTAATCTCCTAAGAAACCAGCTATCCTCAATTTTATGGGACTATAATTTTTTTTATGATATTTGCTTCTAGTTTTTCCCACCCATCTGAGTTACCTATGTATGATTTCTTTTTCTTTCTTTCTTTCTTTCTTTGTTTTTTTTTTTTTTTTTTTTTTTGGTTTTCTGACACAGGGTTTCTCTGTGTAACCCCTGGAACTCGCTCTGTAGACCTCAAACTCACATTTCCTCTGCCTCTGAGAGCTGGGATTAAAAGTGTGTGCCTCCATTGCCCAGCGTACCTTGGGTTCTCTCACTAGCCATGGGCTTATAGAGTCAGCAAGGCTGGCTAGCCCTGGCGCCCAGGGATGCTCCTGTCTCTGCCTTCCCAGTGCTGGGATTATGAGCATTTTACATATCCCTGTCTTATGCAAACTCTGGGGGATTAGCCTGGGCTCTCATGCTTATGTGACCAGCATTTAACTGACTGAGCCATCTCCCCAGCCTCTAATTTTGAGTTAAAAAAAAAAAAAGTAAATTAAACCCTTTGAAGTTAATTTTCCTAATTACTTAAAACTCCTTATCAAACAGTGACTGTCAAGGGTCCACAGCAGCCAAAGGCCTTGCTACCCTAAACCTGTTCCTTTGGCACTGCTTGCCTGCAAGCAGCCCCTCACCATAGTAGGGTCGAGCACACAGGTCTTCTTCGCTGCCATAGATGTTCCACTGACCACTGCGGGTCTGGTCACCACGTTCAAGGGTGCCAGGCTTCGATGCATTGCTAGCCCGGGCTCCCAGAAGCATGGACAACTGGTCCCCTAGCGTACGACAATGCCAGTGAAGACTCAAGGCCTCTCGGTCGCATTCATACATGCCCAGGGAAACTGTGGTGTTGGAGACTGGCCAGCCTGTACCCAGGCACTGCGTGGCACCCAGGTTGAAGAGTCGATTCCGGGAGACCCACTTCCAGCGCTGGGCAGGGAGAGTGGCATTGCAGACTGGAGTGACTCGGACCTGCGCGCCCTGGGCCTCCAGACAGCCCTGCATCCCCTGGCTGAAGATGAGGAAGACATCAGGTTCTGGAAGGAAAGGCAGGACAGGAAATGATCATGCCTCAGCCTTGATGACTGCTAAGGCTTACAAGCACTGTCCATTGCCCAGCACTTGCCACATGTGTTGAGTCACTTGGTCCTCTCTGTCACAGTTCAAGGTAGGGTGAGGGGCACGGCTATGTCCCTGTACCCAGAGGCCGCACAGCCCATTTCTGTTCGGCCACATGTCCATCTGCAAGCAGGATGCAGGCCTCTGCCCCACTCCAAAATCAAACCCAACTCTACACAGCACATCCAATGCTTCGTACACACGTGCCCTTTATCTGCGGCTTCATTTTCTTCATTGTCAGTACTGCTGTCCAAAGATATTAAATGGAAAACTCTAGAAGTAAATAACCCCCTACGTTTTAAATAACTGTCATTATCGGATTTGTAATTGTCCTATTTCCTTATCATTAATGTCTTACTATGACTAATTTATTTATTTTTTATGACTAATTTATTAATTAAACTTTACCGCAGGCGTGTATTTATAGCAAGAACACATCGCGGGTTCAGGTCTGGCACTAACTATGGTTTCAGGCATCCTCATGGCTCCTTGGGATGTCTCCAAGGTGATGAAGGATGATTATACCTTCTAGAAACCATCACAAGGCTGGGTAGAGGTGTCTACATTACAGACTCAACTTCATAGAGTCCATCCTTTTGCTTCTAGATCTTTCTGAACCAGTCCTTCTCCATACTGAAACACTCATACTCCTCAATAACTCTTGAATTCCCTGGGGCTTTTTGATTGCTTTGTTTGCTCTTTTTTGTTTTTATGAGACAGTGCAATTTAGTCCTCCAGGTTCCTCAATCTTGCATCTTTCTGCCAACTTCCTTGATGAGCAGACCTCTAAGAGGAAGATACGGGAGGGGGGGGAAATCCAATCACCCCAAAAACAGTTTCAGATGAAAACAAAGCTTAAAGGACTAAGTCTGGGGATAAAAATAGGGAATGGGCTGCTTTAAAAAAATTTTTTTAAAGGTGTTTCTTGGGTAGGAGGAATGGTAAAAATACTTTAGAATTAAATTATCATGAGAATATTCTAAACCCCAATTAAATACACTGTAAATGGGTAAGTGTTATAATATGTAAATGGTACCCCAAGGGAGAGAAGAGGGAAGGGAAAAAATAAAAGAGCGGCTGGACTGAGGCTGAGAAATAAAAAGTGGTGGAACATTTACACTGTGGAATACTACTCAGCTATTAGAAACAGGGAATTCCCGAAATTTGTGGACAAATGGATTGAACTAGAAATGATCATAATGAGTGAGTTAACCCAGAAGCAGAAAGAGTCAAATGGTATATACTCACTTATATCTGGACACTAGCCCAAGGGGCATGTCCCACGAAAGTCTTCACTTATCAGGAAAGTGGGACAGAGGGGAGAACATCCTATTGGGACTCTAGGTGAGAGAAGCATGGGAGAATGGGGAAATAGAAGGATCCAGAGGGTCCTAGAAACCTACAAGAAGAACATTATGATGGGCGGATCAGGGCCCAGGGGTCCTGCTCAAACTATGGCACCAGCCAAGGATGATACATGCAGTAAACTTCGAACCCCTACCCAGATCTAGCCAATGGACAGGACATTCTTCACAGTTGAGTGGAAAGTGGGGTCTGACTTTCACATGAACTCTGGTGCCCCATATTTGACCACATCCCCTGGATGGGGAGGCCTGGTGGCACTCAGAGGAAGGATAGCAGGCTACCAAGAAGAGATTTGATACCCTATGAGCCCATACAGGGGGAAGAGGTCCCCTTCAGTCACAGTCATAGGGGAAGAGAGTAAGGGGAAAATGGGAGGGAGGGAGGAATGGGAGGATACAAGGGATGGTGTACAACTGAGATGTAATATGAATAAATAAAAAAAAATATTAAAAAAAAAAGAAATAAAAAGTGACTCACAGTGTTCCCCAGATAGTAAGCAAACTTGGGGGGGAGGTCTCTCCGACACCTACATTTCACTACCCTCCTCTTGTGCTCAGACTGACACTTGTGCACACAGCTCACACTTAGTGCACATGTCAATCTGCAGAGATTTTTTTTTTTTTTTTTAATCCATTGGTGTGATGGTTTCTTTGAAATGTCACTTTGACGTGATCTAGACTCAACGGAGAAGAGTCTCCGTGAAGGACCAACTAGTTCAGGCCAACCTGTGTGTGCCGAGGGGGGGGGGGGGGGGGGGGGAATGGAGGGGTGGAGGGGGTGTCTTGATTACATTAATTTAAATAGGAAGACACACCCAATGTGGGTGGCACCATTCCCTAGGCAAGTGCGTGAGAGTGGAGAGCCTGAGCTTAGTACAAGCAGGTGCGCGTTAATAACGTGACTAGTTGCTTCATGTTCCTGCCACACTGAGTTCCCCGCAGCAGCTGATGATAGCTTGGAACTGTAAGAAGAACTTTCCCATAAATTGCTTTTATCAGGGCTTTGAGGAGCGAGACAGGGTTTCTCTGTGTAGCCCTGGCTGTCCTGGAACTCCCTCTGTAGACCAGGCTGGCCTCGAACTCACAGTGATCCTCCTGCCTCTGCCTCCCGAGTGCTGGGATTAAAGGCGTGCGTCACCACTGCCCGACTCACCTTAGTGTTTTTGAGCCTGGGTCTCTCACTCAATCAGGAGCTCACTAACTGGCTAGCCTGGGTGGCCACTGAGCCTCAGGGATCCACCTGTCTCTGTGTCCCCCACTGTCCAGCTCTAGGGTTACATGTGTGGAGCACCATGGCCAGCTTTTACACAGGTGCTGGGCATCTGAACTCACGTCCTCATACTTGCCTGGCAAATGCTACCGACTGAACCATCTGCCTGGCCTCTCGCTTTTTCTGTATGCACGGTGCTGGGAATTTAACAAACCAGGGCCTTGCACGTGGGAAACAGGCACTCTGACACTGAGCTACAGCCCCAGCCCTTCATTTCAAATATTTAAAAGCCAATTATATTTCACACGGTTAGCTTTCTGCACAGGTATTTTAATTTTATGTTGCATTATTAATATTTTTCTCATAATTAATTTATTACTATTGATGGAAGCTCTCTTTATACTAGGGAATTAACTCTTGGTCTCTAATAAGTTATGTGTAATTTTATAATTTGCTTTCTCTTTTAGTTTTTTGAGACAGGGTCTTCAGTAGTGCAGGCTGGCCAAGACCAACCTTGAGTTCCTGGTCCTCCTGTCTCCATCTCCCAAGTGCTCGGATCACGGGCCTGTGTCACCACACTAGCCTATCGTTTGAGTTCGGCTTTGCTTTTGACACGTATCCTGCCATGAAAAATTCATGTCATGGAACCCATCTCTTTTCCTTATGCCTTCAGTGCTTGATATTCTCTAAGTGTTTCCTTTTTCTCTTGAGTATATTTACACCTTTGAAACAAAGATTGGCCTTCTTATTCACATGTACCAATGTGCACAAGTACACACACACATACAGAGTGAGACAGACAGACAGAGACAGAGAGACACATACACACACACACACACACACACACACACACACACAGAGAGGGGGGGGGACCTCATAATAGTAAGGAAAAAGAAACAATAGCTTAAATTCCTTCAAAAAACACTTCATTTTCCAAATAAAATTCAAGCTCCTTACTAGGGTCCACAAGGACTGGGGCCACTAAGTCCTACTGTGCCGCCAGTTTTGTGTCAGCTTGACTCAAGCTGAGTCACTTGAGAGGAGGAAAAGTCAACTGAGAAACTGCCTCCGTAAGAGCAGGCTGTGGGCAAGCTTGTAGGGTACCTTCTTAATTAGTGAGCAAACACGGAGAGCCCCTCCCTCTGTGGTCCTGGGTTCTGTGTGAAAGCAGGCTGAGCAGGCCAAGGGGAGAGCCCCTCCATGGCCTCTGCATCAGCTCCTGCCTCCAGGTTCCTGCCCTGTTTCTAACTACCCCCCCCCCCACCCAGTTGCCTTGGTCGTGGTGTTTCGTCAGCAACAGGAGCCCTGACTAAGGCGCCCTCTCTGTTTGGAAGCATACAAACATCTGCGTTCTCTTCACTCAAGCTGCAGTGACATCCTTGTCCCATCTAGCGGTTCCCAGCCTCAAGGCCTTTGCACTGTTTCTTCTACCTGACAATTCACATTTCAGAAGACACTCTCTCTCTCTCTCTCTCTCTCTCTCTCTGTGTGTGTGTGTGTGTGTGTGTGTGTGTGTGTTTTACTGGGTGAGATAGCACAAGACTTTGATCCCAGTATTCAGGAGGCAGAAGCAGGTGGATCTCTGAGTCTGAGGCCAGCCTGGTCTACAGAGCGAGTTCCAGAACTGCCAGGGCTATTACACAGAAAAACCCTGTTTCAAAAAAACAAAACAAAACAAAACAAAACAAAACAAAAACAAAAAAACCAAAAGACAGGGTAATTGCTGCTTTTGCAGAGGACCAGATGGGTCTATATTACCCATCTTACGTTTTTTTCTTTGGAATATTTTTCCCTCTCTACATCTGCTGGTTTCAGTTGTTCTCTGGAGCTTTCGGACTGTTGTACACTGTGTTCTTAGTCTCTAAGCATTCTTGGTCATAGAGTTAGACTTAAACAAACTAGCCTACCATTTCCAAAGCCAGACCTTACTAACGCACTTGCTCTCTCTCCCTCTTGCTTGTAACCTCCCGAGGGCTTTCTGTCTCTTTTCCATCACCTTGCCTAATGCACAGCAGTGTTTGACAGACGCTGGGTAACAAGTGCACATGTCAAGGTCCCCTCCTGTCACAGACCTAGGGGAAGGGAATGGGAATGAAAGAGGGAGGGAGGGGGAATGGGAAGGCACAAGTGAGGGGATAAAAAATGAGATGTAATCTGAATAAACTACTTTTTAAAAAAAATAAGTGTGCACGTGCAGGAGTGAACTCATGAGGTCATAACTACAGCCAATTGGCAGCATTTAACAGACGCTGGGTAACAAGTGCACATGTGCAGGAGTGAGTCTCATGAGGTTATAACTACACCCAATCAGCCTGCTGTTCTGCTCCCTGTCCGAACGGCTAGATTAAATTTTCCAATAGATAGGGCGAAAACCTCCCATCAGAATGCCATGGTGGGAGGTCTGATGGGGCCGTGTCCCTCTATCCTGACAGCACAGGATGTGTGTCTGTAGGCGTGGGGGTCGGGGGGGGGGGGGGGGGGGGGCTGCTCCTCTCTGGCAAGATGCACATGAGCCACCTGGGTGGCTGCCACAGTTAAACTGCCTGTCACTGGGTCCTCCACACTTAACCTGCTCCCTCCTTTTCTCCTACAGTCTTGAGTATTTCCTTTCCCTAAACATCTATTTTGAAATCTTAGCCCTGGGGTGGATGGTGTTGGGGTGTGGGCCTCTGGGAAGTGCTGAGGTTATTAGAGTAATCACATTAATTAGTAGGATTCATGCCCTTATAAAAGACTCCCTAGAGGCTGAGGGTGTAGCTCTGTTGGAAGAGTGCTTGCCTGGGCTCAATCCTCAGCACCTCACAAACCAGGCATGGCGGGTGCCCTCCTGCAATCCCACCACCAGCAGTCAGGAGGTGAGGTCAGCACAAAGTCTTCCTTGGCTACGTAACGGAGTTCAAAGCCAACCTGAGCTACGTGAGTCTCCCCACCCTTCCAACCTATGAGGTAATGGTGAGAAGACTGTGTGGGAGGACCTCGCTTCACCAGACACTGAAACGGTTGACTCCTTGATCTTTCACTTCTTTGCCTCACAATCTGGGACCAAATAAACGTCTGTGATTTACAACGTTCCTAATTGTTCAAATGACCCTCTATTTGTGGGATAGAGAAATATAGCTGGGCTTGGGATGTGATCCAGACCCACTCAATCTTTCTTTAAGGTTGTGTGTGTGTGTGTGTGTGCGCGCGCATGTGCTATGACATATACATGTGTTGTGTATGTGGGCACATGATGCATATGCCACGTTTGGAGGCCAATATGCTGCCGTATTCCCTTGAGACAGAGTCTCTCACTGGACCAGCTAGACCGGCAACCAACAAGCTCCAGGGAGCCTCCTGTCTCTGCCCCGCATAGTACCAGAGTTATGGATGTACATTCAGCCACATCTGGCTCCCCCACCCCACGCCCCGCATGGACACAGGAGATTGAACTGAGGAGATCCTCATGTTTACACGGCGAGCACTCTTACCCACCAAACCATCATCACGACCCCCCAGGTTGGCTATTTTCTTCTGTAAAATTCCACTCCAGGGAATATAGCAACAAACGAAAATGACCGTAGTGGGGTGGGGGTGGGGGTGGGGGGTAAGGAAAGGGCCTGGGACCGGAAAGTTGCTCACTTTTAGAGATGCTTTACAGAGATAGGACGGGACCACAAGGCTCAAAAACCTCTGGCTGGTGGGGTTTCCAGTGGGATGGCATCTTCTGTTCTCAGCCAGAATCCACACGTCTTCCATACCAGCTGGCAAGGGCCACTCCAAGCCCCCTTTACTTGACAGATGAGAAAACTAGAACCCAGGGAAGGCACTGGGATATCCGACCACAGGACCTAGGTCCTCTCCTGTCCCATTAGGCATGGTCGCAGGCCTCCTATGTCCACTCTAGTCCTGGGTTCAAATCCACCTAGCTTCTTGGAGCACTTGCTAAGGTACACAGCGCATTCCAGGCAACAGTGGACCCCAGGAGAAATCCTAGCACCCACCATCATCTTTGTCCTCTTGGGATTTGTAATCCAGCTAGAGAAAAACAACGACTTTGAACAAACAAGCCCTTAAATGCCAGGCGTCTGGCTGGGTGTATGTGAGAGATCAGGAGGTGCCTTCTCGGGCTCCAAGAGGCAGCTCAGAGCAGAGCTCTGAAGACTCCGAAGGAGCTGGAGGCAGAAGGGAAGAACGCAGGTCACGAGCTGCTGTGTGTGTGTGTGACCGACACCAGGTACTGGTGCAAAGAGGAGGTGGAAAGAATCCCTTTAGGGGGTTATGGGAGACTCAGCCAAGCCAGGGGGCCAGGGCTCTTGGAGAGAGAGCACGGACACAGCCTTGGTAGAACGGAAGCTGATGATGATGAAGACTTCCCTCCTGATGTGGGCTTGCTGAGAACCGCTCCTCTGTTCAAGCGCATATGGAGCAGACAGGAGGGGGGCTCAAGGCTCAGGGGCCTAATATCTCCAAAGGGACCCTCTGGCCTCATTCATACCCAAGCACGCCCACACACCTGGGAGTACAGGATGCCAGTGCAGAGTGGAAGTGCCCATCTCAGAGATTTCGCCACCCCCCCTCCCCCCCCCCCCCTTACTAGGATCTCAGATTGTCCTGCCCAGGATACAGGGACCCCTTGTATTTTTGCTGACGGTCATCTCACGCCTGAGACAGTGCTACCTGTCAAATTACAGAGCTCAGTGAGTGTTTATGAATGAATAAATAAATAAAGCTAGGCAGCAGCCTGCGCACTAGGCATTGGTTGGCTGTGAGTCGTGAATCGTTCAACAAAGGTTTGCTAGGAATGCCAAGACGAGGGATATGACCGTGTTTTAAGTTGCTCAGCAAGCACACGGCCTTGTGTTCAGTTTTGAGCAACACACACACACAGTCACCCAGTGCTCAGGTATTTGAAACATACAAAGCACACCCGGCCACCGTGATGCCATTGACACAAAACTCAAACCAGTCCAATCAGAGAGTGCCCTTGGAATAAAGAAAGTTTTCTTTCTGTAGAGATTTCTAGATGGAGGTTGCCTACAGCCACTTTTCCTAGCTGGGGGCTGGAAGGAGAGCGAGCACATGCCAGCGACACTGGACGCCCAGTCTCCATCCTTGAGCTCCCATGGCTGTCTCAGAGCCAGGCCCCCCATCCTGTGAGTCACCTACCATCACATCCTCATCTTCCCTTTTTGCCAGGGCTTTACCCCCTGAGCAAGTGCTCCACCACTGAGTCACACCCCCCCCCCACTTTGTGTTGAGCGCGTCTGT
Source organism: Acomys russatus (assembly GCF_903995435.1). Taxonomy (NCBI): domain Eukaryota; kingdom Metazoa; phylum Chordata; class Mammalia; order Rodentia; family Muridae; genus Acomys; species Acomys russatus. Next base: position 31,431,440 of record NC_067152.1, on the reverse strand, counting down.
TTTATGCTTCTGTTGGGGTAAGGACCACAGCCCACCTCACCATTTCCCTAACTCTCCCGGAAGCTGTTGCTCCAGAATCCATCCCTCTGCTTTGCCAGATCTGTTTCTCACAGGTCTGCAGTGGCAGGTGGATCCCTTCAGGAGAGGCTGCCCCACCCCTACACCCCCACCAGTGTTTTCTCCTGACAACTCCACCCACCCACCAGCCTTCTCACCCCATGTTGACGACCAGCCTGTACGAAACACTTTCCTAGGTACTGCAGGGGAATTAAACATGAGAGCGATGACACGGTCTCTGGCCTCTCGCTGTTTATGACGAAGCTGGGGAGGCGAACATCCTGAGGCAATCCATGAAGAAGTTACAAGCCACACGTCAACACGTGTGGGAATCCATACTGCATGGTTGCAATGAAGATGTCACGTGGAAAAGGGCTTTGCAGGTAACCGGAGTATAATTAGGAACCTCTCCAGCACTGCCACAGAGACGGGAGAAAGCAGTGACCAGAGAGAAACCTATAGTCAACCTTTCAGCACGCCTAGGCCGTTGCCATGGGAAATTCATTCCCATGCACAGAGGAGAGTGGGCTTTAAGGCAGTGTGCCCTGACTGAAGAGATGCCCCTCTTCTCAAAGTCCCCTCACCCTCCCACATACACACGATGCTCTGCTGGAGTCCTGTGGGGAGCCACCCTAGGCTGCATCAGAGTCCCCTGTGGAAAGGCTTGCTGCCGATTTTATTTCTCCACAGAAACTCTTCCCCGCTCGCTGCCGCTGCCGGTACAGCGCACGAGATACCTCCAGAGCAGACCCAGCCAGATTCTAAGTGCTGCTCCCTAGGACAAGCTGAAGACATCACGGCTGAAGGGAACAGCCGAGGAGCTAATTCTAGCACAGTGCCTAGCAAGCTGCAGACTCTCTATTGAACGAAAGGCACGCGCGACGAAAGCCTGAGGGCTCGAGCAGAGGCGAGGACAGGAGGCTGTTCCAAGTTGGGGAACCGCAGGAGCAAAGGCCAGACACTGGAATCTGAAACTGGGGGTGGGGGGTGGGGAAGGGGGCGGCGCCCATCTGGCTTAGTTCTTAGAGAGCTGGTGACTTTAGGGGGTGGGAGGTAGATAGGGAGGTTGTAGGGGCGGGGCGGGTGGCATTCAGCCTTTCGTTTTTTGTCTCTTATTATTCCCCTCCCCGGGTCACTCAGAGGCAAGGTGAAGGGTCATTCCAGGGAGAGCCAGAGGCTGGCCACAGGGCTACCAGCCAAGAGAAGCAGCTGTTTCCAATTGCCTTAAGGCCAGGCCTGGAAATGTCCCTGAGTCAGCAGAAGCTGCCAGCTCCGCCCTGCTAAGGGGCCAACCCTGGGACCCAGCAGTCCTCGAACGTTCCCCCCCCCCTCCCCCGGCCCGACTGTGCCCATATACCTGGAGACACATTGACCCTGAGCTAGGGGATGGAGTCATCCCTTCCATCGAGGCTCACAGTTCTATCCTCACGACACCCCACCCAAACCCTGAGGTGGGCTTCCCTCTGCCCTTCCTCCTGCCCTGCAGCCCGCGTTTCCTGCCAGTCCAAACGGCGCGCCGCCCACCGCTTCAACCGCGCCGCACGCGGATCTGTATGCTTTCCGCCTTCCAGGGGATCTGCAAGTCCTGGCCCAGGGAAAGGTTTCGGTGGGACTCCGGGAACACAACTCTTCATCACCCCCTGGCTCTCTCCCTCGCTGTTGGGGTGTTTGATCTTAGCCAGGCATGGTGGCACACTCCTACAATGCCAGCACTCAAGAGGCTTAAGGCAGGGTGACTGGTACTTAAAGGCTAGCCTGGGCTACAAAGTGAGACCCTATTCTAAAACATTCACAAAGAAGGTTGGAGGAGATGGATCAGAGGTGTATGCCAGACACAGTGGCCCACGCCTTTAATCCCAGCACTGGGAGGCAGAGATAGGCAGATCTCTGTGAGTTTAAGGCCAGCCTGGTCTACAAAGAGAGTTCCCAGGCAGCCAAGGCTATTACACAGAGAAGCCCTGTCGGGGTGGGGGGGGCGGGGGAGTACTCACTTGCTTTTCTAGAGGACTAGAATTCACTTGCCAGTGGGTTTGTAAGGAGGCTCAAAACGGCCTGTAACTCCAGCTCCAGGGGAATCTGACGCCCTCGGCTGGTCTCCTTGGGCGCGTGCGCACTCACAAAATGGGGAAGGGGCTGGAGCTCTTTCCGCCTACCCTGATGGCTTTGGCCTTCTCGGAATGTTTTTCAGATTGTCCTTTACCTTTCATCTTCCAAGACCAAGAGCAGAGCCATTTACAGGCCAGGAAAGCAGCAGAGGGACCCCAGAGGCCCTTTATGCTTCCCTTCGGGGCAACTCCTTCCCGCTCACTAGGACCCAGACCTCCATCCCAAGCATCCCAGGAACCCACCCCACCAGCAATGGCTTGCATCTCAGGGGCCTGGCTCAGGTCCCTCTGCAGGGCGCCCTGCACCAACTGCCCTCTCCCCAGAGGCCGTCTGTGTGAGCTTGCAGCCAAAATAAGCAGCCCGACAGCCACTTCCTTCCCGATGAGGGCACTTGCACAACCACGGATACTGTGACGGCAGGAAATGCTTTTCTGGGCCAGCACAGTCCAACCCCGTCGCCCCGGCCAAACTCGGAATCCAGACCCGGACACGCGTGGGAGGATCTCATCCACACCAAAGCCAGTGCCCCTCCGCAGCCCTGCTAGGATCTGCCACCAACAACAGCCAGTACTTTAGTAAGGCAGGTCCCCAAGGCTCCCATGAGCCACCCTGTGTGTAGGAGGGAATTGCGAGCATGACGTCACTTCTAAGAGTCTATCTGGCTCCCAGCCTCCATAACTGATGGGGGATTAATGGCAGAGTGAAAGTATTTGGAGACACCCACACAAATTTGAGGAAAGCAGTGTTTCTTTAAATTTAATTTTGACCTGGTTGGGGGGGGAGGGGCGGGCGCGGAGGTGGGCAACAAAGACTGAAATCTAAAATACTAGAAATATTATTTTTCCTCTTACAGGGACGACACTTAGAGGTGCTCAGCTCAGAGGCACTACCTTGACATGTCTTGGTAGGCTAGGTTGACTCAAAGCCCTGGTAATAGGATCAGTGTGCCTCCCTCAGTGAGGAGCAGAAAACATTGTACAAGTGCTTAAGGCACAAGCATAGACTCACGAAGTTTTGTTTTCTTTTTTAAGTAATAAAAAAATCAAGGCTTGTTCCATGAAAAACATATTAGAAATATGAGATGCCTTCCTGCTTGCCGTAGCACCAACAGAAATAAAGCTCTCTTTTGGGTCATCTTGTGGTTTTCAGTCTTCCCTGGAATTCTAAATAAACATTTTAGGGGGTCTGGGGAGACGGCTCAGTGGTTAAGAGCAATTGCTGCCAGGTGATGGCGCAGGCCTTTAATCCCAGCACTCGGGAGGCAGAGGCAGGCTGATCCCTGTGAGTTGGAGGCCAGCCTGGTCTACAGAGCGAGTTCCAGGACAGGCAGGGTTGTACAAAGAAACCCTGTCTCAAAACACACACACACACACACACACACACACACACACACACACACACACAAACCCAGGGCAATTGCTGCTTTTGCAAAGGACCCGAGTGGTTCCCAGCAGGTGTCAGGTGCCTCACAACTCCTCGTATCTTTATCTCTATGGGATCTGACACGCTCTTCTGGACTCTGTGGGCACTCACATAAATGTGTACAGACACACACATAAATAACTTTCTCAAAAAGAGAAAATTTAGATACATGTACAGAGACAAAAGAAATATATAGTTATGCTCAAACATAATGATGCGTTACTGAGAAATCAAGGCTTGAGGGTACCAGCATCCTGTTCAATTTCTGGGCAAGAGTATTTCAAAAGTTACCACTTGAACTCAAAGGCCCTAACAGCACAGCACTAGGAGGTAATCATGAACTTTTGTCTTACGATGTACGTGAGTGTGTGCGATGTGCACGTGTCTGTTGTATGTGCGTGTATGTGTGGGTGCATACAGAGAGGGAGGCAGTGTCTCATGCTCTTATTCTTTACCTTGAGTCGGGGTCTCTCACTGAACTGGAGCCAGGCTGGTGGCCAGTAATCCTCACAGCCACTGCTTACTTCCAGCCAGGAGTGATGGGGTTACCGGTACTGGTACTGTCACGTCTGGATTTTTTTTTTTTTAATATAGGTGCTGGGGATTTGAACTCTCGTCCTCACAATTGCACAGCAAGCACTCACACCCACTGAGTCATCATCGTAGTCCCCATAAAAATCGAGAATTGGTACTCATTATACCAGTTGTAACAAAGAGAAACCAGGGCAGTCCCAGTACAAATGGGGTCACCCTGAATTTGTGGCCAGAGACACAGCATGAAATGTGAATGTTTACCATGCACTTGCTGAGTTCTAGGTCCTTAGTTGCAACACTTGCAGGTTCTCATAGCAGCCCTGAGAGATAGCTAAAACTATTATCTCTATTTGATAAATGGTGAAATGGATATATTTATTGACTATTGTTGTTTGTTTTCAGACAGGGTCTTGCTATGTAGCCCTGGCTAACCTTGAAGTGCCAGCAATCCTCCTGTCCCGTCCCCCCCCCTTACTAAATGCTGGGATTTCAGGCGTGCACCCCATGTCCAGTTTGCTTAGGGTGGAGGTGAGAGACTGACTTCAGTTGAGCTTCAGATAGCTCCTTAGGTAAACTAATAGCTCACAGGTAAGCTGTCTCGGCCTTCACCTCAAGTGGAGAGAAAAGTGAACCAACATTTAAAACTTGAGAGATTTCACGTGAAAATGTGAGTTTCCAGCTTCCCTCTGAGGGCTGGCCACAGTGACCCAGCGCGCCTGCCAGGAATCAGCCATAGGAGCCTAGAGAAGCTGCACATCTGGGGGGTATTCGGGCTCACTAGCATCTCTCCTTCCCTCCCCTTTTCTCCTCCTACCTCATCTTCCCCGGCCTCCTCTTCCTCTCTCCCTCCCTTCCCGACCCACCCCCTCTCCTTGCCCCTCCCCTCTTCCTCCCCCCCACACCTCAGGTTATTCCATGTACTTCCATGCTGGCACCACTGTTTCTCCCAGTGTTGAGCATCCTTTAGTGTCATGGTGTCTATTAATAACCACCACCGCCCATTGTGCTGGTCCACACCTATTTATGATGATCCCAGCATTCTGGCAGGGGCCAACCAGCCCATGAGGACCTCTGTGCAGACTGCTGAGAAAGTCTACCCTTGATTTCAGGTGTGATTTAAAAGATAGACACATAAAAATAAGTCTTTAAAAATTTAATAATAGTAATAGCAAAACAAAACAAAACGCCTGGAGGGCTGGAGGGGTTGGCTCAGTGGTTAAGAGTGCCCACTGCTCTTGCAAAGGACCCCAGTTTGGTTCCCAGCACCTATGGTGTCAGAAGACGCAACCACCTGTAAGTCTGCTCCAGAGCATCCAAAATCATCTCTGGTCTCTGTGGACATCTGAACTCCTGTGCACATGGGGAGACTGCATCCCCTACCCCCAAAACAAGCCAACAAAGGCCAAGCTTGTTTTAAATGTATTTCCCTGTCTTGGGGAGAGAAAAGTGGAGGGAGACCAAGGTGGAGGGAGGAGGGGTTTAGTGCTCTGTGCCTGTTCTCTGTGATGTACCACAGTCCTTCCCGGAGTCTGCACAATACGACTAAGAAAACACAACCCCGGGCTGGAGAGATGGCAGTTAAGAACACTGGCTGCTCGTCCAAAGGTCCTGAATTCAATTCCCAGCAACCACATGGTGGCGCACAACCATCTATAATGTGATCTGGTGCCCTCTTCTGGCACACAGGAGTACTTGCAGACCGAACACTGTATACATAATAAATAAATCTTGAAAGAAAGAAAGAAAGAAAGGAAGGAAGGAAGGAAGGAAGGAAGGAAGAAAGAAAGAAAGAAAGAAAGAAAGAAAGAAAGAAAGAAAGAAAGAAAGAAAAAGAAAACACAACCCTTCCTAGAGTGAGCTTTTCACTCTACTCAGGCTCAAGTTCCTGACCCAGCTTCAAGGATGATTTCCTTGGTTTTAAAAGCACAGCCTGGCTCTAAGTCCAGGCCGCCAAGAATCTTTTCTCCCCTGTGAATATTAAGATGCTTTTTAACAGTTGGGTGTAGCAGCACACGCTCACTATCCCAACACTGGAAAGGCTGGGTGTGAGTTTCTTGGCCTGGGTTATCTAGCAATACCCTGTCTTTAATATATATATATATAAAACTACTCCCACCACATGCCTTTGACCCCAGCAGAGGGATTGAACTCTCTGTGAGTTCAAGGCCAGCCTGGTCTACAAAGTGAGTCCAGGACAGCCAGGGTTACACAGAGAAACCATGTCTCTAAAAAAACCAAGAAGAACTAACCAAACAATCCAGAAACTGAAAACCGTATTCCCATGCTTAAGCACTTGCCACTTTCTATGAGGGCGAGGCTAGGAGACATTTCCCCACCTCTCCCCAGAAGGCAACACCAAGACAGGGTACAGAAGAGCCGCTCTGGAATCTGGATTCCTCAAGTTCAAATCCCTGCTTAGGTCCTTGGACCCTGAGCCAGCTGCCTGAGCCTGTGAGCCTTGATTCAGACAGGGTACTGACTCCTGTCCTAGAGAGAAAGAGTGACAATGATGTTCTATACCTGGACAACGCTCCTAGGGCAGCCACTACCGTGCCTTGATATGCAGGCAAGAATCTGTTTATGTTCCTAATGATTTGGAGCCTGGGAAACAGGCTTGGGATAAGAAAAGAGGATAAGTGGAAATAGACCACAGATTAAAGTGTTTACTCTTCAGAAGTATTAAAAGAAAAATAAACCCACAGTCCAGATGTGGAGTGCTCTCCCTGAGTCCCCAGGCACTCTGCCTCCCCTCAGCCCCACCCCCACCCCCAGAGAAAACACCATTTCGTTTCTTTGAACTTCTGGGCTCGCCCTCAGGTCTCTCTGGAAAGGAGATACAAGGAGGAGGGAGTGTCAGAGAAAGGAGGCTTCTGGAAGGGTCCGGACTGTGGAATGCTTGCCCTCTCTGTCAGTTCCTAGCTCTGCAGAAAGGATGCCTATGGTGGCTGTGGGGGAAAAATGAAGTCACGGGAGGCACAGCTGGAAGGGAGCTTGTGGAAGGAGGTGGGCCTGACGCCTACACCCCTGGGCAGGACAGGAGTAAGCAAAGGACCCTCACAGGGATTTGCTGGCAGCACAAGGCAGTACTAGCCCCGAGGGGCTAGATTGGAGGTGAGCTCTGGTTTCCTTTCTTTTTTTGTTGTTTTTTGGTTTTGTTTTGTTTTGTTTTGTTGGTTTTTTTTGTTGTTGTTGTTGTTTGTTTGTTTTTTTGCTTTTCAAGACAGGGTTTCTCTGTGTAGCCTTGGCTGTCCTGGACTCACTTTGTAGATCAGGCTGGCCTCGAACTCACAGCGATCCACCTGCCTCTGCCTCCCCGATTGCTGGGATTAAAGGCGTGTGCCACCACATCCGGCTGTGTTCGTTTTTTTTTCTTATCTGATGACTAAACCGTGAAATGCAACCTCTGCCTCTCCAGTTTTTTCTTTCTTTTTAAAAATAATTTATTCATTTTTATTTTATGTGCATTTGTGTTTAGCCTACATGTATGTCTGTGAGAGGGTGTAAGATCTTAGAGTTACAGACAGTTGTGAGCTGCCATGTGGGTGCTGGGAATTGAACCCGGGTATCCCGGAAGAGCTGTCAGTGCTCTGAACAGAGCCATCTCTCCCAGCCCTTCTCCAGGTTTTGTTGTTGTTGTTGTTTGAGACAGGGTCTCTCATTCTGTAGCCCAGGCTGGCCTCCTAAGTGCTGGGCTTACAGGTATAAGGCATCAGACCCAATCTCTCTTTGCTGGTGACAGGGGAGATCTAAGGGAACACTGACATTTCTGGTAGCTTCTGTTCCCAGCAAACAATCCCAGAGATGAGTCATCCTCAGTTTGCCTCCTTAATGCTGAACATGCCCCCTGCACTCTGGTGTCCAGGTCCTGAGTCCTCTGTCTTGGTTTTTGCCTCGGGAGGCAGAGGCAGGCAGGCAGATCGCTTTGAGTTCGAGGCCAGCCTGGTCTACAAAGTGAGTCCAGGACAGCCAAGGCTACACAGTGAAACCCTGTCTTGAAAAACCAAAACAACAAAAAACAAACAAACAAATAAACACAAATCTTAGGACCCAGTTCAACTCCCAGCACCCACATTAGGAGGCTCACAACTGCCTATAACTCCAGCTGCTGGGGTCCAACACCCTCTTCCAGCCTCAGCGAATACCCCAACACACACACACACACACACACACACACACTTAAATAATAAAAAATTACCGGGGTGGTGGTGGTTGCTCAGGCCTATAGTCCCAGCACTTGGGAGGCAAAGGCCGGCAGATCTCTGTGAGTTTGAAACAGACCTTGGGTGTCAGTGAGATGGCCCAGCAGACAGATGCACTTTGCTGCCAGGCCTGGATTCAATCCAAGAGAAACACATAGTGGAAGGAGAGAACTGACTCCCACAAATTGTCCCCTGGCCACATGGGTGTCATGGCATGCATCCAGTGACACATGTAAGTTCACAATCAATGTAATAAAAGGTGTTTAAAAATAAAGACCTATACAGAGATGATTAGCAGGGAGAAAAAAACATGAATTTGCCCTGGCTGGTGCTTGGGATTTATAGATTCCTTTTAAATATCTTATTGTTACACTCTTTCTTAAGTAAATAAAACCGAGGCAGGGGAGGCCACTGTATTTGCCATAGAGCTCACTTTATGAGTTGTTTGTTTGTTTGTTTTGTTGTCTTTTCGAGACAGGGTTTCTCTGTGTAGCCCTGGCTGTCCTGGACTCACTTTTGTAGACCAGGCTGGCCTCGAACTCACATCGATCCACCTGCCTCTGCCTTCCAACTGCTGGGATTAAAGACGTGTGCTACCACGCCAGGCCCACTTTATGAGCTTTTGTCAGTGCCAAGAGGTCACACACAGTACCCACACCCACCACCACCACCACCCGTGACATCATCTGGATCTATAATAAACACATCAGATTCACCTGCAAGAGATTGAGAATCTCCGTCACATTTATTCATGAAAACCCCCTCCTCTCTCCCACACACACCTCTGGACAGAGTCTCATATAACCTTGGCTGTCCTGGAATTCACTACATAGAACCAGGCTGGGCCTCTCCTGCTTCTGCCTCCTGAGCGCTAGGACTAAAGGTGTGCACCATCACACCCAATCCTTCAAATTAGTTCTCTTTCCCGATTTTTTCTTTTACCTAATTTTTGGTGTATGTGTGTTTGTTTTTCGAGACAGGGTTTCTCTGTGTAGCCCTGGCTGTCCTGGAACTTGATCTGTAGACCAGGCTGGCCTCAAACACAGAGCTCCACCTGCCTCTGCCTCTCAAGTGCTGGGATCAAAGGTGCCATCTCACCTGCCATATTGACTTTAAAATAACGGTGCTGATAAGCTGAAGGGACGGCTCAGTGGGCATATGTGCTTGCTAGGAAAGCCTGATGACCCGAATTTGAACCCATGTAAATAAATAAATAAATGTTAAAAAAAAAAAAAACTCTTAAAAAATTTAGATGGGTGTGGAGAAGTTGTCCTGACTGAAGTAGGTGCAGAACAATTTTCTGTAAATGACCCATCCTGACTCTCCTTCTCCTATGTGCTTGGTTAGGAAGTGGTCAGTGGCTGGCGCTAGGATTACAGCGCACGGCCCCTTTTCCTCCTCGAGCGAATGTTAGAGCGAGGCAGATGTTGAGAATCAGAAAATCCAAAGCATTGCTTAAATGCTTTTCAGGGGGGGTGGGGGGCTGGCAGAGACACACTTAAGAGGTTGAGAGCCACACTGCCCTTGCAGAGGATTTGAGTTCAACTCCCACCACCGCATCAGGCAGCTCGCAGCTGCCTGTAATCCCTGCTCCAGGGACCCCACCGCCTCTGGGTTCCTCAGGCATCAACAGCTGAAATGCTCCAGAATTTAAAAGTTTCTTTAAAAAAAAAAAGTTATTTATTTTAAGTGTCTAAGTGGTTTTCTGTATGTATGACAGCACAGCACATGTGTTCCTGGTGTTCCAAAACATCAGAAGAGGGCACCTGATCCCCTGGAGCTGGAATTCTGATTGGCTGTGAGCCATGTGGGAGTGAGAACCGAACCCAGGTCCTCTATAAGTGCTATTTTCCAATGACCCTTCTCTCTTGTGCCTTGAAAGTTTCTGAGAGCTGGCAGGGTACCGCAGTCGGGAAATTCCACGGGTGACCTCCACCACCACCATCCTCCCCCGCCCCCCAAGGTGTCGCACTGTCACTCAACACAGGCTCACAGGCTCAAGACAGGGGGATTGCCAGAGGTCTGAGGCCAGCCTGGGCTCCAGGATGCCATCCTATCTCAAAACTCCAAATCAATAAAAACAAAGCAGAAAGTATCACTAAAAAAAATATTGCCTTCAGGCTAGGCATCGACAAAGCACTCAAGAACTGTGTTTAGATTTGGTCTTCACCCCAAGATGTCTCATTCTGTGGTGTCTGCAAAACTCCAGAGCTTTTCAAGCTAGGAATACTCGAGAGTGCATGTAACCATCTCTCTATTGTTTGAGTTGTAGGCTGTGAATAGGTCTGTCATTATAGAAACATAGTCCTGCCAGACATGGTGGCGCACGCCTTCAATCCCACACATGTACACGAATGTGCAGACCATGGCTTGGTGCCTTCCGAGATCATCTCCACCTTTGATGTCCAGGAGGACTTCTCACCTGATCTTACAGCTCACTGACTCAGTTGTTCTAACTAGCCAGCTTGCTCTGGGGTCCAGTTGTCTCTGCCTTCCCAGGGCTGGGATTACAGGCCGCGATGCCCACCCAGCATTTGCCTGGATGCTCGGGGACTTTATCCCAGATCTCAAGCCTAATCAGCAAGCTCTTTTTTTGTTTTTGTTTTTTTTTTTGGTTTGTTGTTGTTGCTGTTGTTGTTGTTGTTGTTTTTCGAGACAGGGTTTTTCTGTGTAGCCCTGGCTGTCCTGGACTCTCTTTGTAGACCAGGCTGGCCTTGAACTCACAGCGATTCGCCTGCCTCTGCCTCCTGAGTGCTGGGATTAAAGGCGTGCGCCACCTAATCAGCAAGCTCTTGGCCTTCTGAGCCATATCCTCATTATTCCTGCAACCTGTGCGATTTGTACAGAGCTTTCTTTCTTTCTTTCTTTCTTTCTTTCTTTCTTTTCCTTTCTTTCTTTCTTTCTTTCGTCATTTTGCAGTTTTGTTCGAAGTTGGTTAACTGCATCCCTGCAGATGTTAAGCTATGCTGCGGAAGGCCAGAGAGGGAACCACATTTGAGATCAAAATGCTTTTTACAAACTGTGTCAATAAGGCCAAAGTGGGTGTAATGACACAGACCTATAATCCCAGCGGAGGGAAGAGGATTGTGAGTCTGGGCTAAATCCAAGCTATATAGTCACAAAGTGTCCCCCCAAAAGTGGGGATGGGCACTGGTGTAGGGGAAGAGGTAAAGAAAATGGATGCTTTCCAGGTAAAACATTTAAGCTGGACATGCTTTTAATTCCAGCACTCAAGAGGCCCTGAAAGGTGGATCTCTGTGAATGCAAGGCCAGCTTGGTCTACGTAAAGAGTTCCTGGCCAGCCAGGGCAAACAAGCAAACAAACCAATCAAATAAAAATTTTAAATGCACAGCAAACTGGGGAAAAAAGCATCAGAAACTCAAATTAGCCACAAGAAACACAGATTCCGGGAAATCCAATGCTTCTTTCTGACCCCAAGCATGTTCTTACACGGTACAATATATACACGCAGGCGAAATACTCCACAGAAAATAATAAAATAAAAAAATTTAAAACTGATGAGGGCCATAGTCCGGGAACAGCTGGCGATCTGACTGGCTCTGTGAGTCATGGGCTGCAGGTTTGGACCAGTTACATGGAGGAATTGGGGACAGAGAGCTAGAGTTGCCGGGACCGTGTGACTGTACAGTTGGCAGAAGGACAGCTGACACCCTCCGACCTAAAATGCAGATGTGCTTAACGAAAACGCCTTTCACGGTAATCACGTTTCCTAAACAACATGTAATTCAGTTTGGTGTACGAGAAACTTAAATTGGGTGGCATTTTTCTACCTTATCTTCTCTATTTACCCCAAATATGATTAAACATATGTGCAGACATATTATGTGAGTATAAACAACACATTCTAGAATCTTGTTTCTATTTAATCCTTCACTGAAAGTGTCGCCTTTTAAAGTATCTAGCGAAATGGCTGTAATCCCAGCACTTGGGGAGGCAGAGGCAGGTGGATCTCTGTGAGTTCAAGGCCTGCAGAGTGAGTCTGCTGAGTGAGTTCCAGGACAGCCCAGAGCTACATAGGGAAGCCCTGACTCAGAAAAAAAATAAAAATAAAACAACTGGGGGGAAAAGCCAAATCATTTTTTTATTCCTAATTCCTGGCTTGAGAGATGGCTTAACAGGAAGAGGCAAGGCTGACAACCTGAGTTCACCCCTCAGAGACCACAAGTTGGAAGAAGGGGACAGCCTCCAGCAAGCCTTCCTCTGTCCTCCACATGCTTGTGTGTCAGAACTGTCTGTCACACCTACACATACATTAAATACAATTTTAAAATTATAGCTAAGTGTCTTCCTGTATGATATACCATATACCACTTAGATAGTACACATAAAAATCTTTTTATTATTGCGATGGAGATAGTGCCTCACTCTGTAACCCTGGCTGGCCTGGAACTGACTGTGTAGACTAGGCGGGCTTCAAATTCAATAGATTGACCTGCCACTGCCTCTGCCTCTCAAGTCCTGGTATTAAAGGTGTCACCTGACTTAATAATTACAATTTCCTAATCATAAATGCTATGTTAAGCTTTCTTGTGATGCCCAACTTAAGATTTTTTTCCAACTTTATGTACAGTAAAAACTGCACTTTGAATTTCGACTTGTCATGTTTTCCTTGGTGGGCAGTACATGTTACTGTTCTCTGTCCCATGCTGGACAGCAGCAGTTAATGAACTGCAGCTTCCCTGTTCACCATGAGAGACAATCAGTGCTTTACAGGCTGCGTGGCTAAACCGTGACACCAGTCAGAGACAGTATTAAGTGCTTTTCCAGCGTTTGACATGTTGATTTACAGTGCGTGGACCAGGACATCCCAAAGTTGTAAGCACATCTATTATTACGTCAGTCTGCCTTGAAACAATCTTGAGAAGTACAGATGGTATCTTGCTTGGGTTTTTGTTTTGAGACAGGGTCTCATGTACCCCAGACTAGGCCCAGACTCACTAGGCAGCAAAAGATGATGACTTGGGTTGGAGAGATGGCTCAGTGGTTAAGGGTGCTGACTGCTCTTCCAAAGGACCCACGTTCAATTCTCAGCACCCACATGGCAGCTCACTGTCTGTAACGCCAAGATCAAACACCCTCACACATACATGCCGACAAAACACCAATGCACATAAAATAATAATAATTTTTTTAAAAGGTGACTTTGAAAGTCTGACTCTCCAGTACTGGGATCACAGGAGCACCCCATGTCCACTTTATGTGTTGCTGGGGGCGGGACACGGGTCTCCCCACATGCTGGGTCAGGCACTCCACTGAATCCTTGAGGCTTTGCTTTTGTTGTGTGATTGCTGATGACTTTAGCCATTCTCCACAGTCTTACCAGGCACTCTGTTTGCTTATTGGTTGGTTTGTATATGTATGAGAGAGTATGAACGGCTTACATCTTTCACAGTCTTGCCTGCTCCCATCATAGGAGTCTCAGCTGTATTGGAAGCCACCTGTCAGGTCATAAACTTGTTGCCACATGGCTTACAGAAATCTCTTGTTTGTTGCTCTTCTAGGATGTATGCATTTATTTATTTATGTAATTTATTTAATTTTATTTTACAGTGAGGGTGTCAGAGCCATTGGAACTAGAATTACAGACAATTGTGAGCTGCCATGTGGTGGCTGGGAATTGAACCCGGGTCCTTCGGAAGAGCAGACAGCGCTCTGAACCACTGAGCCATCTCTCCAGCCCCTCTAGGATTTATTTAATCAGACCCTTTCTCTGATTCTTTTCCCACTCTTGTTACTTTAGACAACACAGATTAGTTCTGCCTACTTTTCTGTGTTAGATTTCAGTGTTTGACAGAGGCGGGGTCAGCTGCCTGATTCAGCCCACTTGGGAGTTCCACCCACACCACTGGAGGAGGCTGGAGGTTGTTCATTCACTGCTGCACATTATAACACCAGACTGTGTGAAGACACAAGCCACCCGTTCTATCACAGAGGGTCATTCAGGGAGCTTTCACTTGGGGTTAATATTTAGCTTTTTGTTTGTTTGGTCTTCAGACAGGGTTTCTCAGTGTAGCCTTGGCTGTCCTGGACTTGCTCTGTAGAACAGGCTACCCTCAAAATCAGAAATTCACCTGCCTCTGCCTCCCAAGTGCTGGGATTAAAGGCATGCACCACCACTGCCTGGCTAGTTGTTGCTGTTATGAATGCTACAGCTGTAAGCATTTTTGCTTTTTTTTTTTTTTTTTTTTTTTGAGACAGGGTCTCTCTGTATAACCTTGGCCGTCCTGGACTCACTATGTAAACCTGGCTGGCCTCAAACTCACAGTGATTCACCTGCCTCTGCCTCCCAAGTGCTGGGATTAAAGGCGTGCACCACGATGTCCAGCCTTTTTTTCTTTTCTTTTCTTTCTTTCTTTCTTTCTTTTTTTTTTTTTTAATAAATGTAGTTTAAATTCCCTAGGTTATTTACAAACTACAGAGGAAAAGGTGTCTGGTGGTGTAATGGTCTGAGATGACAGAGGCGATTCTCTGCCGTCAGTCAGTCAGTCAGTCAGCATTACACACAAAATGAACAAACTGGCCCCAATGTCACACAATAGGAGGACACACATCCGTGCAGCTTTCCCCCACAAAGATGATAAAGATGAACCCAGCAACGGGTAAGTAATGTAGACTGCAGCATTTTACAAGACAGCTGACCTAGCACTCTCAGGAGGGCAACACCGTGACAAACACAATAGCCAAGCAGTGATGTCAGAGTGAAGAAAACTGAAGAAACATCACATGTGAACTTAAAACAGCCTTTGAAACCATCACCGGGGCCGAGGACAGGACTCAGTTGGTAGCGTGCTAACACAAGGCCCCGCTTCATGCCTGCAATCCAGGCCCCGGGGAGGTAAAGGCAGGAGGATCAGTTCATTCTCAACTACAGAGTTTGAGGGCAGCCTGGGCTACATGGGAGCCAGTCTCCAAACAAAACATCACGCGAATGCAGAAGACTGCTGTGAATTCAAAGCCACCTTACAATGTAGGGTAAATTCAGT
The DNA here is from genome assembly GCF_903995435.1 of Acomys russatus. Taxonomy (NCBI): domain Eukaryota; kingdom Metazoa; phylum Chordata; class Mammalia; order Rodentia; family Muridae; genus Acomys; species Acomys russatus. Next base: position 31,416,117 of record NC_067152.1, on the reverse strand, counting down.
CTATGTAACCAAAGCCTGTCTGGAAAGAAAGGGGGAGGGGAGAGAGGAGGGAGGGAGAGAGGGAGGAAAAGAAAAAATTACTGGGAGCTGTGTGTGGCGACAAATGGCTGTAATCTGAGTGCTGAGAAGGCAGAAGAAGGTGGGCGGAGACTTGGAAGCCAGTCAGGCTACTCAGTGAGGTGGCATCTCAAAACCACACCAAACAAACAAAAGTTGGGTGAGGTGACATGCATGTTTAATCTCAGCACCCAGGAAGCAGAGACAGGCAGATAGATCTCTGTGCGTTCCTGAGTTCCAGCTCAGGCAAGGCTACATAGAGAGGCGCCCTGTCTCAAAAATTAAAGACAAAAAATGCAACACACACATTAATTAGACAACTGGAAAATCCAAATATGGAAAAAAAGGGGGGGGGGCTGGAGAGATGGCTCAGCGGTTAAGAGCACCGCCTGCTCTTCCAGAGGTCCTGAGTTCAATTCCCAGCAACCATATGGTGGCTCACAACCATTTATAATGTGATCTGGCGCCCTCTTCTGGCCTGCAGGTGTACATGCAGGCAGAGCACCCTATACATGATAATAAATAAACATTTAAAAAAAACCCACCCTATATCATATGTCCATTATATTTCTCAGTATGATGATGCTGTTATGGGTACTTATGAAAATGTCTGTACTAGTTAGTTTTATGTCAACTTGACACAAGCTAAAGTCATCGGAGAGGAAGGAACCTCAATTAGTGTAATGCCTCCATGAGATGCAGCTGCAGGCAAGCCTTGAAGGCAGTGGTTCTCAACCTGTGGGTGCAGACCCCTTTGGGACCATATATCAGATATTCTGCCTATCAAATATTTATATTATGATTCATAACAGAGGCAAAAATCACAGTTATGAGGTAGCAACAAAATAATCTTATAGGTGGGGGTCACCACAACACAAGGAGCTAGCTATATTAGAGGTCCTCAGCATTAGAAAGACCGAGAACCACCGCATTAGGGCATTTGCTTAGTGACAAACGGGAGGGCCCAGCCTATTGTGGGACGTGCCATGCCTGGACATGCTGGTAGTCCTGAGTTTTATAGGGGGCCAGGCTGGGCAAGCCATGTGGAAGCAAGTCAGTAAGCAGCACCCTTCCATGGCCTCTGCACCAGCTCCTGCCTCCAGGTTCCTGTCCTGCGTGAGTTCCTGTCCTGGCTTCCTCAGTAATGGACTACAACATATGGAGGTGTCATCACAGCAATAATAACCCTAAAACAATGTCTTTGCTCATAGCTGACAAGCGGCTAAAGCATTAGATGTGAAATGACTTGTTGTCACTGAATCCTACGGGACCATTTCCCACACAACCTTATGTCCTGTGGATCAAGCCGCTGCATGAAACTGCGGCTCATTCATTTACACAAGAAGCAATTTCTTTGTATGTTTACCCTAATTCATCTATCTGCATTTGTCTATGGATTCCATCCCTTAGCTGTCAGGCAGGTGCAGGTTCCTGCTGGAAATCTCAGAGTAGCCTCCTACTCTTTTTTTTTTTTTTTTTTTTTTCCTTCAAACTTTTTTTTCCCCTTCAAGGCAGAATTTCTTTGTGTAGCCCAGCTGTCCCCAACTCACAGAGATCTGACTGCCTCTGCCTCCCCCTAATATTGGAGTCAAAGGCACACATCACCGTCACCTGGTTACTTTGTTTTTTTCTTTTAGTGAAATACACTTTATAAACCTCACATGAAGCCGGGCAGTGGTGGCTCATGCCTTTAATCCCATTTCTTGGGAGGCAGAGACAGGCAGATCTTTGTGAGCTTGGGGCCAGCCTGGTCTACACAGCAAGTCCAGGTCAGCCAAGGTTATATAGAGAAACCCTGTCTCCAAACACCAAAAACAAACAAACAAACAAAAAAACCAAAACCAAACAAAAACACACCTCACACGAAATAAAATTGGTAAACATCTGACTCTTTGTTTTGGCACGTGCATGTTTGTGTGTGCACACATATGTGTACGTGAACATGTGTACATGTGCAGGCCAGAGATTCGTATTGTGTGTCTTCCTCAATCGCTTTTCCTCCTCAGTCCTCTGAACTCTCTCTCCAGCTCCCAAAGCAAACTGAATTTCCAGTCGCCTTTGCACCTTCTGTGTATGACAGCGAATCATCTGAATTTCCTCAGGAGTGATGAGCTGCTAATTGAAATTAAATGCCCTTTTCTTGCCGGGTATGGTGGGGCGCACGTCTTTAATCCCACCACTACGGGAGGCAGAGGCAGGTGGAGCGCTGTGAGTTCGAGACCAGCCTGGTCTACAAAGTGAGTCCAGGACAGCCAAGGCTACACAGAGAAACCCTGCCTCAAAAACCAAAAGGAAAAAAAAAAAAAACCCCAAAAAACCAAAAAGCCTTTTCTTTTGTTGGTGGGTGGGAGGTGCAGAGCTGGAAACTGAACCCAGAGCCTCTCACACATTGACCATGTCACCCACCACTGAACTACCCAACCCCTGATCCAAAGCCTCACACACACTAGCCGCCATGTCCCTTGTTGCTGAACTACTGGCCACAGCATTTTCTAATTGTAAATTCCAGTTGTCCAGTCGCGTCAGTCTGCCCACCTGTGATGTCATTGGCTACCTGCCACGGGGGCGTGGCCCTGCCTAGTACATAAAAGAACAGGCCCTCTTGCCCCACCCCCCCTTTTTACCCTCTTATTCCCTTTCTCTCTACCTCTTTCTCTCTTCCTCTGTCTCTCTCTGGGGTACCCCTCCCCCCTTTCCTTCTCTCCATGCTCATTTAATAACCCTCATCTATCCTAGTATCATATCTGTTATCTTATTATCTGGCATCTTCTTACAGCTTTCTTTTTATAAATATAAAATCCTTCTTATCATTTTCTTTTTATAAATGTAAAACCAACAACACTTAAAAGTAAAAATTTCATTTTCTATCAGTTGTTTCTGGTGGGTCTCATATTACATTTTTACAACAGCCTAAAACTTACTTGTGGAGTTTCCTCCCCCGCTGGCCGTCTACCGTTTATTTTAACCCGATGCCATATGTTTCTCATGATCATGGCATCATCTAAAACGTTCCTTATTGTCTTTGGAACACTTGTCTGCTTGCTTTAATTGTTTCCAACTCAATAAATATTTCCTAAATGCCACCGTGTCCCAGCCATTGAACCCGTGCAAGGATTAAAGAGCTGGGACGTAGCTTCGAGGTACGCGTTTAGTATGCGTGGGGCCCTCGGAGAGACTCCCAAGACCCTCTCCCCAGCCCCAAAGAACACCCTGCTGAGAGAGGGAGGTGGAAGGGAACGGCCACGCCACGGCTGAGGAGGGTGGAAGCTGCCAACTATTGGAAGAGCTCGGGAGGCTTCCAGGAGCTGAAGGCTGCGTCCAGCCTGAGGCATGCGCGCTCAGGTGCGAGCCGCACACAGAGACAGGCCTTGCAGGAAGCTGGTACCACAGTCATTGGGGGAAAGCGAGCAGGGTGGCTTTTGCGGACAGGACCCAGTATCCCCGGAATAGCGTTGGGTTTATCACTGACCACTCCAGGACCACAAAAAGCTCCCCAGGTGCCCTCGGTGAGGGCAAAGAAAGAATGTGAAATCATGCAGAGAGAAGAGAGTGAGGTAAACAAGGCCTGGAGGTGGGCCGGGCCACTAAGGGTGGGATGCCTTCCTCCCTGATTTGGTATTTAAATTTACTTTTAGAAAGTCACCTGGTTTTGAGATGCTAATTGGCTTTCAAGGTACCAAAAAGCAATGGCTCCAGAGACTTTGGAAATGGCTGTGTAGGCCAGGCGCGGTGGTTTACGCCTTTAATCCCAGCACTCGGGAGGCAGAGGCAGGTGGATCGCTGTGAGTTCGAGGCCAGCCTGGTCTACAAAGCAAGTCCAGGACTAGCAAGGCTACACAGAGAAAACAAACAAACAAACAAACAAAACAAAACCCCAAATGACTGTGTGTAAAGGGCTTGCTGCCCAAGCATCCGTGTATAACGTGTATAAAGTTGGCCGTAGAGTGGTGGTCACGTGCAATCAAGTGCTGGAAGGAAGGGACACTGGTCCTCTAGCCTAGCCAACGGTAAGCTACAGGTTCAATAAGAGTCCCTGCCTCAAAAAGCAAGGCAGAGCCAAGGGTAGCACATGGCTTTAATCCTAGCATCTGGGAGGTAGAGATGTGCAGATCTCTGTGAGTTGGAGGCCAGTCTGGACCACATAGAAGACCCTGTCCCAAAAGAAAGAAAAGAAGGGAAGAGGACACCCACGTCAACCTCTGTTTTCCACACACGTGTTCGTGATCATGTATTTTCTCGAACACACACACACCCCCCCCAAACTTTGTTTTTTAATTATTTAAAAAAGAAAGAAAGAAAGAAAAAAGGAGAGGTGGGAGTGGTGGTGCTGGGAGTGATTAAAATCCCAGCACTCAGGCAGAGGCAAGTGGATCTCTGTGAGTTCAAGGCCAGCCAAAGTGAGTCCAGGACAGTCAAGGCTACACAGAGAAACCTTACGTTTAAAAAAAAAAAAAGAAAGAAAGAAAAGAAAAAGAAAAGAAAACCACTCTTGCTGGTTGGTGGTGAGCTCCAAGTTCAGTAAGAGACCCCTGCCTCAAAAAGGAAGGTAGAGAGCAGTGGTGGCGCACACCTGTAATCCCAGCACTGGGGAGGAAGAGGCAGGCAGATTGCTGTGAGTTCAAGGCCAGCCTGCTCTACAGAGCAGGGCTACACAGAGAAACCCTGTCTCCAAATCCAAACAAACGATTACTTCCATTTTATCCCGTCTTAAAATAATTTATTTTATTTTATGTTTGTCTGCCTGCATGTATGCATGGGCACTGTGTCCATGGAAGCCAGAAGAAGGCACTGGCTCCCCCTAGAAACAAATTATAGATGGTTGTGAGCCACCTGTCATAGGTGCTAGGAACCACACCTGGGTGCTATGCAAGAGCAATGAGGGCCCTTAACTGTGCTGGGCCATTTCTCCAGCCCAGGACTGACAGTGTTGAGAACTGTGTTTTGTCGTATTTAAGCCCCTTGATAATCACTGGCTTTTTTCTTTTTTAATTTATTTATTGTATATGAGTGCTTTATCTACAGAAGAGGGCATCAGATCATATTATAGATGGTTGTGAGCCACCATGTGGTTGCTGGGAATTGAACTCAGGACCTCCGGTAGAGCAGGTGGTGCTCTTAAGCACTGAGCCATCTCTCCAGCCCTTTCTTTCTTATTAAATAGTTTAATACCCAATAGCATACTGGTCATATATCTCAGAGACCCGTCATCTGATCTGTGTGTGACTCCCATGCAACACCATACAAGGTGGGGTGTAATTGTTCTAACTTAAATAAATAAATAAATAAATAAATAAATAAATAAAATACTTTTTAAAAATCACCAGAGCACCAAGGAGAGACTTGATACCCTATGAGCATATACAGGGGGAGGAAATCCCCCTCAGGAACAGTCATAGGGGAGGGGAATAAGGGGAACATGGGAGGGAGGGAAGAATGGGAGAATACAAGGGATGGGATAACCATTGAGATGTAACAAGAATAAATTAATTAAAAAAAAATTTTTTTTTAAATCACCAGAGCCTGAGGTCACACAGCTGGCCAATTAATTCTGCTCTCAAGGACTCTGCCCAGTTGATGCTTCCAGAGGACTGAAAGGGGTAGGGAATTGGCTAGACCACACCTACTTTCCTGCTCCAGGTATTAAGATACCTCACCAATAACCCTTCCAAGCACCGCTGGAGGGCGGGCTTAGAGTTTACCTGTAGAGGCCGTGTGGTTTGAACTTGAACCGTCCCCGGAGGCTCATGTGCTACAGTTTTATGGGCTTTGGGGAATTGCTTAGACACTGAAGTCTCAAGCCTAATCAATGGATTGATTCTTGCTGAGGCCACCATATTGACGGCACATTGGAAGTGGAGTCTCACTGGAGGAAGTGGGGGACAGTGGGCAGGGGGAGGGTGGTACTGAGAAGTTGCACCTTGTCCGTAGCCCCTTTCTCCCTCTGCTTTTCCAGGTGCCCTAAGGTGTAGGTTCAGCTTTCTTAACTAAGACATTTTATTACGAACTTATTAACCAATCGTATGTCCCTTATAACCCAACTAACCGAAACAATAGGAAAAGAGGATTAAAGAATAACAAAACCATAAGGATATCAGTTCCGGAGGAACGATTCTCCTGGCGTTGCCAGCAGGATTTCTTCTGCTGGAACCTGGAGTAACCAGAACCCGGAACCTCAGCAGGAGCCTAGAGCCCCGAAGAGCAGTTCTCTCTAAGGAACGTCTCGAAGTGGAGCAATGAACAGCCAAAACTATCCCAAGTCTCCAAAGCCCCCCACCCCCCCCCCCCCCCCCCCCCGCCTCCAGTTTGGAGCTCTCAGAGTCTGTTCACAGGATCTTTTCAGCTGGCAACAATCAAGCTCCCGCACCACTAAGGTTGGCGGTTTTCCATCACATCCTCCACCTGGACATTTGACTTTACCTCAGGTTCAAAGCAACTAGACCAAGTGACCGCGGATCACTCCCCTGAAACTGCTGACCGAAGTAATTCTGGTATTTTATCACAGCAACGAAAAGACTAACATAACTCTCAGCCCATCACGGACGCAACTCTTCCGCCTGCTTCCCGGGAAGCACAGAGACACCGCTCTTCATGGTTCTAAGGTTTACCGTGGTGGGAGACGTCTGGGGGGGTTGCCTTTCCTCTTAAGTATTCTCAAGATCCTTGAGTCTAGAAGGAAAGTTCAGGAGAAGCCAGGAAGGCAAAGAGAAGGAAGGATCTGCTTGGCGGAAGGTGTAATGAGCAAAGGTGAGAAGGGGGTTGGGCGCGGGAGGGTGGAGCAGAGCATGTTGGGAAGGAGACAGAGGAGGTGTGGGGCCAGGGTGCTGGAAAGCAGCTGTTTCCAGGGCTGTGTCCTGGAGGGTATAACACACGGCCCGAGGTACTGAAGTGGGCAGAGGCCGTCAGAAAGTCAGTGAGGGATCTGTACTTTGAAGTTGCAAAGCCAGTGACCTCAGAAGAGAGGAGAGAGTGGTCCCTGACACTAAGTGCAGAAAAGAACCACCATGAACGCTCCAGCTGAAGCCGTGGTGCGCCATCTGGAGGAAGCGGTCCAGTCCACTTCCTCGGAGGTTGGAGCGGACTGTCCCTAGCATGCAAGGCCACAGACATCACCACGCAGCCTGCCTGTCCGCCCCACCCCGCCAGCCTACTGTAGAGTAACTAGAATCTAAGAAGCTTAGGGTGAGTTCCAAGAACTGTGTCACCACCCCACCCAGATTTACAGGACTCAGTCACAGGAAAGGGGCCCTCCCTCCTCATCTCATGAACAGCTGAAAAGGAAGACATTTTTCCTGTCAGTGCCCCAAGTCCAGGGAGGCCCGGTGTGGAGCTACCAGGGGGAGGTTATCAATGTAGCCCTGTTTGTCCCGGAACTGTGTAGACTAGGCTGGCCTCGAACTCACAGAGACCCGCCTGCCTCTGCCTCCCGAGTGCTGGGGTTAAAGGAGTGCGCCACCACCGCCCTCGCCTGGAAGAATAGGTTTTAGTTATCTTGATCTCATCACTGCCATACAGGGTCAGTAAATATGAGAAGTGAATGAATGAATGAACGAATGAATGAGTTCATAAAATCAAGGCGCTGGAGTGTCTGGCATCTGGCAATTATTTATCAAAGCCGCCTTAGAGGGAAATATCTCAAGGACCCCAAGGAGATGGAGAGAGAACTTAATAATCTCTGCCTTCTGAGACCACGGAAATGTACAAGAATCAGCTGATCCGACAGCTGACAGCAGAGGGTTGTCCCACCCACTCTCTTCACTGTCCCTCTCTCAAGGACACATGGGTGGGTGCTTTTTAAAGATTTATTTATTTATTATTTATACACAGTGTTTTGCCTGCAAGAGCACCTGCAGGCCAGACGGCACCAGATCTCACTACAGATGGTTGTGAGCCACCACGTGGTTGCTAGGAATTGAACTCAGGACCTTTGCAAGAACAGCCAGTGCTCTTAACCTCTGAGCCATCTCTCCAGCCCCTGATTATGAGATCTTAATCCAGTGGCATCATCAGGCAACTAGGACGTAGGGCCTTTGAAGGGTGTACCTCATCCGTGGTGGCTTTCCGGTCTTCCTGGCTGGAGCAGCCTTCCTCTGCTGCCATAACCCTTGGTTATGCTTCTGCCTTACCACAGGCTAAATAGTGCAATGGGACCAGCTGATCTGGTGAAGTCTCTAAGCTGAGAGACGAAATGAGCCCTTCTTTCCTTAAATTGTTCAGATGAGGCAATTGAGTGACAGTGACAAGCTAGCAAACACACAGGGTGTCCTAGTGCTCCAGGGCACTCTGCCTGCCTCACCCAGTGCTTTTGTCTCAGCCTGGTACTGCTAGGTTTAAGGAGCTCTGGCCTCACCTCCCATTGACCACTTTCTAGGGGTGTGACCTTGACAAAGCAAGAACAGCCCTAACATTTGTGACTTCCGGAGGGGGGGGCGGGTCCTGAGATAAGGTCTTCCTAGGGTTAGGAGATGTGAGAAGCCACCACCATAGAAACAATGGCTTTTATTGCTTTGTCACTTTGCCCCGCCCCCATGCTCAAACCAGTGGTAACCCACAAAGGAAGAAGACCTTATCCCACACTCACGCCAACTTGTGGCCAGCTGACTTCTCTGTATGAGCACATTGGGACCAAACGCAAGCAACCCTGCTCCTCGGCGTGCACCCTCACCCTGCCCAGGTGAACGTGGGATAGAACAGAAAGCCAGAATGGGGCACAGTGGCCCTGGCAGCTCACTAAAGCCAGGTAGGCCAAGCCTTATGGAGTAGGACAGGGCCCAGAGCTTTGCAACTAGCCAGGAGCCGGCTAAACGTGCAGTGATTTGTCTAGTGACTCTGGTGGCAGTGACAAGTCCCTGACACCTCTCAGAGGGAATGCCAGCCACCTTTGTGTGCCCTTTAGACAGACAGAAGTTCCAGGAGGACCTTCCCAAGGTCTCCTAACTGCTCAGCCTAGACAACAGATCCCCAACTCCCCACCCCCATCCAATCCACAGCTCATTTTTGTCCTAAAGAGAAGCTAGCACTTCAGCCAGCCTGCAAAGTGGACTCTTCACTGGGCCTTCTGGACATCTGGCCAGTTTCCTTCACCCTTTCCTCCAGGAACCCAGGAAGCTTCCACATAACAGTCAGCGGCAGCCACCACCTTCCTGGCCTCCTCCCCTCCTGCCTTCCCTGCTCTCTCCAGAGAGCCTCTCCTCCTTGGACCACACTCTTCTGTTTCCCAGCCTGTCACTTACTAGATGTGAAACCATCAGACTCCTCCTAAGACTCCGTCTTGTTATCTGGGCACAGTGGCGTGCACACCTGTAAATCCCAGCACTCCGGGAGGGAGAGGCAGGTGCAGCTCCGTGAGTTCAAGGCCAGCCTGGTTTACAAAGTGAGTCCAGGACAGCCAAAGCTACACTGAGAAACCCCGTCTCAAAAAAACAAAACAAAACAAAACAAAAAAGGCCCCCATCTTGTACTCTGCAAAATGGGTCCAACAATGCCTACCTCTTTGGGTTACCATCCGAACGATATGAGAAATTGGATGTTAAACCCTCGACAGGGCTTCCAGGCTGAGATGCCGCCATTCACCCACAGGGCCTTCACCCCACACTGACGGTTCAACCAATGTCGTTCTCCTGAACGATTTCAGTTTCCCTAGGATGCATCCTAGCTCTTCTGAGGCCCTTGGCTCAGTTCTGTGCACATGGAGAGTGTACCAGCCACACAGCCTGTTCTAAGGGATCACCGAGGAAGCAGGCATGAATTCTGCTATCCTAAGTTAAGAATTCCTGTAGCCCTTTCACCTCTGACCCCCCCCCCCCCAAGAAGAGCTGCCATTTCTCACCCTGAGCCCACTGGGTTTCCTGCTGGTGATCAGGAAACTGCTAGCCAGAAGCCTCACCCCAGGTAGCCTGCCAGGCATATCCGGGCGCCCCCACAAGCACTTCTTAGGGTCACAGATTCCCCATGTGGTGCAATTTTTCCCAGTGCCTGGCTCTTTCATCAAGCACACTGGGATGAGAGGCCACAAGCCTTATATCAGCCTACCTGATGAGAGACCCATGGAAGTTGGCAGGGTCAGGGGCAGGAGCACCCAAGGTAGAAGGGTCGGTGTTGTGTTTGCTGACAGGAAAGTTGTGGGTTTTTGGGTGTTTTGTTTTGTTTTGTAGTTTTGTGGGATTTTTGTTTTTGTTTGTTTTCCCTCCTGTTCAGCTGCTTTAGGGAAGGCCTCTCATCTCCAGCTGCTTTAGGCCAGGCCAAGCTTCCTCAGGGCTCCGGTGGGTGACCCGGACCACACACCAGCCAAGGATATGGATATTTTGTGTGTAGGGCACAGTCTGAGAGAGAGTAGAAAGGGACAGAAGCAGAGGCCAGGAAGCAAGGGGACACTGTAGGCCTCCTTTTCCTCCCTGACTGGGCCCCTCATCAGGCACCTCCACCCCTCTGTCAAAAGCTCCCTGGGGGAAAAGACCAAGTCAGCACTCTGGCTCCGTTCTTTCCCAGGGCCTGGGCTAGGGCTCTTAGAACTGGCCATCCATCCTCTCCCTCCTCCCTCGCATCCTGCAGTCCCCCTATTTTTTATATGGAGCAAGGCTCTGGCAGGACCCGCCTAGCAGCAAGGGACAGGCTGTCTGCTACCAAGCTCAAAGGCTTGCTTCCTGTCTACGCATGCATCAGGTTCAGGTGAAAGGGAAAGCTCTTCTTACGCGACTGTGGGTCACCCTGCCGCTACCTTTCCCCTCAGCAGATGCACACAGCACACCAAGGCCACCATGAAGGCCTCAGACTCTCCAGGGGCCCCTCTAGTCCTAGCACAAAGCTGCAGCCGCAGCTCCATCCCTTTCCACTCACCCAGCCCCCAGTTAAACATAAAAGGGGATATACAGCACCCAACACTTCTTTTTCCTTTTTTTTTTTTTTAACTTCTGAGCACAGGCCCCCCCCCCCCCTCAGCCCCTCAAGATCTAGCCCATCAATGTTCGTCAGTTTTCAGCTTCTTCGCGAGAGACCTGTTTGACCTCACGTTTCAGTTAGTCCTAGGCGGGGAGGGGGGGGGCAGGAAAGAGAAGGGTATAGTTGGGGGTGGGGTGGGGGTGGGGGCCTTGTGTGGCTCGTTTTCTGTGGGCTGTGGTTTTGCATCCTTAGAAACTCTTTTGCAGCTTTAGATTGTCCTCTCTGGAGAAGTGCCAGTTTGGCCAGAGTTGCTCACACAAAGTGAGAAACACACACACACACACACACACACAGAGACGCGCACGCACTCGGTCCTCCTGGCACAAAAGTGTCTTACAGGGCTCTGTTCGAACCGTAGAGAAGTCATATGCCACAAGCTGTCCTTGAAGACCAAGAAAGAAAATAGAAAGACCCCGCTAAAAGACTCTGAACAGGCGGCCGACCCCTCACGTACGGGAGTGTGAAACAATGCGCCTCTGGCTCTCCGCGTGCGTCCCGCGGTACTCGGACCAGCGCCGGGGGTCCGGGTGGCCCGCACACGAGTCGTCGCCAGCCCTCTCTCCCTCCCAGGCCGCTGTGCCCCGGATCCCCTCCCCCGCCGCCTGCCACATCTGGTTCCACTCAGGTCCTCCCCCACCTCCAGGCGCACTCCTCCTCCCATCTCCTCCCTTGCTTCCAGAAAAGCGGAGACGAATTTTTAAAACCCAGACACACACACACACACACACACACACACACACACACACACACACACACACACACACACACACTCCCTCTCTCTCTCTCTCTCTCTCTCTCTCTCTCTCTCTCTCTCTCTCTCTCCTCCAGAAAAGATGGGGGTCATTAAAAAAAAAGGAGGGAAAAAAGGCCCCATTCCCCTGCGGGCCGGCCCCCAAAGTTGGCCAAGTTGGCAGCACCTTACCCGGGAGAGCGGCGGCGTCCACCGGGTGGCCGAGACGCAGTACCCCAAGAAGCAAGACGCAGCACAGCAGGTGACGAGGCCAGGGAACGAGGGCAGGTCGGATGGGCCCCATCCCTGCGGCACACGGAGGACGCGAGGACAGGGCGCACAGCGGGGCTGCGCGCGGTGGCAGCCCTAGCGCTGGGCTCGGATGACCGCAGGCGAGGGGCTCGCGTGCTCCTCCGGGTCCGGACGAAGTGATGCCTCCCGGAGAAGAGGAGGGAGGAAGCAGGCCCCGCGGAGGGAGGGCGGAGGGAGGAGCACAAAACCCAGGAGGAGGGTTTGAGGGGCAGAGGGGAAGGGAAGCGGGCAGCGTGGGAGGGAAAGGAGGAGGCACAGGGGCGCTGGGCTGGGTACCCGGCCGCTGGGAGCCCGCGTGGGGAGGGAGAGAATGGGATGGCTGGAGAGGAGGATCCGCGTGGTCCAGAAGGACCCCAGCGTGCGCTCTTTATCTTCCTCCACTCAGCTTCTTAAAAATTCTTTCCCGCCTCGTCTTCCCTCTTTTCAGCCCGGGCCTAGAGCCCCAGACGCTGCGTCACAGCTTCTCCTGCTGGCGCGGGCGGCAAAGCAACTGCAAAACTTTCCGCAGAACTTCACCGCGTGGCGAGACCTGGGCTGCTGCGAGGCCTGGCCAGCCGAGGGCTGGGGCGCGCGACTGATTCAGGTGGCCAGACCTGGGCCGCCAGCACCCCCTCCATCCTGCCTCTTCTGCCAGTTTTTAGAGGCTAAGTATCAGCTATTTCCTTTCCTAAGAGGACCCCCTCCCCTGGTCTGGTGGGGAAGAGGAGGAGCCGCGGGAGATTGGGGGAGGGGAAGATAGGGCCCCTATTGCTTGTGAGCAGCGCAAACAATTCTTGATCATCTTGTTTCAAACATGAGTGTGATTCCTGTGTCAGTGTCCCTGGCACAAAGAAGTAGCACTTGAGCTGATAGGGGCCCCTGCTTCCAGAGACGTGGGACAAAAGCAGTCCACTGGATGTCCCAGAAGAGCCACATCATTCCCACCAGCTGGGCAGCTGGCGGGTTGCAAAGAACAAAACGGAAATTTCATGAAGACAACCAGTTACTTAGTATTACGCAACAGGTCAGATGGCCTACGTCTACCTCTCATTTCCCCAAACAGCATTGAAAGAGTTGCTTGGGAATTCTAGCTGAGAGCAGGGCTGAGACTTCTGGAGTCCAACAAAACAAAAAGACTCATCTTCTCCCATTGCAGTGATCAAAACACTATGAAACTGCAATATAAGTTTTATTGTTTCCTGGACTAGCCACTGCGGGGCTTTTTTTTTTTTTAATAACAAATGTGATCTCTCTCTCTCTCTCTCTCTCTCTCTCTCTCTCTCTCTCTCTCTCTCTCTCTCACACACACACACACACACACACACACACACAGGGTTTCTCTGTGTAGCCTTGACTGTCCTGGACTCAATTTGTAGACCAAGCTGGCCTCAAACTCACAGTGATCTATTTGCCTTTGCCTCCTGAGTGCTGGGATTAAAGGTGTGCACCACTACCGCCCAGCTTCTATTTCTTTTTTTCTTTTTTTTCTTTTTTTGGTTTTTCAAGATAGGGTTTCTCTGTGTAGCCTTGGCCATCCTGGACTCACTTTGTAGACCAGGCTGGCCTCGAACTCACAGCGATCCGCCTGCCTCTACCTCCCGAGTGCTGGGATTAAAGGCGTGTGCCACCACGCCCGGCTCCTTTTTTTTTTTTTTTTTTTAATGTGCTTTGGTGATTTGCCTGCATGTGTATCTGTGTAAGGGTGTTGGATCCCACAGAACTGGAGTTACAGACAGTTGCAAGCTGTCATGTGGATACTGGAAATGGAACCCATGTCCTCTGGAAGATAGTGCTCTTAACTGCTGGGTCATCTCTCCAGCCCCCCAAACTTGACTTTTCATGACTCCTGCTGCCGGTAAGATGGCTCTGCTCTGAGAGAGGCTCCCCTTGGCCCCTACTGAGCTCTGCCGGTTGAGATTCTTGGCTTCATATGCCCACTGGTCACAGGTCCCCAAAAGGAAGGAGTACCTGAAGGCCACTGGAAAGATTCCATTAGCCAGCCCACTCAGATCTGTCAGCTAAGTGAACAGAGCCTCTTACTCCATGGCTAGCTTGAGGCTTGAGCAGGTTACAGATTGGCCTCTGGGGATGGTTCACAGCTTCCCTGGCCCCTGGGGCACTCCTTGTTGGTTTGACATGACTCGGGATCCTAGGGTCCTGTACACATCTGGCCATTCTGAAGCTGCCTTCTCTTGACACTCCCCTCCTTACAAGTCTTGTTACCTTTGAGGGCTTTGAGAATCTACCAGCCACGGCTAAGCTACACTTCCCTATCTGAACAGCCTAAACACGGGATGCTTCTGGAACAGGATCGGATCCCTGCCCCACCAGCCAGAGGAAGTTTTGGAACTACCCAACTGGCAGAGCAGAAACCAACACCCTTGGCATCACCAGTGTGACATGGCTCCAGCCAGTTGCCAGCACAAGACCCACTGTGTGCTCACACGAGAGGCACCATCAGTCCTTAGCTGTCCCTTCACCAAACATCACCCTGTGCCAGATGCTGGTAAAAACAAAGACTAGCTAACACACTGGCAGCCTTGTGAGTTTAGCCATATCCCTGCTCATGGGGGTGAGAAGCCAGAAAGTATTCTGTGCTAGCAGAGTCTTGTCAAAGGTGCTCAGTTCTGCTCTGGTCAGGGCTGCTCATGAGATGCTGCTAACTGGCTGTGTCTGCCAGGGTCCTTGGCCATGACTACTATCTATCTGGCAGGGAACAGGGCCAAAGCTGGACCATTCTGCAATGACTTCTGGCCCAGTCCTCCACACCTTGAAGACCCTGTGGTGACAACTGTGGTGGTACATGGCTATAATCCCAGCACTTGGGAAGCTGAGGCAGAAGGATTGCCCAGAGTTCAAGGCCACCCTGGACTATATAGTTTCAGGCCACCCGGGCTATCATGTGAAACCTTGTATCAAAACAAAACCAATGGGGGAGGGGGTGGCTAGAACTCACCAAAAGCTGAGAGGTTGTCTCTCACAGCTGTAATCCCCACGCTCCTACAGGGATACAGGAGGTAGGGGCCGCCCAGCCTGGCACTCACAGTAGCAAAGAATATAGAAAGTGCTCTGTCTTAAACATGGAAAGTGACTGTCCTCGGTCTTCCACATGCATGCTATAGTACACAAAGAGAGAGAGAAAACAAGAGGCCCCTATGGCTCAGTTGTCAACAGAATATGGCCACAGGGTAAAGAATGCCGGGTGTCATGAGGGCTGAGACTTGAGCCATTCAGCATCCAGACTTTTGTCTTCTTATGAAAACAGGACAAGGCCTGCATCCACGGCTTACTCACCATCAAGTGGTGGGACAGTTCCTATGACCGACAATCTGTTATGTGCCAGGCACCTGGCTGGATGCTTGGCACTTCCTGGGGTCTCTGACTAGGTCTGGGGACTTGATGCCAAGATAGTACTTGGTGTAGTGAAAAGGGAACTGAGAATCGGTTCTTCTTCAGACTCTGACGACACCCTTCAAAAGTGGGCAAATTTACTCAGGCGGTGGTGGTGCATGCCTTTAATCCCAGCACTTGGGAGGCAGAGGCGGGTAGATCACTGTGAGTTCAAGGCCAGCCTCATCTGCAAAGTGAGTCCAGGACAGTCAAGGCTACACAGAGAAACTCTGTCTTGAAAAACAAACAACAACAAAAAGTGGACTACTTTAGCCACAATGGGCATAGGGCATGGCGGTGGGGTGGGGGCAGAATCATCAGAGCAGTCTAGTGGAAAGAGCCCAAACTCTGGAGTCCAGGACAGGACAGGAATAAGAATCCAGGTTCCAGGCCTAGAGAGAGATGGCTCAGAGGCTAAGAGCACTGGCTGCTCTTCTAAAGGTCCTGAGGCCAATTCCCAGCAACCACATGGTGGCTCACAACCGTCTATAATGAAATAGGGTGCCCTCTTCTGGTGTGTAGGTGTACATGCAGGCAGGTGAACACTGTATACATAATAAATATTTAAGGAAAAAACAGTTTCCTCTACTCACCAGCAGTTTACTTCCGCTCTCTCTGAGCTCACAGTGACTTGTAAATGAGGCCATGATTCCTATTAGTATTAAAACTTAAATATTTACATGTCAGCGATGGTACAGCCACTCAGGAAAGAGACTCCTCTCCCTATTGCTCTTTGCTGTTTGGACATCAGGGGGTCTCCCTTACTCATGACCCTTCACCCTGCCTGTTCCTTCTCAGTACCCATGAGATCTGGTCAGGCCAGCTTTGTCATGACACTGGGTGCCACAAGAGAAGATAGATTATAACCTCCTCTTGTCACCTGAACTTTTCCAAAAATGGCACCCCAAAGCATAAACAAGTCTTGATGCCCTGTGTAGCTGGCTAATAAACGCACATGGATAAACAGACCACCTTAGGTCGGTGCAGAAGCCCAGGCATGGGTGAGTTGAGTTCCGGCTCCCCCATTCACTTAGCCACATGTCCTTAACAGTCACTGGCTCCCCTCTGAGATACACATATTGGTGCCTTTACTTGTCATACTTAAAGGCTGTTTGCGTTCTCTTCCATCAGTCTCTACAGTCAGCAATGCCCAGGGCTATTTAGGGAGCAGGCCAGACCCACAGCAAAACTTTAGAAAGGAAGACAAGAGACTGTAAAGATGTAACTGGTGGCCAGGAAGAGGCTATAAAACTTAGCCGGCTCATGCTGGGCATGGTGGCGCACGCCTTTAATCCCAGCACTCAGGAGGCAGAGGCAGGTGGATCTCTGTGAGTTCGAGCCCAGCCTGGTCTACAAAGAGAGTCCAGGACAGCCAAGGCTACATAGAGAAAGCCTGTCTTGAAAAACCAAAAAACCCAAAAATAAATAAAATAAAATAAAACAAAATAAAACTAACTTAGCCAGCTCTTGCTTGAAGCAGCTAAAAAAGAAGTGTGACTCCAAAGAGGTACACAGGACCACTCCACACCCTCCCCAGGCCAGAATCTAGCCAGGACCCCACCCTTTCTACCTCCTCCCCATCTGACACAGCCATCTCCCCCAAGGGCTCCACTCAAGCAGGCCACCTCTTCCACAGCACAGAGGAGAGGGTCCCAGAGGGCAAGAGGAAAAAGGAAAGAAGCTATTCTGAAGACAGACAGCTCTAAAATGTCCGCATTTGGCTCCAGGCTGTGCAGTTTTATCGACTTTACCATTCACAAATCATCTCTCCTCATCCTACTACTGGGGAGCATTTGTCATCTCTTGGCTGATCTGTCCCATCATGGCCACCTGACAATTCTGTCCACTATCCCTAGGTCCTTCCCCTCTGCCTGGAGGGACTCCCCATGTTGTCCCCTTGGGATCAGCCTGAAGTTTGTGTTAATACAAACTGCCCTTCTGACTCCCAACCCACCTTTTAGCTCCCAGAGGTTAAGAGATGGTTGCAGTCCCTTCTAAGGTGCACGAGATGCACACAGATTTCCTCCCCAAGTCTAGGAGTCCAGACTTTGACTCCCAGGAGTTTGGGACACAAGTTCCTACTTAAAGAAGCCACAGAAATGTTGCTAGCTGTTAGCAGGGCCCTTGAGTAAGCTCGGAGCAGACTCAGGACTGGGAGCCCGGCTGCCACAGGATCTCAGATGCTGCCTCTCAGATGCTCACTGCCGTTAGCTCTGCTCAAGATTCACCAGGTCAGACACAAACTGGCAATGGAGTTCAGCGATGGGTAGAGGTTGGCCTGAGGCACCACAGCAAGTAAAGGAGGGGACGGGACAAAGAGATGACCTAAAGAACACCAGTTAGGTGGGATGGAGTCTCCAGAACTTTCTGTCACCCAGCCGGTGTGTGTGGCTGCTCAGCAACGTGCGCTGCCCCCACCCCCCAACCCCCCGGAACCTGGAGTGCAGTGCCTCTGCATTGAGGACTGGCTGAAAAAGGTTTCCATTTCACCTCTGGAACTTCTGCTCTTTCTACTGGTTCAGGCTTGTAATCTTTTTCTTGGAAGGCTGAGGCAGGAGACCCTCCATGAGTTCGAGGTTAGCCTGGTCTACATAGTGAGTTCCAAGTGAGCTTGGGTTACAATGAGATCCTGTCTCAATCAAGGCTGGGCCCAATCCCTCCAACAATGGTCCAGAAGAGGTAAAAAGGAAAGTTCAAAAATACTGAACTGCCCAGTGCACCCTTGGCTTTTGGTGGAGTAGAGTCCTAACGCAAGAAGAGCCATGTGGCTGAGTCAAGCCAGCCCACAGTCTCCACTGCAGCCTGAAGAGGCTGGCCATCCCTTCCCCAGCCTCCTGTATAGCAGCGAGCTGTAGACTGGGCACCTGGAGAGCTCGGTTCTGTTCCCCAGGTGTTTCCTGAGTGCAGGGCGCACGCGTGCGCGGGTGAAGTACTAGTCCATGGAATGTGGAGTGGGTTGAGATGGCAGGCATCTCAGGCTGTGGGTTGCCATCCATGAATCTTTTTTTTTCCCCCATTCTGCTTTTAAGATTTTTATTTTTAGCCAGGTACAGTGGTGCACTCCTGTAATTGCTGTACTCAGGAGGCAGAGGCAGACGGATCTCTGTGAGTTCCAGGCCAACCTGGTCTACAAAGCGAATTCCAAGACAGCTAGAGCCACATAGTGAGACCCTGCTTCAAAACCAAACAAGAATTAATGATGATTTTTATTTCTTATGTGTACGAGTGTTTTGACTATATGGACGCCTATACGTGTGTGTGGTTGGTCCCTGTGAAGGCCAGAAGAGGGCATCAGTACCCTGGGATTAAAGTTACAGATAGCTGGGCGCCTGTGTAGATGCTGGGAATTAACTCTGGGTTCTAGGAGAGAGCAGCCAGTACTCTTTACTGCTGAGCCATCTCTCGAGCCCCTTTGCTTTTGTTTTTCAGACAGGGTCTCACTATGCAGTTCTGACTGGCCTGGACCTCTTTCTGTAGGCTGACCTCAAACTCAGAGATCTGCCTGCCTCTGCCTCCCAAGTGCTGAGACTACAGATGTGCGCCACCATCACTGGCAACTTCAGGAATCTCAACAAGGCATCTGAATCAACATGTGACCTAGCCATGCCAGGTTCTCCACTCAATCCCTGATACCTAATATGCTCTCTCAGGTCCTTGGTCTCACCGCCAAGGTCCCTGTCACAGGCACTTGGCAGGCTAGACCACCTGGATTTCTCCAGCAGGCAGCGGTACACTTAATTATGGTGCAATTAAACAACTTGGTGGGTGAGGTAAGGTCAAGAAGGCTAAAATATCACCATAGCCCAGAGGCACCTCTCAAGCTCCTAGGGCCCGCATCTCTCATGAGTGGAATTCGGCATATTCCTGAGCCCAGCCTTCAATGGATACAGGTTTCTCCATTGATGTGTCAGGAGTAGATGTGAGAAATGTACCCGTGTGGCATTTGTGGCCCTGACTATAAGCCGTAGAGTGTTGACCTGAATCTTACACAAAGCTCTACTCTCACCGTTCTACCAATCTAAGCCTGGGCAGGTTTTGTCTGGCTAACGTAAAGGTCTGGATTTTCCCTTAGCTAGCATACAGGGCAATCCCCCACAGACACAGACACAGGCCAATTGGATCTAGACAACTCCTCATTAAGACCTCCCCAGAAGGGACTGGAGAGATGGCTCAGCAGCTAGGAGCACAGACGACTGGTTTTCCAGAGGACCAGGGTTCTAGTCCTAGCACCCACATGGCAGCTCACAGCTATCCACAACTCCAGTTCCAGGGGTTCTGATACCCTCCTGACCTCTGTGGGTACCAAGAACACTCAAGGTACATAGACATACATGCAGGCACAACACCCATATACATTAAAAAAGGGGGGGGGGGCATGGAACCCGAGCAGCAGGACTCCTGTTGAAACTGTAGCAAGCTCTAAACTGGTGCTTCTCAACCGTCCTACTGCTGTGACCCTTTAACACAGTTCTTCATGTTGCGGTAACACCCAACCATAAAATTATTTTCATTGCTACTTCACAACTGTAATTTGGCTGTTATGAGTAACAATGTAAATCTCTGAAATGCATGTCATCAGATATGTGGTAACATATCATACCCAGACCCACAGGTTGACAGCCAACGAATCTGTAGATATAGCCTGGGTGCTGGCATACCTTTGACCCCGGCACTCGGGAGGCAGAGGCAGAGGCAGAGGCAGGTGGATCTTTGAGTTCCAGGTTAGCCTGATCTACAGAGCTCCAGGACAGCAGGGGCAACACAGAGAAACCCTGTCTCAGAAACAAACAAACAAACAAATAAAAACAAAACAACAAAAACACTGTAGATACAAAGAGTCATAGCTTCTGGAACTAATTTAGAGGGACATAACCTTTCTTATCTCCCAGTAGCAAGATCTTACCACAGGGCATTGGCGCCATAGGGCCAGGGTGGGGGTGTTCTGTGACCACGTCTCCTGGAGCTTCTGTGACAGAGACCCTGACTAGCCATGCCCGTTGTTCACAGACACACACCCATGCCAGTCAGGCTTACAGCAACCTCACAAAATCCACCAGAGACTCATTGCCACTCATCTACTGTAGAGTTTCTAGAAGTGCAACAGGAAGAACCGTGCCTTCCAAACCTGTGTGTACATGTGTGAGGGAGAACATGCACACATGTATGCACATGCATGTTTGGAACCCAGGCCAATATCAGGCGTCTTCTTCAGTTGCTCTTCAATCTATTTATTTTGAGGCAGAGTCTTGCTATGTATCCTTAGCTTGGATGGAACTCACTGTAGACCAGGCTGGGCTTGAACTCAGAGAGCCGCCTATCTCTACCTTTTAAGTGCTGGAATTCCAGGCGATATGGGTGCTGCGGATCTAAACTCCGGTCCTCATGTTTGCCTTTCAAGCACTTTTTCAACAGAGGCATCTCCCCAACCCCTATCACCTTATAAGATAACAAGACCAAGCCAGGAATGGTGAAGGGAATTTGTAATCCTAGCACTTTGAAGGGCCGCAGCAGGACTGTGAGTTCCAGGCCAACCTGGGCTATGCGGTGAGATTGAGAACAGCCTGGACTATATAGTAAGAATCCGTGTTATAAAAATATAATTAATCCCAGCACGTTGGAGGTGGATCTCCAGCCTGGTCTACAGAATGAGTTCCAGGACAGCCAGGGATACACAGAGAAACCAGTCTCAGAAAACCAATTGAGACAGGATCTCTGGGTAGCCTTGGCTGTCCTGGAGCTCATAGGGATCCACCTGCCTCTGCCTAGTGCTGGGATTAAAGGCATGTGCCATTGCCTGGCTGTGTTTTCCACCCAGAGGAGTACATGTAAGCCAAAGGTGACAGCACTAGACATCAGGGAGTCCCAGTGATATTTTGTGAACCACATCTCCATTTTCTTTCCTGACCAGCATTCTCTTCTCGCTCCGGACCAGAACTGCTGAGGGGTGCTGCTGCCCAGACTGGCAGCACTTCAGTGCAGATTCCTGAGAACCACCAGCCAGGGAGGAGCGGAAGGATTAGAGCAAAACACAACAGAATTAGGATTGACCTAGATTAGGACAAACATACCTCTGTCTGTTTGGAAGCCCACACGCCGTCTTTGTCCAAAGCCACCTCTGTGCAAACACAGCACTCACAGGTCACAAAAGTTTCAACCTGCAGTCAGTCCCCTTCCCTGTTCCTACAGCTCTATCTGCTGCGCACACCAAATGGCTCTAGGCTTCCCTTTACCAGCCTGCAACAGTGCTAAAGTCCTTCTATATGCCTCCCCCTTCCCCCCCCCCCCCCAGCGCCTCCTCCCTGGGGCAGCTTCAGGGGAAGAAAGCTTGAGGCTAGCTGACCTCAAGTTAACAGTCTTCTAACTGGACACCTACGCGCCACACCCAGGGGTCTGACCTAGGGCCAGATGGGTGGGGCTGAGTCAGCCAGCCGGTCTCTGACCCTTCTCACACCTAGAGCTGTACACATCCACACACATCCCTGGCAGACTCCAGTCTGTCTAGGGCCCTTGCTGGGCTCCGCCTGCACAAAAGCACTCTTGTATTCCCTGCCCCCATCGGCCTGTTTTCCTAGCCTCTGGCAGGTTTCCTCAAGCTCCAGGCCTCTCCCCCTTTACCCTCTTCACCCCTCCAAGGTGCTGCGGATCAGACTGCCCTTGTGGAAGCCATTTCTCTCCTGTAGCCCTGGTCCCCTCACGTGTGGTGAAACCCTGATGGATTGTCTTGGACTCTTCCGAGGCCTGTAGGAGTTGTCTCAGGCCTTCTTGCTGCTCCCTGTAATGACAGTGTCTAATAACAGTCTAGAAGCCCTTAGTTTAAGATAGACTTTGGTTCCCAAAGATAAAAATAAAACAGAACTCCCTTGCAGTTGGGTGCATTTGGAAGCCAGAAAGCTAAAGGAAGAGCCTACTGTGTACATGGCCTTGGGTTCCATACGGCTGCCCCAACAAGCCAGATTCTGCCACCCATCTTCAATAAGCCAATTAAAAGAGCTGAAAATAATGAAAAGCAGTGCAGCCACGTCGTGAAGAGGGTCAAAGAGCTTCAGTGACCATCCAAGTCCATCTTCAGAGTCCTAACATGAGGTTTAAGCTTAAGTAGAAAGCCAGATTTATACATAACTAAGCAGTCCTGATCTGGGGGTGGTCCTCCTGTCAATGGCCCATCACTGGCTGGCTCCAGCTTTAGGCAATTTTTCTTTCTCGGCATGAGATTCCTCTGGAAGCTCTAATTTCTTGGAGGATACGTTGTTAAATAGTACCATAATCAAATGGAGGGACTTTTTTTTTTTTTAATAGCCCCATACCTTGCTACACAGGTTGGGTATCACAAGCACCGCTGAGAGGTCTCACAGCTATCCTCAAATGGCCCTGCCATTGTCAATCACTACAGGGCTGGGAGGCAGGCAAGTAGGAATGGCACCATCACAGGCTCATCCTAGCTTGGGAGTCCAACAGTCCATGGCTGTGTTCTCAACTATGTGCTGGGATCAGTCATCTAGGGGTAATACACGTTTAAGCCTCTACCTCCAGTTTTGTATAGTCTGTGGGACAGGACCCGGGGCTGTACACGTCTAATACACTCCCAGTGTTGCTGATATTCCCAGACTCAACCAGAAGCAGCCTCCCAGGCACAATGAGGCCCACTGAATGGACATTTAATGATCTCCCGCCAACACAGCAAGAAGGTTCAAACCAGTTCAAACCAGGGATTCCAAACTCAGCTCCTCTTTCTCTTGTCATCTTTCCTAAGTCTTTCTTACCACACTCCAGGCACTTTGTCTACCTTCTAACTTAATTCCATAGTGCAAGATGTCCCTGGAGCTTGCAAAGGTGGCATTTGAACTCAGGCCTAACTTTTAAAGCCTCAGTGATTCTGCCTGAAGAACTTAAAGAAGAGGAAGAAGAAAAGGAAGAGGAGGCGAGAAGAATGAAGCAGCAAGGGAGGGAACAAAAACACTCACTAAGGGTGGACACGTTAGTTACACGTTACCTGCTTAGAAAGAAGCCCCAGTGCCCTACAAAATAACTGTTTAAAGAGAGCTGTTTTCTAAACTAAGAACACAATGCTCTTAACTGCGGGGCTTAGCTATAAGAAAACTTGCCCCTCCCAGACTAGTGAAGGAAATAGACACTTCTGAAAGATAGCCAGTGTGGCCAGGTCAGCCACAGCAGTGGCGAACACACAGTATTGTCTCTTAGGTGTAGGCGCTCATGGGACTGTGCCATTCCCCTCCACCACCAGGTCTGGCTCTCGGCACGTCAGATACTACACGAGTCAACACGTTTCCATTACGCCTGTAGGAGCTGTGGGGACCCCTACCAGCTACCAAGATTTCCATGGCTACCGCTCTGATGAGAGAGTCCTGTGTGGGGCTGGAGAACCTGAATGAAACCAAGAGGGTGAGAATTAGGTTCTTTTAAAATTCTATTTACAAGCCGGGAGTGGTGGTGCACGCTTTTAATCCCTGCACTCGGGAGGCAGAGGCAGGTGGATCGCTGTGAGTTCGAGGCCAACCTGGTCTACAGAGTGGGTCCAGGACAGCCAAGGCTACACAGAGAAACCCTGTCTCCAAAAAAAAAAATTCTATTTACTTCTTTGTGTATGAGTAACGGTGGTAAGAACATGGGAAATGGGGCAGGGAGTGAGGGAAGGCCTAAGGCATCTTTTCCCAAGCTGAGTCAAAAATTAAAATCTGAGGGATCACTGATGATGAGGAAAAAAGCACAAATATAGTTCCGTTGAGCTAGTTCAACATGGCTCTGCTTCACCCACTCTTCATGCCTGTGGGCACCATTCTGAGCTCTGCTTCCCTACTTGGGGTACGGGTGTAGGCTGAGGCTAGTGCTGCACTTCCCTCGCAGACGTGCAGTCCTGGCTCCAGTCCTAGCATCTGGGGTAGGGAAGAGGTACACACACAAAATACATATTTCAAGAAAGAAAATAGTTGGGTTTTTAATTTTTGAGACAAGATTTCTTTCTTTCTTTCTTTCTTTCTTTTTTTTTTCTTTTCTGTGTAACAGCCTTGGCTGTCCTGGAATTCCAGACCAGGCAGGCCTCAAACTCAGAGATCCATCAGCCTCTGTTGGGATTAAGGGGCATACACCACCAGGGCCTGGTTGAAAATAGCTGTTTTAAAAGCGGGGGACACCAAAGCCTGAAAAGCTTGCTTTCCTCAGAACACCATGTGACGAGACCTACCTACAAATTTTCTTTGGTTTGGAATGTTCTGCCTTCCTGTAAGATCACTTGATAACTGAGGAAAGTGGGGCAGGACCACAAAATACACAAGGGTCTTAAAAATGTGTTGTCAGTGGCACTTCTCACATGTACACAGCACTAGAGTCATGAATTGCTTAAGCGCTCTCTGCCCTTCCTGACTTCCCACCCCCACTCTGAACTCTAAATTTTTAAAGTATTTCTGGCTGGCCTTCTTGCCACATGTCAGTAACATTCCAAGCTGGCTACCACATGTTCGGGCTCTGGCCTCCAACTCTCTCCTGCAAAGTGCTCTGCTGTTTCAAGGGCACAGTGGGGTCACATGGCTCCCAGTTCAGCTTCATCTCCAGCAGATCACAGATCTCAGAAATAAGCCAAGTGGGGGAGGGGGGGCTCCAGGAATAAGGCTCATAGCTAAAATACCTATATTTCTTGAGATTTTTTAATCCCACTAGATGATCTGCCTAATTGAGTTAGAAGAATGTACACACTCACCGACACACCACGCACACTGACCATCCTTCAAATGCCTAGGGGGGCTTGTTTCTCCCCCAAGAACTAACAGGGAAAAGATCATGTGCTGATCAAGTCCAATAGAACGGTTAACAAGAAAGGTGGTCTATTCTGTGAGCCCAAAGACTGAGGGCAGGAGCTACCCAACCCGGGAGCCTTCTGCCTCCAGAAGAAGTTTCAATAGTTACTATATTCAGAGAATCCAGGAGGACTGCATGGACAGATGAACCTTTATTTAAAAAAATAGCACTTCAAATAAATTAAAAGGGACAACCGTCAAGTGTTCAAATTGTGAAGAAATATCTGAAAACCTAGAGAGACTCCAAGCTGCAGTCTTTTAACCTCATTCTTTGTCTGATGGCAAAACCCACGCATCTCAGAACCCCCACTCCATCTCTCCCTCTGAGGTGAGGGAGGCAACCGCAGGCAGGCAGACCAGAGGGAGAAAGCTGCATCTGACCGGAATGAACATCGCCGCGCACTCCCTAATATGGGTTTCATGTTATGACCAAATGTATTCTTTCAAAAATAAAAAAGGGGCGAGGGAAGCTGCATGTTTTTAGAAACTGAGATTATTCAGGGCTAGCACACTAACTCTAGTGCCTTTAATGGCAGGAGCAACTTTTTCCTCCAAAGTCAAACGCCATCCCCAGCTGAGCCTTGTGCTACGAGCTTTTCAGGAGATGTTACCTAAACTTTATTAAAAGAAAAGAGCAAGTTTAAATATAGACACTGGACTAGCCCAGTCTGTATTTTCAAGTCCACATTCTTCATCTGAAGCTCTGCATCAGGGAATCCCCTGAGTCTGCATGTTCAAGTTCACAGTACATGGAACAGTTTTTTCTTCTTTTTTTTTTTTTCCTCACTCAGAGCAGCCACCCACAGTGACCGTTGACGCTGGAACCTTGGGCGGGGCCTTGTCCTATCAGGCCTGGCCAGAGCTGCCCAAGGCTTCTTCTCCTCAGTGAGAATCGATGCTGTCATGCTCTATGGATGGGAAAAAAGCAAAATAAAAGCACCTGGTACAGGTTTCATGAGATCCATTCGGATTCACTGTGTTCCAAACCCACTGCTGAATGCCATGTGTCCACTCTGTGTGCTCCACAGTCTGTGGCCTTGGGAGTTGGTCTCAATTCGAGGAACTGTTATTGGATGCCCCAGAGGTTGATGCAATGGCAGCTCCTGCAGGGCTACTTGTGGAGACTGACTTTCTAATGTGAGGCAACAAGTAGGGGTCACAGGCCAGCTGCTGCACATCAATGCGGTCCTCCTTTCGATAGGCCAAGCATCGCCGGATAAACGCCTGTAAAGGGAATTTCATACAAAGACTGAAGGAGGTAATCCTGGCACACCAGTGGGAACTGAGGCACCCAACCCACTGCTGGAACCCAGAACAAACACCCCCCGTTAAGTTTTTTTTTTTTTAAAAGACAGGGTCTCTCTGGGTAGCCATGGCTGTCTTACACTCACTCTACAGACTAGGCGGGCCTCAAACTCACAGTGATCCCCCTGCCTCTGCCTCCCTAGTGCTGGGATTAAAGGCATGCGCCACTGTGTCCTGCCAGGACAAGATTTTTACAACCTTTCCCAAAACCCGCCAGGCAGAGGAAACAAGGGCCAGCACCAGCACTGGGGCTGCTGAGACATGACTGGACTTACACAGTGCTGCCAACATGGAGGCTCCCTTCCCACCAAGTAAAGAAGGCAGTGTCTTATTTATGCAATTCTTATCACAAAGGCTCTTACTTTTCCATCTTCCTTTTTTTTTTTTCTTGAGCAGAGACCTCAATTTATTCAGATTTCATAATACTGCAATTTATTTAAATGAACCAGCTTGTTTGTATGTGTCCTAGGTTGGTCTTAAATTCAGTATGTAGTCAATGAAATTCTGGTCCTCCTACCTCCACCTCTGGAGTGTAGGGATTACACCTGTGTACCCAACCACATTTGGTTTATGAGTAACAGGGATGGAACACAGGGCTTTGTGCATGCTAGGCAAGCGCTCTACCAACTCAGCTATATCCTAAGCCCCAAGGAATCAGGCTTTAAGTCTAAACATCATATTCATCACAGGTCTGCACTCAATAGTAAGCTGATGACGATGTGTGGCAAGCCCACAGATGACAATACACATCCCTGTCCTGATGAGATGTTGACAGGGGAAGTTGTGGAACAGGGACAGACTATATATGAGAACTAGTTCTTTGTGCTCTATTTTGTTACAAACATAAAACTGCCTGAAAAAGTAAAATTTGGCTGTGGATGGAACTAGAGGTAGAGTGCTTGTCTAGCAAGCAAATGGTCTGGAGTTCAGATGTTAGCATAAATAAATAAAATGGGTTTATTTACAGAAAAACCTAAAACATGCCAGATGTGATCAACTTGCTATTTTTCCCAATGTTTAATTAACAAAATATAAAAATATAATGCTAATTCTGGCTTTTCAAAATTGAAGACACAGGTACTTGCTTGATTAATGTAGCTGGAAGCTAAGAGACGTATTTATAGAAATGAACATGGAAGCCCTGGCTTTGAAAATGAAAACGAGCCTTTCTGAGCCAGGCATGGTAGCTCAGCATTTGGGAAGGCAGGGGCAGGTGGATCGCTGTGAGTTCCAGGCTAGCCTGGTCTATAAAGCGAGTCCAGGACAGCCAGGGCTATATAGAGAAACACTGTCTTGAAAAAACAAACAAATAAAAAAAAGAGCCATGGCTCCAAATTACACACCACTCAAGATACAGACCAAATAGCATTTCATCATTGGGAGCATCCCCATCCATGCCATCAAAACTGGCGAGGGGGCTATCACCTTTTCACCTGAGCACGCCTATATCATGTCTTCTATGTAGGTCTTAGTTCCCCAGATAAAGCACCCTCCCTGCGGGCATGAAACTGGATATCCTTTCGATGACACCCACTGCCAGGTATGACTCTTCTGGAATCTACTTACCGTTCCCTGTCATTCAGAGCCTTGTGAATTAAAACCTGCTTTTGAGTCTTCCTTTCACTAACCCTGGAGATGACGTGGCAAGACTATAAGCAGCCCTCTTTTACCCACTGTTCTTAACAGGAACTTGTCCCTACTCTGATGCTTAATAATGACTGAACTTCATATTTAAAAAATCCAATTATTACCATCCAAAGAAATGACGCAGGAAGCAGCCATTTTTGCTGGCCAATGAATCAAACTTACCTTTGCTTCAGGTGTTACTACTGGCTTTGGCGGAAACTGTACTTCAGTAGCTTTAAGAATAGTATTCTCTTGTAGAATATCTTGCTGGGACTGGTTATGGCCAAAGGGCTGCCATGTAAAAACAGAATAAACTAAGGTTGGCCTCTGCTGACAGAGCTCAGTACCAGAGAAGAGGCTCCACACTCTGGGGCTGCTCTCCTTTAACTCTCACCTTTGACCCTTAATGGGGAAGGCCCACAGCTTAAAAGCCAGTTCAAGGCAGAACAGAGAACTAGACATTTTTTCTTATCTCTAGCTTTGCTCACAGCAAAGGAAGATTCAGAATAAAAACTACAGTCTCTAGAGCTCTGAGTCACACCTTTGGTGACTATATGTATCTGTATCTATGTGCCAATAGCCAACCCAAATGTGTGTACACACACACACACACACACAAATGGAAAAATAAATAGATGGGGGTGGGGGCAGGAGCTGGACATGGCTCAGAAAGGGAGCACAGGCTGGTTCATAACCACTTGTACCTGCAGTTTTGGGGGACCCAGTGCACTTTCCTGCACTCAGTTGGTACCAGGCACACATGTGCTGCACATAAATACATACAAGAAAAACACTCATACACATAAAATAAGGTTTGCTTTTTTCCTCACACCTAGCATGAAGGATGGGAATGGTGACTCACAACTGTAATCTCAGCACTTAGGAAGCTGATGTGGGAAAATCCCTGTGATTCCAAGTCAGCAAAGCCTACACAGTAAGCTCTAGGCCAATCTGAACTACATAACAAGATTCTACCTCAAGAAACAAAACCTAACAAACAAACAACAAAGTGCTGGGACCACTTAGGGGCTGTAACTGTGCCTCAAGCTGCAATTTCCTAAAAACAAACTTTAAACAGGCTAAAGCTTACTGTGTGAAGCCCAGATCTCAGACAGCTCTGTATCACCTCTATCACCACTATTAGTAACAATGCAGCACTGTCAGACAGGACCCAAAGTAAGCAACCAAGCTCTACTAGTTCTGCATAGTTTTCCTGTCCTGGAGGGGCCAGATTAAGACAAAGAGGTTAAAGAGGAAGATGTCCACATCTAGAGTTTGCACTGGTACTCTAATAAAAAGATTAAGAGTTCACAGAACTTACAAAGCTCCCATCTGCTTTATGCCTAAGTTCAGGCTAATGAACACTAAAACATACAAACATACTAAAGGCAGAAGAAACATGAATATACAATTAGACCCCTAGTATGTGTGCATATCTACAGTATGTAGGTATATAAAAAATATGCTCACAAGGAAAACTACTATTACTGATATAACTTCTCTATCAGAAGCAGACAAGAAATGTTCGGGTGGGTGTGGGAATGGAACTCCGGGCTTTGTACATATTAGTTAAGTACTGTATTACTGACCTATATCCCTAGCCCTTGGTTTTCTAATATTATTATTATAATTTTGGTAGTGGTAGGGTTGAGACAGATTTTTCTCTGTGTAGTTCTGGCTATTCTGGAACTTGCTTTGTAGATCAGACTGGCCTTGAATTCAGAGATCTGCCTGCCTCTGCCTCACAAGTACTAGGATTAAATGTTTTTCATGAATTCCTTGGATCCTCTTGCCTCAGACACCCAAAATACTGGGAATCTAGGTATGAACAACCACACCTGGTCAAGGGATTCTGACACCACCTCCTCAGCACAAAGGGGGTGGAGGTGGGGGTAGGGAGTCAGGGCTGGAAATATCAACAGTTAAGAGCTCTTGTCTCTCTTGTAGAGAACTCCAGTGCAGTTCACAACACCCATGTCAATCAACTCACAAGCTCTTGTAACTATGGTACCAGGGTATCCATGCAAGTTAGTTTTGTCAACACAAGCTGGTCATCTGGGAACCTTAATTGAATGCCTTCATCAGACTGCCTATAGGCGAATCAGTGGGGGCATTTTCCTGACTCAAGACTGATGTGGAAGGGACAACCCACTGTGGGTAGTGTCAATCTGGGCAGGAGGTCTTGGCTGATATAAACAAGCTGAGGAAGCCACGAAGAGCAAACCAGTTCCTACCCTAACTTCTCTCAGTGGTGGACTGATCCAGACATATAAGCCAAATAACACCTCTTGGGTTGATGATGATGATTTGTCATGGTGTTTATCTAGCAACAGAAAGCAAACAAGGACAGTATCTACTCCCTCTTCCACCTGTAATCCTAGTGTTCATGAGGCAGAGGTAGAACAGTTGCTTTGAGTCTGAGGTCATCTTGATCTAAACATTGAGAGCTCCAAACTAGCCAGGGCTACATAGTGAAAACTGGTCTCAACAAAGCAAAACAAACAAAAAACTAACTAATAGAGGGCCTGGGGAGATGGTTCGGTGGATAAAGTGCTTACTAACTACATAAACACAAGGACTTAGGTTTGATCCCTAGCACCCAGATGCAGGTGCCTGTGGTCCCAGCACGGGGACACTGAGACTGTGGGGACTGGCTGGCCTGCTAGTCTAGCTCAGTCGAGTTCAATGAGATGGAGAAAAATTAAAGATGAACCTGAGATCAATGTCTAGCCTTCACAAGCACATACAAGCACACAATATATGTTTTTTATTAACAACAGCTTTATCGCCTGGGGTGGTTAAAAATAAAATCTAGGGGTACTCTTAAGTTTCAGATTCTAATAGAAATCTTGGGACAGTTTTTTGGGCTGGTTGCTCATTTTACTAAATGCTTTCAAGACAGATGTGATATATTCCCAGAATTCAAGAGGCTGAAACAGGGGACCGCCTTGAGTGTGAGGTCAGTCTGGGCTATATCATAACAGGAAAACCATAGCTACAAAGCAAGACCTTAAAAACAAAACAACCAAACCACCCTATTTTACATGAGTCCACATCAAAATCAAAACATGTCTTATGTTTGAGACTAGTAACATGCATGTCCCTTATGGCTTGGGAGAATTCAGGAGGTGCTCTTCAACCTGGAATTTGTACTTATACGTAAAACATTTACTGAGAAGTCTGTGTTTTCTTTAAACCACTACTTTCGGGATTCCAGTGACTCCACACTGAGGTGGTAGGCATGGCCCATGCTGCTGCACTGCGTCTTCCTCACCTTCCTCCCATAAAGACACTGGTAGAAGATCACACCCACTGACCAGACATCAACTTTATTTGAGATCTTTGGTGGCTCTTTCCCAACCACAAAACACTCTGGTGGTAAATACCTAGGAGAAAACAGAAATAAAAACATTCAGAAAAAATATATAAACATATAAATCTGTCATACAAAAAGGCAAATAAATAAGGGCCTTATTAACAATATAACACTCAAGCTGGGCGTGGTGGTGCACACCTTTAATCCCAGCACTCAGGAGGCAGAGGCTGTTGGATCTTTGTGAGTTCAAGGCCAGCCTGGTCTACAAAGCAAGTTCAGGACATCGAAGGCCACACAGAGAAACCCTGTCTCAAAAAACTAAAACCAAAAAGAAGATAAAACAAGAAAACAAAACAAAAAAATGCAACCCAAACCAAAACACTCAGCACTTGGGAGGCAGAGGCAGAGATAGGTGGGTCTCTGTGAGTAGTGACTATCAGAACTGGCAGGCCTGAAAAGAGAAACCTTGCCTCTCAATAAACAAACAAATATTTTATATATACACAAGCATGCACACGCGCATACCAAATACCTAAGATTTAACCATCAGCTTAGAAATATATACAGGTAAACAAAAGACACCTGAACTTTACAAAGTGGCAATATCTTCATATGGCATTTCTCAAGATATGAAAATGTAAATATTCTCTCTAGTTTTACTTTGCCCATCCCCCCAGCCTCCTTTCTAGGGTTATGCCTATTCCAAGTGTCTTTCACAAATTCTGTTGTTGTAGTGTTTTGTAGTGATGGTCACAACTGGGGATCACAGCCAGGGTGTCATGCATGGAAGTAAGTGTTCATTCTACCACGGAGCTATACACTCATCCCACATTACTTTTGTTAAACATGCAGGGACCCAAATTAATGAAATCCCTTTTATGATAGATTCAAACAACATAGAAAGAATAGTTTTCTTTCTTTTTTTTCCTCTAGAATGGACTTTTAAAAACATACACATTTATATTATTAACATGGGTAAAATAAACTACATACAGCAGGAAGAACCACGAGACAATCAGGAATTATGTTACATTAGAGTTTTCTTTTCATGCTGTCCAAAGAAGACTTCTTTAAAAAAAAAATCAACTTATTTATTTATTTTTATTTATTGTATTTTTTTTTCTGAGACAGGGTTTCTCTGTGTAGCCTTGGCTGTCCTGGACTTGCTTTGTAGACCAGGCTGTCCTGGAACTCACAGAGATCCACCTGCCTCTGCCTCCCAATTGCTGGGATTAAAGGCGTGCACTACCACGCCTGGCTTCTAAAATCAATGTTTAAGGTGCTGAAGATTGTATCAGAGCTTCTGCTAAACTACACTTCCATCCTCTAAAATTAATAAATGTTTTAAAGTCCAGATGAATTCAGGACCTAGAGCTCTGAGAGTAGAGCTGATTTTGCCTCTTTCAGATGCCTCCACAAGATCCAAAGTGACGCTGAAGTGAGTTACCAGAAGATGTCTTGTTCTTCTACACTCTGGGTGAGACAGCTTGCTCAAAGATTAACAAATAGCATAGCAAAAGCCACACAAAGATCCTTATCTAAATTCCTTCTCTCTCCACCACTGGTCTCTAAAGAATCTAGGAAACAGTGGGCTACAACAAATTGTATGGCATGGAAGGTGCCTCTGAGCATTTAGGAAACCAAAGAAATATGCCTGGAATCCTTGCCACAGCTCTGCTGGAAAGCAGAGTTCTGAAGACATTAGATGAGTTTCTGCAGACTCAGACCAGCAACATTCAGCCTAAGGAAAACCTTTTATTTGGGACCCTACTGTGTTCTTGATAAAAATCTAAATGTAAATCCTTCTTCAGTCACCCACCATGTCTGTCACACTTGTTTACTTCCATATTTTCTCATCTTTTTCATAACAGACATTTGTATGATTACTATGGTCTATAACTAGATTATTTTACAATGAATACTTATAGTTAAGACACATACTGAAGGTGTAACTCAGTGGCAGTGGGTTTGCTTTCCAGTGCTACAAAATACAAAACAAAACAAACTCCTAAAAAAACTGAAATATACAGAACTTACTATAAAGGGAAAAAAGGGGCAAAAAATATAATTAAAAGGAAAAAAATTTTAAGAACAGCTCTTCCAGTTGGGCGGTAGTGGCACACACCTTTAATGCCAGCACTCGGGAGGCAAAGGCAGGCAGATTGCCGTGAGTTTAAGGCCAGCCTGGTCTACAAAGCGAGCCCAGGACAGGCAAGACTACATGGAGAAAAGCCTGTCTCAAAAACACAAACAAACGAACAAACAAAAAAACGAAACAAAACAGAACAGAACGTCCTTCCAAGTGCACTTAAACTTTCCCGGACCCTTGATTTCATAGTTTCTGGTTCTTTAATGCAGATCAACTTAAATATGGCTCTGGGAAAATAACAATATAACTTTGATTCTAAAACTGGCCACTGGAATGTATTCATAATTTTTTTCTGAAGAGATGGCACAGAAGAACAGAGGTGAATTCATCCAAAAGGCAGAACAGCAATTTGTTGAGAATTTTATAATGTAAAACACACTTCAACTTGACAGTAGATGTCTGGTGAGTCTAAGATAATTTATCTATAGACGAAGAAATATGCTACTTTTTTCCAGACAAATAATACTGAAAACAGCAAATATTCTAATTTTCTACCAAAAGCTTTGGGAGGGATTGTAGAAGGCAAACCTATGATACTAAGCTATGCTAAAAATCACAGCTACATTTTCATTACATGTCCTCACACAAAACAAATGAAGCTCAGAAATGATGTTCAAAAAGCGTAATCCAAGCTCACTTACCTCTTGTTTGTTTGCCATTCATTCCTTCAGAGAGAGGATATCACTTTGTAGCCTAGGCTGCTCTTCGACTCACCATGTAACAAACACTTCCTTCCATTCTCCTGCCTCAACCTTCTGAGGGCTGTAATTAAAGGCATGCACTACCATGTCTGACTCATTTATCTTGCATATGCACGAGAGTGTGTGTGCATGGTGTACACACAGCCTATGCAGATGGGCACATCTGAGAGAACTGTCAGGTGTCCTGCTCCATCACTTACTCTTTTTTCCCCCTTCTTTGAGACATGGTCTCACTGTGTCTGTGTCTGACTTGAACTGGCCATGGAGACCAGGCTGGCATGGAACTCACTGCTTCTGCCTTGAGGGTTGGGATTAAGTTGTGCCACCATGCCTGGCTATTACTTATTCCCCTGAAACAGGATGTCTCAATGAACCTGGAGCCAGATCCTAGCAATCCTATCTCTGCCCCCACAGTGCTGGGGGCTGCAGACATCTGTGGGCATGCTTTGCTTTATTTTTTTGTGGGTGCTAAACTCCTAAAGCAGGTCCTCAAGCTTGCACTGAAAGCAGTCTGATCCATTAAGCCATCTCCCCCAGCTCATTTATCTTAACCGATACAGAATTCTGGAATAGCCGACCCATAAACAGTTATTTAAAATGTTCTAAACCTGCCCTGCCCACCCCCAGCCTGTTTTTTATCTCTCTGGGTCATCACCATAAAAGGATAACATTGAGGGTGGTGATTATAGTAATACTACAAAATTTAGTATTCTCAGAAACCTTCTACCATCCATCCATCCATCCATCCATCTACAAAGCACTGGCTGTCCTGAAATTCACTATGTAGACCAGGCTGGTCTCAAACTCAGAGAGATCCATCTACCTCTGCCCTCTGAGTGCTGGAATTAAAGGCATGGGCTCAGAAACCCTCTATCTTACTTTTCATTATGGAACATACTCAAATATGATTAAAGCTAAAAGAACACTCAAACAACCAAGTAACTGCCACCCAGCTTCAATAGCTGTCACGTGGCTAATTTGTGCACATATACATAACTTTCTACATCACCTAATAAGCTACTGCGGGGCAAAACACTATACAATTTTTATTTCAATTTTAATTGCTGATTTTAAAAGTATAAATTGGCAAAAAAAAAAAAAAAAAAAAAAAATAACACCAGGTATTGGTGATGAGATATCATCATTATCAACATTGTTTTGTTTTCTTCTTGCTTTTTTGAGACAGGGTCTCAGGATCTCATGTGTAGCCTGATAGCCTGGAACACACTATTTAAACCAGCCTGGCTTTGTACTTATAGAGACCTGCCTGCTTCTGCCTCCCAGTGCTGGGATTAAAGTGTGTACTTCCATACCAGGCACATTTTATTATTTTTTGTATAGCTCCTTTAAACATGAGGAGAGAGACAAACATTTTGACTACACTTAAAACAACAACAACAACAACAACAAACAAGCTAACAAGCACACAGCTCAAGTGCCAGCTCCAATTAACTCATATAAAAGAAGTGCAAACCTCTTTCCCAAAACTACCAACTGTATGCATTTTTTTGTGTGTCACTTACTGACAGGAGCACTAACCCACAATAACCACCACAATGAGTAAACATTGTGAGTGTAACTTTCTATTTTAAACCTAGAATTTCAAAGTTTTAATTTAGGAACTGACTCTTTGACAATATGTACTGTTTCCACAAGCATAGAGAAACAGAAAAGCAGCTCATTGTCTACCTAACAATCAGCAGAGTCAGCTAGGAAAACAGGGTTCATTCCTTAAGTTCTGGATGGCATGCCCCTTTCATTTGCCTCCACAAAGAGCCCCTCATTACTAGACAGAATTCTAAGCCCAGGGCCCTTTGAGGCTGGGAAACAATAGCATGTTAACCGCGCCCCGCCCCCCCCCCCCCCACGGAGGCTTCTCTAGATTAAGAATCACTGAAGGCAAAATGTGGCTTTATGAAACCACCTCAGAAGGGGATCCAACTGTAAAAATCGGAGTCACAAAGTTACACGCCCCAGGCACAAGCATGCTTTATGGTTCTCACTGTAAGAAGTAATGGTGAAAAGCCAACAGTAGGCAAGAGTGCTTGCTCACAGAATTGTGAAACAGAGCTCGTTGGAATAAGGTGACCTGGAGAAGGGTGACAGTGGGCTGTAGGAAAAAGTAGCCTCAAAACCTTTAGGACAATTCTGCTAAACTGTGCTCACGCTTCCATGTGGAGCTCTTAGGGACACTACGGATTTGTTTTTGCCCCATTTTACTGTCACAACTCCTTGATTCTTGACAGTTTATCATCCTAGAGACAAACCCCTCATCCCTTAACACAAGGAGAGGCTCTCCTTCAACTATAAAGGACTTGGGCCTTTCTTTTAGGCAAATGAGCAACCTTGTCCTCTACTAGCTGGTACAGACAGCACTATGTAATCAACACACATCTCCACGGATCAGACTACACAAGCGCTCTCTCTCAAGGGTTTTCAAAAACAGAAAGACTTTAATCCCAGCACTCGGGAGGCAGATTCAAGGCCAGCCTGGTCTACAACAGTCCAGAACAGCCAAGATAACATTGAGAAACCCTGTCTCGAAAAAAACTAAAAGAAAAAAACAAAACCAGAAAGAAAATATAAGAGAAATTAACATAGAAAGTCAAACTGCTAAAAAGATGGTATTTCTGCCTTAGCAGACCACAGAGGATCACCAATGATTAAGTACAACAGAGCCACATCCCCAACAGCCAATTTGGCAGACTTTCGAGATACCTACCAATAAGTACCAGCACCTTGTGATGTTAGCTCCATACCATCCACTGAATTATAGCTATCATCATCCATGATCTTGGAAAGACCAAAATCTGTAATTTTTATCTCTCCACATGCTGTACCATTTACTAAAAGGATATTACCTAAAAAGATAAAAACCTTCATGAATAAATAGAGACTTCTTTATTCAGAGAAAAGACACAAGAAAGAAACAAGTGATCTCCAAATCTTTGGAATAAAATGGTCCAACAATCTAATTCTAACTTTGGGAGAATCCTCACTGTCCATTGGAAACTTCTTTTTTTCTTAGAATTGCCTGTTTAATGTGCCAAAACCCACTCTGGGCTCTAGAAATAAAAAGAACTTGCCAATGTAAAATATCACTTGTATAGCTGGTTAAAAAAAAAATAGTGGGAAAATTTCACATGAACTCTCAGTGTGCTCTCTATGCTAGCAAACCCAGAGCAGCAACTTCAAGAAGGCGGGGTAGAGGAGTATAAAGAAAACACGCTTGGGAACCGAAATTGGCGCCACAGCACCACCTATAGCTCCTACAACAGGAAGTGTGGTGACTTCAGTAATAGAAAATGATCACACGGCAGCCAGCTTTAAAACAAAATCAGTTCATTATAAATGTGTTTTTTAGTCATGTGCACAATATGAAAAGAAAACATAAACAACAGCGAGTGGTAAGCTTCTATATACATAACTACCAGAGGAGCAAGGCCAGGTCAACAGCTCTGCCTAAAAGGAAATGACAGGACTAAGGTTTTTTTTGGTATTTTTAACTGTGGGTACTCTATCTGCGCGTACACCTGGCACACCAGAAGAGGGCATCAGATCACATTATACATGGTTGTGAGGCACCAAGTGGTTGCAGGGAATTGAACTCAGGGCTTCTGGAAGAGCAGCCAGTGCTCTAAACCACTGAGCTGTCTCAGCAGCCCTGGGACTAGGTACTTAACACCACATCCAGCCCCAGAGCTGTCTACAGGAGGCACACACATCAAAACAGACAGAAAGGCAGCTGACAAGAACAAAAGTAAGAGATGAAATGCTCCTTGCCTTTTCCTGATGCCTACCAACTTAAATGATAATTTAAAAACATGAAAAGCTGCTTGGGACTTAAGGAAATGAGGAGACCTGAGACAAAGGAACTGCTGCATAGTGTGAGTAATGGGAAAAAACAAAATAGAACTTGCCAAAACAGTTGTTTCTAAATGACATCATGAATTTTCCTCGTTCAGCATACAAAGGCATTGTTTCCGCAGAGAATTTAACCCAACCCACCCACCCACCTACACAGCACAGGGTGACCCAGGACTCATTCCTATCCCTAACACTGTTAGGTCTTCTTGGCTCCTTTCAAATTCTTTGACTTAATAAACTTGCAAGTCACTTAAAAAGCTGAAAAGTCATTAATAATGTTTCCTGAAAGTTAGCCATACCTGGTTTGAGGTCATAGTGTATGATGGGAGGTTTTATTTCATTTAAGTACTTTAAAGCATTCACAATCTGCATGATAATGGATCGGGCCTCTTTCTCCGACATTAACTTGTGCTGTTTTAGGTAGAAGTCCAGATCATTTCCTTCACAGTATTCTAATACTGTACAAAACCTGAAGACACATAAACCAGCATTTAACAATGGAGTAAAAAGCAGATTAAAACTATCTAAATCACTCTCAGCAGACTCAGGTATTGCTGCTTATTTCTTCTTCTCTGTTCCTAAAACATTCTTCTATTCAGCATTAGCTGGCAGAAGGCTTACAGGAGGTGAAGAGCTTGCTGTCTTGGAGAGGAGACCCTGTAACCTCCATGTTGGCATCAGCTGGGCATGTTTCTTTTCCAAGAGCACCGACAGGAACTACGACGTGTGAGCTAGCCATCTTCTTATAGCAAGGTCTGCTCGGCACTCCACACCACGTGCTCATTACTGTACAGGGCTCAATCACAAGGCTGTCCTAGTGAGTGTCTAATATAACCAAGGGCACAACCTGAGGAAGAATCTAGGCTCTCCCTAGGTCTCAAGAACTGGTTGTATACTGTGTCTGGAAAAAGACCATACAAATGTGTTGTTATACGTTATGGATTCTTTTGCTTTCATTTATGTCAATACATCATACATATCCCCCATTTAAAATTATACACCACTGCGGGGCTGGAGAGATGGCTCAGTGGTTAAGAGCGCCACCTGCTCTTCAAGAGGTCCTGAGTTCAATTCCCAGCAACCACATGGTAGCTCACAACCATCTATAATGAGATCTGCTGCCCTCTTCTGTAAAGCACTCATATGCAATAAATAAAATAAAAAATTAAAAAAAAAATTATACATCACTGTTGGCATTTCAGGGAATGCATCTATTTTCCAAAGTGTTCATATTAATGTATGCTTCCCTGTACTATTTGAATATTCCTGAGAGATGAATAATTTTTAATCTTTCTAGGTTAGTTTTGTCAGTCAGGATTTACCAAGGAAATAAAAAACATTTGAGAGGCTTTAATTCACAGGCTGAATATCTAAGAAGACAAACTGTCCAGTAAGGAACCCCAGTGACTAGTTACAGCAGGAGGCTGTTAGCACTCTAAAGCCAGAGGGTCAGGTCACTAGGGAAACTAGAACTGTGTTCTTACCCACTGGCCAAACCCAGCTGAACACCCACGAACACAACTTACTACAGATGGCCTCCTAATGCAGTGGAAGGAAGGGAGGCAGTGAGCAGCTATAGATTGAATTTCAAGCAACACTGCAACTAACTCCAAGCATGCCCTTGTAGAATCTCAGGACTCAACAATAACCTGCACTTTCTATGACGCCTGCATGGCACATCAGCACTCTGAGTATGTATCTGAAATGTTCACTCTCTGATTTGGGGTGCTGAAAACTGTGTCAGACTCTAGTGTACTCAGTGAACTGATTCTTTGGTTCAAAAGCAAGCTAGAAATAAAGTCTGACTTTAAATATCCAAATGACTCTGAAAAGATATTCTGAACAACAGTGTCTTGTTTTTACTAAAAACCATTATTACACACAATAGAAAAACAAGAATAATATAAAATTAACTTATCACATTGAAATGTGTGCACAATTCAAAACAGAAGATAATTCAAGTCCTTATATTTTTATCTTCAGAATAGTTTTGGCACTCACATTTCAGAGGGGAGTCTATCTAGTATTCCAGAAGTCTATTGAAAGCAACAGTAACATGAACACGTGGAGATGTGACCATGGCTCTCCCTCTTGGTGTCTAACTACATCACTTTTCTGAGCCGCACTCACAACACACATAGGTAAATCTGGTACAAGGGCTCCTTAATGAAAAGGAAAAAGCTTGACAGCAGAGACAAGTTGCATTTCCATAGGGAACATGGAATTTTTCTGGGATTGTGCCTACACACAGAGAGATGCTGGGTGGATAGACCAATACTCTTAGACATAACCTTAGGAGACTGAAGGAGCATCTGCAGGACAGAACTAAAGGTACTTTATTCTCCTGACTCAGACCTAATTGCAACAAAAATTTCCAAATGATGAAATATCCCTCAACCCTGAATAAACCCAAAGGCTCTGCAGCTTACTGTTCTATATATTGCTACATATAGGGTTATCAAGAATACCAAAGATCTCACACAAGTAATTTCATTTTTCTGATTATTCTCCTGACTCAGACCTAATTGCAACAAAAATTTCCAAATGATGAAATATCCCTCAACCCTGAATAAACCCAAAGGCTCTGCAGCTTACTGTTCTATATATTGCTACATATAGGGTTATCAAGAATACCAAAGATCTCACACAAGTAATTTCATTTTTCTGAAATTTAACAATCAGTCTACACATGAAGA
Organism: Acomys russatus; assembly: GCF_903995435.1. Lineage (NCBI taxonomy): Eukaryota > Metazoa > Chordata > Mammalia > Rodentia > Muridae > Acomys > Acomys russatus. The sequence goes on along the minus strand of NC_067152.1, from coordinate 31,375,245 downwards.
AGGCGGAACCCTCCCAACTGTAGAGTTATCTTTACTTGTGTCAAGTTAATCCTCCAGTTTTAAGGTAACAAGACACTGCTGTCAGTTTCTATTGTGGGGCAGAGATTCTCTCTAACAGTTTAAACTCACTAGTGCTCTTTAGTGGCAAGTCAGTACCAATCTGAACCAATTCCTAAGGACTGACTGCTACATTTTCAGGAATTTTGTGAGCTGATTAGATAACTGCCTCGAACTCACGAGATCCACCTCCCTCCGCCACCACCGCCCAGCTAGCTAACTATTTTTAAGACTAAGCAACGTGTGGTAAATCCATACAACAGAATGTAATCTGGCTTTAAGAAGAGATGAATTACTGACACATAAGTACCACAGCGTGAACCTGAACAAGCACCATGCTAACTGACAGAAACCATGTACAAAGGGCCACACGCTCCGTGATTACTTACTACTTGTAACTCAGTCCAGAACAGGACATTTAAAGGTGGCACACAGTAGTGTCTGCTAAAACAGAGGGACAGTAAAATGGAGAACAGATAGTAAAAAGGTTCAGGTTTCTTCTGAGAGTAAAAATGCCCTAAAATGGGCCAGGTGTGGTGGCGCATGCCTTTACTCCCAGCACTCGGGAGGCAGAGACAGGTGGATTACTATGAGTTCGAGGCCAGCCTGGTCTACAAAGTGAGTCCAAGACAGCCAAAGCTAAACAGAGAAACTCTGTCCCCAAAAAACCAAAAATAAAATAGAATAAAATAAAAATAAAAAAGTTCTAAAATGATCATGAATAATGGCTGTGTATATCCATAACACACATGAAAACCCACTCAATCGGGTATGTTACATGGTTGAATCACATGATGGTATATAAGAGAATAAAGTGGTCTACGTTTTTAAGTTGGTACCTCAAAATTGGACATAATGGAAGTATTTACGCCATAGGTATTGGCAATCACCTTCTCTCTCTGTCAAGCCAACTGTAAAATGTTTACTAGCACACAAGTGCCCTTGTCCTTTAGCCAAGAAATGTCTGGCTGACCCAAATTTGAACTATGTATGATCACTTGCCTGTAAATTAATAACTTTAGTTCACTTAGAGGGTATTTCCTGGGCCCAGATTTAAGCTCCATTCCACGAGCATTCAACATGTAAAGAAAATAAGGTAAAGTAAAACGGCATAGGACTTACGAGTCAGTGTCCAGTGAAAAGTAATCATATAGCTTCACTATTCTGGGATGATCCAGTTCTTTGTGAATCCGGTATTCCCTACACGCATGCCTGTAAACAGAATGGAAACATAACAAAAAAGCACTTGGCCTGCTTTTTAGAATTCACTCTAACTTCTCTACCATTTCCCCTCTCCAAATGTTCCTTTGTTTGTTCCACTCAGATCCATCTATCTGGTCGTCTCATCTAACTACTCTCTTGATTCTACTTTCTCTAATGTTATCTATCTAGCCACTGGGAAAATAACATGTGCTCAAATATTTCCTAAATGAATGGATGTTAATTTCTTTCAACACCCTCTTGTAGTGACCACACCTCTTTTATGCTAATCCTCCATACTAAAAATTACAGTCTTTGCCTCTCTTGCAAAGTGATGCTTCCAGGGAACGGAGCGATCTCTTATGGGCTACGGGCTAAGTACTTGCTGGCTATGCAAGCATCAGGAGCATCTTCGTAAATGCTGAGTGGCCATGGCAGACCATCTGCATACCAACCTAGGAAGATGGACACAGCATCCCCAGAGCAAGCTGGCTAGAACAGTAGCCAGATCACACGTCTGGGTTTGACAGAGATCCTATCTCATAAAATAAGGTGGGAGAGTAAAGGAGGATGATTAATGACATCAGCATAGAATGAACACACACACACACACACACACACACACGTACGTACGTACGTAAATCAAGATTTTTTTTTAAATCTGTACTTTTATAACCTGGGGTCAAATTAAATTTCTAAACTACTTAAATTAGTGGGTTAAATGATAAACCAACTAGCAGATATTTTATTTTTGTTTGTAAGTTTTACTATTTAAAAAATGTACTTGTACTGACATATAAAGACTTTCTGGTATTTTACACAGCATTTATGTTGAAGCATATGATATCATTTTTATATATGGTATCTGAAAATTTTTATATCTGTGGAAATCTTACAACAATCCTCTGTACATACTCATGATGGCCATAACAGCGTTTTTCATTTGTGGTTTTCTGAGACAAGGTTTTATTTACTATGCAGCCCTTACTGGCCTGGAACTCACTATATAGACCAGATGGCCTCAACCTGTGGCCTCCTCCTGGCTCTGTCTAAGTGCTGCAATTATAAGCATGCACCACCACAAATGGCTTCACTTCAAACAAAACAAAAAATAAAAATGTTTTTGGGGCCACTGGATGCTCTGCAGGTGAGCTTCTTACTGCCAAACCTGATGACCTGAATTCAATTCCTGAGACCACATCATGGAAGTAGAACTGACACTCACGAGTCTTCCTTTGACCTGCAGGGTGCTGTGGCACAAACATATCCCTAACAAATAAAATAAATGTAATTAAAGAAGCTTTAAAAGTACTTTTCTAATTTAAAATAATAAAACTATGAACAACCAGTATTCTATATAACATGTGATATAACATGTGAGATATGTATCAGCCATATAAAATTTTTTGAAACTACAGGGGCCTGGGGAGATGGCTTAGTCAACAAACTACTTGCCTTGCAAGTAACACAGACCTGAGCTCAGAACAGCTGGATGTGGTGGCATGTGGTCATGATCCCAGGGCTGGGAGGCAGAGTTGGTGGATCCCTCAGGTTCTCTGGTCAATCAGCCTAGCCTACTTGATGAGTCTGAGGGCAAATGAGAGACCCTATCTCAAAAACCATGGTGATGGCTGCTAGGGAACGTATGAGGTTGTCCTCTAGTCTTTACATGTAGGATCACACACATGCACATACATCTGTACACACAAAAGCAGTAGCACACAAAATGAGGCACACATTGCATGTACAGACAGACAGACGCACACACACAGGTATGTTTACATCATATATTTACCAGGAGATTTTAAAAGTGGTTCTTATTTCAGATAGTAACTAGAAACTGCTTTAAGTAATTTAGCACCATTTGAAATGTTTTTTAAGGCAGATGTCAGAAAAGAAAATTTTTCTAAAAAAAGGGAAAAAAAAAAAAAGTGATAGTTTTTAGCAGGGTGGTGGTGGAGCATGCCTTTAATCCCAGGACTTGGGAGGCAGAGGCAGGTGGATCGCTATGAGGCCAGCCTGGTCTACAAAGTGAGTCCAGGACAGCCAAGGCTCTGTTATACAGAGAAACTCTATCTTGAAAAAACAAACAAACAAACAAAAAGTTATGGTTTCTGAAGCTGGTATGTTCTAAAAAATACACATAAAGCACTTAAAAATTAAATTTAAGAACTGGGGAAATGAGAGAAGAACAGAAGCCTCCAAGTACTTACAAACGTTTTTTTCCCCTAATGGAAACTTTGGGGTTAATTTCAAGATTTTGGTTCCTTTGTTCCTGCTGCTCCTCCCACCCCCCATTTTTAAAGATTTATTTATTATGTGCACAGTATTTTGCCTGCATGTACACCTGTACACCAGAAGGGGGCCCCAGATCACATTGCAGATGGTTGTGAGCCACCATGTGGTTGCTGGGAATTGAACCCAGGTCCTCTTTAAGAGCAGCCAGTGCTCTTAACCTCTGAGCCATCTCTCCAGCCCCCACTTCTGCTGCTAATACATCATTTCATCATCATTATGTCTTCCTATAGAGAAATGATAGGCCTATACCAAGGTGGAGCAGCAGCAGACACAAATTCCGTGAGGACTTGAGGACCTGGCTTCCTGAACCCCAGCTTCCTCACCACTGAGTGGGGAAGTTTAGAGAAGTGGGCACTGAGCGCACAGCCTTGTCGCAAACCCCCATTTCACCAAAATAGTTCCACTTACGATTCAATACAATATTAATAAATAAAATAGCAAAATAAAATGTTGATTAAACAAAAACAAAAAATCTTACAAATCTATAGCCTAAAGATATCACTCACTGTTCAAGTAATTTCTAGTTTAAGAATACTTTTAGACTATAATTACATGCCCTTTTGAGTAACTTTTCCACTTTACATATTGCAAAGTACAGACCGGTTTCTTCATAAATGTACAGAAAATAAAAGAAACGAATGGCTGAGAAAGTTAAGAAGGAAAGAAAGTGTCCTTCAAAGTCTTTATCTGAGCCAAGTGTAGTAGCACACTGCATTAACAGCAGCTCTTGAGAGGCTGAGGCAGGAGGAATGGGAAGAGTTCAAGGTCAGCTGGGCTACAGAATGAGATCCTGTGTCAACCAAATTCCAGCAAAGTCCTCACCAACTACAGCAGCACCTGAAGCAGCAACCCCAACACAGCCCATGCCGGGCTCACAGACTGTGGCTTATCCTTTGGATCAGCAAGGCATGACCAACCTGTGCCCTTTAGACTCAACATTCCATTTAGGATCCAATAGATTAAAGAACTATAAATAAGAAATCAGGAGAAATTTATACACTAAAATATATCTTTTGTCTTCTTACTCAGTGATGTAAACTTAGATCTCTGGAATGTTTGCTTTCATATTAGAAATTTTAAAGTCTATTATATAAGAACATATGAATTCAGATAGAAGTTAGTTTTACAGGACAGGCTGCTTTATATCTGTTTTTCCTGTTGTATCATTTTTTATTATGGTTTGGGGAATTAAAGAAATGTAGTAGGGAGGGAGAATGACGCAGTGGGTAAACTGTCGTGCAGGCTTAAGGACCCAGGTACAAAGCCAGACACAGCGACCCTGGAGCCTCCATGTTGGGGTACAGTGACAAGCAGACCCTGCTGGCCAGCCAACTGTCTAAAAATGGCCAACTCCAGATAGAGTGAGATACTCTCAAGAAAATAAGGTGAAGCCAAGTGTGGTAGTGCATACCTGTAATCCTAGTACTTGGGGAGGCAGATCTCTGTGAGTTCGAGGTCAGCCTGGTTTATAGAGCACAGCCAGGGCCACACAGAGAAACCCTGTCTCAAAAGACCAAAACAAAACAAAAAACCAACCAAACAAAAGCCCCATGAAATGGCTCAACAGAAAAAGCACTTGCTAAGTGGTAATCTAAGTTCTGTCTCTAGAGTATATATGTTTGGAGAGAAAGGACTCCCAAGGACTGTTTTCCGGTATTTCACACGCATTTCATGTTAAATGTGGGCATGTAAACCCACAAATCATAATTTAAAAAACAAACAAACAAACAAAAAAAACCAACCCTAAGTTGGACAGAGACTTAGACGAGCACCAGCTTCCACATGAACACGCACACGTACCTGTGCACACACATGCCATGCACCCCAGCTTCCACATGAACACGCACACGTACCTGTGCATACACACACCATGCACCCCAGCTTCACCTTACCCCACTCTTTACTCAAGTTAAAGAAATCTAGTAATCTGTCAATTTCATACTGCAAGAGTAATATACCAAGTTTACATTTTGTTTATAGAAGAAGAAAAATAATTGGGAGTGACAGTGAGCACTTATAATCCTTCTTGGTAGATGGAGCTAGAAGGAGGTCATCTTCAGCTACATAGCTAGTAAAAGGTTGGCCTGAGTACACAAACCCTGTCTCGATGCCCCTCTCGCACTCCATAAAGGAAAATAGGAATATAACTCAAAATTCAACAAAAGAATGTTTCATTTTCTTTGAGGTTTTTCTTAGCCAAATAAATTATTTTACTCCTAATGAAAAATGGGAAATCTCTCTCAAATGGAAAACAACTTTAAAAGACCTTGCTAGACAGAGCACTGTCACTAACCCTGAAGCACAGTTCCTTTCCCATGCTCATCTAATGCACTCTTCAAAACCTAGTACATATCTGACCCAAGTCACCATTTTTTTATTTTTTGAGGCAGGGTTTCTCTACGTTAGCCTTGGCTGTTCTGGACTTGCTTTGTAGACCAGGCTGGCCTCAAACTCACAGCAATTCGCCTGCTTCTGCCTCCCAAGTGCTGGGATTAAAGGTGTGTGCCACCACCCCAGGCCCAAACCATCATTTTTTATTCAAGTGGAATTACAAATGGTTATGAGTACCACATAGGTGCTAGAAACTGAACCACAGTCCCCTGCAAGATCAACAAGTGCTCTTAACTGGTGACATCTCTCCCACTTACCATTACTTATAGCATAAAGTTCAAAGCAGGATTTCCTATCACTTAGTTAAATTCAAAGGTGGAAGTGTTGAAGATTTCCTCCCAAGCAAGACTGGAGGTAATAAGAACACCCTTTCCTCAGCATGTCAGCTGAGAAATGGCCCCTGACAGAGTGCTCCACAGACAATCTCAGTGTCATTATTCCCCTGAGGAGGGAACAGTGAGAAGGTACCACACACAGTTCTAGTTAGAAGAGTTAAGTTTACACAAACAAAGGAGGCAGTGCCTGTCAGTCCATGGAAGCCAGAAGAAAGTGCCAGGTGCCTTGCAACTTGAGTTATAGATAGTTATAAGCCATTCAATGTGGTGCTTAGAATTGAACTCAGGATCTCTGGAAGAGGTGGTTTTCTTGGCCACTGAGCCATCTCTTTGGCCCCTCACTTCATCTAATTCCAGTAGAAAGGAGAGAAAAACAACCAACCACGTGGCTGGGCATGGTAGAACATCTCTATAATCCTGCCACTTAGAGGAGATCAAGGCAGGAAAATTGCTTTAAGTTTAAGGCTAGCTTAGTTTATGCCATGAGACCCTGTCTTAAAGGAGGAAAGCTAACCCTGAAACAGAACACCTCCATCTATAACCACTAAGGCTCAAACTGCTTGCCAAGTATGTCAAGGAGGACCAGGACCTAGCTTTAAGCATTTCAAAAGGCAAATGACTTGAGTGACCACCTGTAGTCACGCTGGTATCCAATGCTAGTTTTCTTAAGGTCAGGCTAAAAGCTAGCTCTGGGCCTATGACGTGGCAAAATATGTACAAATCTCAGCACAGAAACTATGTTTTCAAGGTTGACCATACTTGGTTCCTAGAAACAACTATCTTACTGTAGCCAATGCAGTTAAGCTACAGAACATGGTCCAAGGATATCTACAGGCTATCTGTAGGAGACGCGTGCCCTGGCTCAACACCCTTAACCATCCTTACAAGTTTCAATACAGCAGGAACAATTTTCGTTTTTAACTGGTCAGAACATGTGGTTTCCTCCTCTGAAGTATTCCTGGCATTCCCTGGCGCATGCCATTTATTCCCAAAGTCAAGTGACTGGAATGCACTTTTAATAATGTATCTGGCGTCTCATGAACATCTGGACTGCAGCTGCTTGTGATGTGAGCCTATGCATACAGGGAGTTGTGCACAGGCATTTATCATCCCTTGTCCTACCTTTGCCTACGCTTGCTTCTCTCATGCAGAGCTGAGTTCTGCTACCAATCAGTGTGGAACAGAAAGACTTTGCAGGTCCCTGGTGTACAATAGGTCTAAAGCAAGACTTGTCCCAGTCCAGGTATGAAGAACTGTCAGTTGAGGAAATACTTAATTTTCCTTTTAAGACTTAGATGTTAACTAAAAGGCTTCTTCAATTCCCTATTATTTTTTTTCTCCTCCAAAGTCTTAAGAGAAAACAACAACAACAACAACAAAGCAAAGCAAAAACAAAACAAAACAAAAAAACCAAGGCCATCTCTGTAACCAAAAACATTTGTTACTGTCAAACGGGGCTTGTCTCTTCCTTTCAGGGACAGGACCAGCCTCGTTCAATATTTATATCTACCACAAGCAGACAAACTGCTCAGTGGGGAACCTAATAGCAAATTAAGGCTGGAGCTTCCAAAGCAAACGAGCCATGAACTGCAGTGTGTGGAAGCTCAGGAGGGAATATGGCAAAACCTGGTATTAGTGGAACAAAGAAGTCCACAGCTGCATAGGTAGTAATTATTCATTCAAAGGAAACGACACCTTCTTAGCCCCCCAACCCCAAGGACAGAGGAGGGCTGCCATTTTACTGGCATTCGCAAGAGAGGCAACCACAGAGGTATAGCACTACAATCACAAAATTTTGAGATAGGCAAATGGACACGTTAGGGGAAGAAAAAACCCAGTCCTGAGGGGCTGAAGTCAAGCATGAGGCACACCAGGACTCCATCCTTCCTGTCCCACAGTCTCCTTCCCAGACCACTAAGAGCATTCTCACTGAGTTTCAACAGACAAACCATGGTTTCTGGGGCAGTACTTGTTTATTGTGGCTGTCTTTAGAAACAATAGAAGGGAGTTAGAAGCATGGGCTTCCTACCTAATGATAGCTGTATTTTAAAGTTAGCTTCTAATGGTCTCAGGTTCTGTAAGTAAAAGTTTTCTCTTTTTGCTGAGACAGTTAGGAAGATTTAAAAAAAACCCAATAATTCATTCAAAGCTCTTTCACAACGCACAGACCATAACTATCATTAATGTGTGTGGAAAAACCAGGCACTTTGGCATCACTTACTTGTGGTAATTCTCTTTTTTCTCATCTCTCCAGTTTTTATTTAACTGGTGAATTTTCACAGCTACGTATCTTTGTTCTGTTAGATCAAATGCCTATATATAAAAAAAAAAAACGGAATAAATTATATTCTACAAAAATACAAGAGTTAGAGGGAACTCACTTGAAGCTTCTCTTTACCAGATCAACACAAAGTCCAAAATACATTACTAAATGAAAGCAGCAGCAAATGACTGCATGTCACATACTTGCTCCAGTGTTGCAACCATCTTCTTGAAGCTTGTGATTAGATAATCTCAAAGTCTCTGGACATGCTGGCACCATGGGGCTTAGAAGACAAGCTCTAGCAAACACCACAAGCAGAAAGCCAGCCCACGCTCTCACCATTCTTCCCAACAATGCTCACTCTGGACAGCATCCCTCCACATCTAGGACCTTTCTCCCCGAGGTTGTCTCTCACAATAAAAACCTAACATTTAATCCAGTTCCAGCGCATACACCTGTAATCTCAACAGTCAGGAGGCAGAGGTAGGAGGACTACAAATTCAAGGCTTACCTGGGCTCCAAAAGCCAATAAATATATAATAAAAATTAATATTCAAGATGCTGGAAAGAGCTGGGTGTGGTGGCACACGCCTTTAATCCCAGCACTTGGGAGGCAGAGGCAGGTGGATTGCTGAGTTCGAGGCCAGCCTGGTCTACAGAGTGAGTCCAGGACAGCCAAGGCTACACAAAGAAAACCTGTCTCGAAAAAAACAAAAACAAACAAACAAAAAAGATGCTGGAGAGACAGCTCATTGGCTAAGAGCACTAACTGCTCTTCCAGAGGACCCAGGTTTGATTTCTACCACCCACATGGTGCTTCAGAACCACACATAACTTGAGTCCCAAGAGATCCGACGCCCTCTTCTAGCCTCCATAGGTACTGTACATACATTATATACAGGCTTACAGAGCACTCATACACATAAAATTAAAACTTATTTTTAAAATCAATAAAAAAAAATTTTTTTTTTTAAAAAAAAGCTAACTTTTTCAAAACATGCACTGGTGTTTTGCCTGCATGTATGTGTGAGGGTGTCCGATCTTGGAGTTACAGACAGTTGTGAGCTGCCATGTAGGTGCTGGGAATTGAACCCGGGTCCTTTGGAAGAGCAGTTAGTACTCTTAACCTCTGAGCCAGCTCTCCAGACCCAAAAGTTAACATTTTAAAAGGGAAAACAGTCTGGGAATATATCCCAGTAACATAATGCATGCCCAGCACATCCAAGGCAGGCCCTGGGCTTAAACCCCAGGACTACATAAAGAAGGAAAAATACAAGCACTTGGTTGTTTTTGTTTTTTGAGACAGGGTTTCTCTGTGTAGCCTTGGCTAGCCTAGACTTGCTTTGTAGCCCAGGCTGGCCTCAAACTCACAGAGATCTGCCTGCCTCTGCGTCCTGAGTGCTGGGATTAAAGAAGTGAGCTACCACGCCCAGCCCACAAGCACTAGTTTTTATTGCTTCTATTTGAATCAAAGGCATTTATTTTACTCAGAAAACTTCTTAATTATACTTTTTTTTTTTTTTGGTTTTTCGAGACAGGGTTTCTCTGTGTATGTAGCCTTGGCCATCCTGGACTCGCTTTGTAGACCAGGCTGGCCTCGAACTTACAGCGATCCACCTGCTTCTGCCTCCCGAGTGCTGGGATTAAAGGCGTGCGCCACCACGCCCGGCCCCAATTATACATTTTTTAACAAACATAAATCCTAACAGCAGAGGCCACTTCTTCATACCTTAGAAACAAGATTCTACAACTATGCAGTGAAGATCATATAATAAGCCAATTTTGTATTTTATAACCAGGAGTTGAGAAATATGTAGAAAAAAATGTTGGTGAACACAATGTGGAGTTGTGGAAATATTTAAAACTGGCCAACTCCCTTTACTTGTGGAAATTAAGGTGTAGACATAGTCGTCTTTACTCTGCAAGCCCTGACAACCACTAGCTGAAGACAGTTTTTTAAAAATGCAGCGCCACTCAGCACGTTGGAGAGACTTCTCTAAGACAGAAGGCTAGCTTCCACATAAGAAACAATTTAAAGCCAAAGGGATGGCTCAGTGCACCAACTGTGGCAACCTGAATTCACTCTTAGGGACTCATATGATGGAAGAAAATAATATACTTGTATAGTCTTTTGAATGCCACAAACATCTACACATATCTATACACACAAAACTTCAAAAAAAATTCTCAAGATATAATTTAGCACATTTTGTCTAAAAATTCTAAGACTAAAGATAACACATGCCCATTCTGTGACTATTAATGCACTGGGAAGGACAAAACCAGAATTAAATTCAACATATTTCTAGCTTAAAAATACTAAAGGACAGGCAAAGTAGCTCACAGCTAGAATCACAACACTCAGGAGGCTGAGCAGAATCGCTGTGAATGACAGAGCTGCATGAGTTACAAGCCAGCCTGGGCTATAGACAGAGATCCTGTCTTAAATCCAACCAAAACACCCCAAAGGCCTCTACAGTAAATATTGTATCTCTTGTGGTCACATAAAATTGTTGGGAACAACTTTCCTCTAGATCTTTGTCCACAAAGCTTTTGGATTTAAACCTACAGATGTCAACTCACAGTTCTCAATATTGACAATTTCTACAAATTGGTCTACGCCTCTCTTTGTACCCAGTTGTTTCTACTTACCTTGTAAACTTCACTGAAACCGCCTCTACCCAAAAGATGTAACAACAAATATCTGTCATTTAGCGTTGGGTGATCCTTAAATCTGTGGAAATGGAATATGTACCATCCTGAGGTCAAAGACTACAGTCTTCCACATTCCAACATTCCCATAATATCCCCAAGAATACATGCTCCATTACAGCCACCGCTCAGAGTTTCACAATGATACCAATATAGTAAACTATGAGCACAAGGTTACATAGCTCAGAGAAACAGCATATTGTAACAAACAGGAACAGCTACTGAAGCCAAATTATTTGGTTCTAGCCTTAGTAGTCTCATCTAAACTTGTGGACATTTTTGGTCTCCCTCCATTTTCTCACTATTTTAAAATTATATAAAGTTCCAAGATACTTTCATATTGCCTTTAAAATACAGTATTTCATGTGTTTTATGTGCACCTCTGTGCCACCCCTCCCCCCAGGATCTTACTACGTAGCCCTGGTTGGCCTGGAACTCACTATGTAAGTGAAACTGGCTTTGAATTCACAGAGATACTGTTGCCTCTGGCTCCTAAACGCTGGTATTAAAGCTGTGTGCCACCACCACACCCCTCTAATGAGTTTTTTGGAGACAGGGCTTACTCTGGCCTAGAACTCCCAACCCTCCTGCCTCAGGTTGCCAAGTGCTGGGCTAACAGGCGCACACTATTATGCCTGTCTTTATTGTTTTTAAGACAGGGTTCCATTATAGTCTAGCTTTAGCTCCCCAAATGCTTACAATGCGTATAGGTCTATGCTGACCAACCAACTCGCATCGCTTTCATTAGGTCTATGCTGACCAGCCAACTCGCATCGCTTTCATTAGGTAAGTCTAGCATACAGTGTATTCCCAACAGTGATTCTTCTTATAGCGCATGCACCATATTCCCAGTCTCTGGAGACAGACAGTGAATGAGAGAAAGCTTACACCAGCCAGGGCTACATAGTATAAGGCCCTACCTCAAAACCCAAAGTATAAAGACAGCCAGGATACAGCCTGCATGCAGGCCTTATAGGCACGATGCCTTACATTTCAACTCCAGTACTTCCTGAAATTCCGTTATTTTGAATTTAAGACAGCAGTATGCCCATGGCAGAGAAGAAATATTATTACATGGAGATTTGACCTAAATTTGACTCTTCATTTGTGCTCCTGTTCAAATTAACTTCATTTCTCTAAATTTGTTTCTTGATTATGTATTCAGGATTATGGAGTTGTCCCGAAAATTAAGTCGGAGATCAAAAGGCACTCAGACTGTTTTCTGATACATAAAGCTCACAGTAAATGGCATGTGCTTGTAACTCGTACTTAGAACAATAATAGTTCATAGTTCACACTGGTCAAACAAAAATATTCAAGCTGTGGCTACATGAAAAAAAAATGTTACAGCCTCAGAAATGCATAGAGAACTAATCAGTGGTTAAAAATCATATCCCACTTGTAAGCTGCTTTGCCCTAAATTTAGTCATATAAATGGCTTATAAACAAAGGTGAGTGTCAATCTACCATTAATGTGATAAATAAAATTTAAGAGTTTCATTTATTAGTCTTAACTATTTAGAACATGGATGTGACCTCACCTAATATTTTTTCTGCAGCACTACACTGTGGCCTATGTTTCCATTTCCCAAGGCACCACATACATGCAGCATCTCCCATCCAACTTACAGCTGCTAAGTGGTACTGTTTTAGTCAACTCTACTCATGTAAAATGCTCTACGCACAAATATATAAGCTTACTTTTTAATACAAAGAAGATCAAAATTTTTCATGAATTTTATAAAGTCCATAAAAGTATGTTCTATCCTAAAAAGGAACTAAGTACACTTTAAACTCATTTGGCAAATGTACAAAAATGAAAATGTTGTTCTAGACCATATACATCATAGAATATTCAGCAATTTGCAGCCCATTACACCCCAAGTTACTTACTGTGAATTATCTTCATTATGTATTCTTTTTAATTCCCTGATATGTAGATTTCTAACCCTTTCTAGCCTTTCCAGCTCAGCCTGGATTTCTGCTTCCTCCTGAAAATGGAAAAAGGAAACGAAAGAGTTCAGGATCAAGTGAACTTTACCTTTTCATTTAAAAATAATGCCATCTGCCGGGCATGGTAGCACATGTCTTTAATCCCAGCACTCGGGAGGCAGAGGCAGGTGGATCGCTGTGAGTTTGTGGCCAGCCTAGTCTACAAAGTGAGTCCAGGACAGCCAAAGAAAAAGAAAAAGAAAAACAAAAAACAAACAAGCAAAACAAAAAATAATGACATCTATTTCACTTGTAAAAAAAACTAACAGAAGGTATTGTGCATTGAGATTAGGCAATCTGCTATTCCATTATCTACTCCTCAGATCCAGCCTCTGGTAACTTTCCAGGAATATTTTATGCATACACATAAAGGCTTTGCAAAAACCTTACAAAATTCTGGTTCTCTTCTTTTGGTATAGATTATACTTGAAACCTTAAATCCCACCAATTTAATATCTAAGAACTGTGTGTGTGTCTGTGTGTATATGAGAACTAATGTTGGCTATGATAATTATAAATAGCATCCATCAATGATGTCTGGAATGCTGAAATGTTTAAGGTTTTGTTTTTTTGCTTTTGTGTATGTATTACGTGCATGCCACATGTGTGCAAGGGGCAGAAGAGGATATTGGATCCTTGGAGCTGAAGTTACAGAAAGTTATGAGAGGCCACATATACTTGGAACCAACTTGGGTCCTCTAAAAGAACAGGAAGCTTTTGTAACAGCTAAGCCATTTTCCAGCACCAGGGCTGCTGAATTTAAAAGCTTTAAAAAATAAAATAAAATAATCTACATTTATGATTTCTTGGGGTTAGAAATATTAAGTCTCTGGTAAAGCACTTACTTAACATCTTTAAAGCTTTGGGTTCAATTTCCAACACATACCCCATCCCCCACAAAAAAACACCTCATACCATACACATGAAAATGATAAGCAAAGGGGGCTGGAGAGATAGCTCAGTGGTTAAGAACACTGGTTGCTCTTCCAGAGGTGCTGAGTTCAATTCCCAGCAACCACATGATGGCTCACAACCATCTATAATGTGATCTGATGCCCTCTTCTGGCCTGCAGGTATACAGGCAGAGAGAGCATTCATATACATAAAATAAATAAATCAAAGAAACAAAGAAAGAAAGAAAGAGAAAGAAAGGAAGAAAGAAAAAGAAAGGAGGAAAGGGAGGAGAGAGAGAAAATGATAAGATACACTTCTACATTCCTTTAATCCTGATTTTCAGGAAACTGAGACAGGAGGCTCCTGAGTTCACGGGCAGCCTGGGCTATATAACAAAGCTATCTCAAAAACAAAACTGACACCATGCCCCTGACCCTCAATAAAAAACAAAACAAAAAACTCAGCTAATATGACCAACAAACTCTTTTAGGTGTTAGGATGAGGATGGTACAATATAATCTCTTTAGTTATTTTAGGCAAGAAATAAGAAATGCTAGTAACACAGGAGTCCTACCATCAATCTTAGATATGTTAGTCCTATACATTTAATTTCTTCTTTAAGGACAGTTTGGTAGCTCTAGAAAACAGACACATTTTCTACTGATAGGTCCACTGAGGTAAAACATACTCTCAACTCTGACTTGAAAACAAAGGTCCTACCATTAGATTACAAGACACGACAGTGATAGTAGCAAACAGGATTCCTGCATCATACAAATACAATTTTATCTGTCCAAATGGCCAGTTAATTTCCATATCAAACGGAAAGTAGAAATTACATTTCTTGAAAAAGATTTTCCCATTATACTTACTTTCTTAAGATGACCTAATCTAAGTTTAAAGATTTCCTCTTGTTCATGGTATTCTGCTAAGGTTAACCTAAAACAAACAAACAAACAATGGCAGCAATTTCAGTAAATTATAAGAAAAGCATGGTTATTTGAATAGAAACACTCAAATATGCTACTAGGGCATATATGGTTTTCATGCTTAATATGACTAAAAGCCAGGTTATTTTGAAGTCCTCTGAGGAAAAATTTCAGATGAGATGTAAAGAAGACTCAAAACCCAGAAGTTTGAAAAAAGAAAAGCATGTAAGCCACACTTTTATATTACTTATAAAATGTTTAATGACATGTTACATAAGTCAAAGTACCTATCTAAAAAATGTAACTATTTAATGAGAATGTTAAAAGAGCACTGAAGAAAGGACTGACTTGATAAACACTCATTCTTAGTTCCGCCTACACCAAGCATACCTCCTTCTGTCCTAAGAATAAAAAAGAAATGAATTTTCTCTATTCCTACCTTCCTCACATTCATCTCCTTCAAAGGCTTAATTTTCACTATATTTACATGCCTGCTAAATTAGCTATCCATTCTAGCATAAAGGGCTATAAAACAAGCCTCTGAGGTTAAACTAAAAGAAAAAATAAAGCCGGGTGTAGTGGCGCACGCCTTTAATCCCAACACTCGGGAGGCAGAGGCAGGTGGATCACTGTGAGTTCGAGGCCAGCCTGGTCTACAAAGTGTTCGGGACAGCCAAGGCTACACAGAGAAACCTTGTTTCAAGAGAGGGGAAAAAAAAAAAAAAAAAAAAAGGAAGGAGAAGGAGGAGGAAAAGGAAGAAAGAAAATATAAAAGTAAAAAAGTAACATCATATCCAGTCACTGGGGCTGTTGCAATTAGTCCACAGCTGCAGAAATACCTGCATATGTAACTCCATTTCATTCCAGTGAAAAAGGGGAGGAAAAAAAGACAGCTAAGAACTTAGGAATCCTCCAGGCCTCTAACAGGTTCCACACCAAGAAGGGATAATGTGACTCACTCTGGAGGCCTGTTTTTGGCTTCTGATCAGAGGAAAGAGCCAAGTCATAGACACTGTAATTAAAAAGTGGACTAAAAGCCTTCCAGCTTGGATTTTACACAAGACTCCAGATGGTAACCACTCATGAACACACTACTAGTCTAGATTAAATTCTAATTACTGTTCTATGGTGTGTATTCACGGCACGCATGCACACACACACTCCACAACGTCTATATCAATGGTTTCAAGCACCAGTATTAAGTAATTTTTAAGTAATACTGGAGAGTAGACCCCTTTGCATATAACCACAAAACTTCTAAAACAATGACTTGTGTTGTCTAGACAACCTATCAAATCTAATGATGGAGTTTCTGATAAAAATATTCTAGTTTTAAAATGCTCTGTTACATGAAGAAAACAGTTTCTCAAACTTAGTTCACTGCAAAAACTTTTATCACTATACTTGATGTGAATTTTGGCTTATTCATGTGTTCATCTCCCCTGTATAAACTATGAACTCCTAAAACCAGGGTTGTTCCTTTAAGATCTGCAATGCAGAACAGGGCGTGGCATACAATAAGCACCTAACATAGACTTACCAAGCATGTGTCAAAGGCAATACTTTCTAACACACTAGGCATGCATGGGGTGAGGAATGGAGTTAAGTGTCTTTCTCACTGGGACAAAACATGATGCAGTTCCTAAACTTTGTGACACGCTGTAATATCAGTGCACTTGCCATATAGTGTGGACTTACATGTCTTTGTATGCTGACACACAAACACTAACAAGGCAAAATAATAAGCCTTTTGTCTTTTTAATGTTTATATACATAATACTCTGTGAGTGTGTGCCTGTATCTGTCTGTACTAATGTTGGACAAGAAATTTACTTTCAGCTAAAGACAAAAGAAACTGAAAAAGGAAGTTATTAAGCCCAGCATTTTCAATCTTTCTTGTGTAGGATGGCTATGTAGTAACTACTGACTGATAGAAAAAAGATGACCATACTTCAAGAACCTAGGACAGTGGTTCCCAGCCTTCCTAACACTGCGACCCTTTGATATGGTCCTTCATGTTGCAGTAATTCCCCCCCCCAACCATAACATCATTTTCATTGCTATTTCATAGCTGTAATTTTGCTGTTATGAATTGTAATACAAATATCTGTGCTTTTTCATGGTCTTAGGTGATTCCCTGTGAAAGGGTTCTTGATCTAAAAGGCTGAGAACAACTGTACTAGTATTTTCCTTAAGTTTCCAGAATGAGGTATGGGGGTGGGGGCAATGCTTACAAGGTCAAGAACTGTCTTATCATAAAACATTCTTTTTTGGGGGGGGGGGCAGCAGGTTTGGAGACAGTGTTTCTCCATGTATCCCTAGCTGTCCTGGAACTCAGTTCATAAACCAGCTGGCTTTAAACTCATAGGAAATCCGACTACCTCTGCCTCTCAATTTCTGGTACTAAAGGCATGCACCACTTTTCCTAAAATAACAACTACTTTTTTCTTGGCTTACTCATTTTCTTTCTTTTTAAATTTCCTGCTTTGTATGTACCGGTGTTTTAACTACATGTATGACTGTGCACCATGTACATGCCTGGTGCCCTTAGAGATAAGAAGAAAGCATCAGATCCCCTGAAATTTAAGTTGCAATAGTCAACTCTCATGTGGGAGCTAGGGATAGAACCCTGGTCCTTTTCAAGAGCAGCCAGTAATCCTAACCATGGAGTCATTTCTAGCCCCTCTGGGCTTACTCCTCAGTTTGTGTTAACTCACTCTTTTAACCAACAAAGAACATTCTAAAATATTAGCCAGATAGTCTCCATAAGATAGTATCATTTCCCATAAATCGATACCAATTTATCCTAACCTAGAGGTACACTTAAGTGAAAATTATTAGTGATATATTTATTATTATCATATATAATAATATATTTATTTATTTATTACAAACAGGCGCGCGCGCGCGCGCGCACACACACACACACACACACACACACACATATATATATATGCGCCAGAACAGTACTTTCCTCTTTCACTTTCTCTAATTTTCTGAATAAAGAACATGGCTAAGAAAATCAGCTAAAATATTTTATATAGCTTTTAATATGAGTTGAAAAAAATCCATTAATATATCTGGAAAAATAAATCTTTAAACTCTAAGGACTTCTTTAATTTATAATTATTTCCAATAGGACACCTGTACTCGGGAGATAATGGGTATTTCATTACATCAAAGAACATACGTTTCATTTTCAGCTCCATTGGTCTTGCTTTTCCGTTGTTTCTGTTCATTGGTTGCTGGAGGGGCCTGACCCATGGCAGGGGGTTTCCGTTTTGCTAACATTTTCCGTTGTCTTTCTATCTCTTCTCTTTGTGAATTTATCCTTTCCTGTTGCCTAGAAATATAAAAGATTTGGCACAGAAGGAGGTAAATAACTTAACCGTCATTGCTGTGAAATGAACACTTTTTCACCTGCATGTCTGACAGGCTTCATGAATTGTAGTGCCCTTCACAGAACAGAGATTTGTCCTCAGTCTTCACAGTGTAAGAGACAATCAGTGAGTTTTTGAAATGAGCCTCTATTTTAAGGAACTAGTAAGACTTCAAGGTGAGGGAATGTGGATAAATATCTGTTAGGACCTTATAGATGTGAAAGGAACAAATTTCAGATTCCCTCTTCAAGATTTCCCGTTGAGAAAATAAAATCCGCATTTATTTAGGAAAAGTTGGTATGAAACGCCCACCCTCTCAAGACTCCGTGAGTACTGTGTATTCTTAACCCTGTCAATTACCACACAACGTAATGCCTAGTGCACTGGACTTTGACTAAGGGTTTTTTTTTAGACAATCTCACTATAAATCTTAGTTGACAACTATCCTATCTGAGACTTATTCTGAGCACATTATATAACTTAGACTACATTCATGGAGGTTTGAGTAACATATGCTCTGACCCCATACTCATGAATGTGGAATGGGCAAAATGCATTTCTTGGTCAAGCTGCCATAGGCTAGCATGCCTTGGTGTGGCAGCCAAAGTGCACTTTAGCCATACAGGCATGCCTTGCTGATAGAGAAGATGCTACTCTGAATCTCTAGGACCTGGTATGATTCACAAGTCTACTTTACTTTCAGGATATTCTCTGATATGACAGCCTTCTTCATTCACACACCCACACACACCCACACACACACAGAAATATTTGGTACATTTGCAAAGCAAAAACACAGTTGAACTAAGCTTGAAGTTGATGGTTCATACACAAAATAATGACGACTAGTGTGTAACTCAGACAGTAGGTATAATGACATATTTATTATACATAGCACCAATATTTGTACTTTTAGGGATCAATATGTTATTTATGGTTTATTATCACTCAAAGTAATAACATGCTCTCCAATTCATATTAAACAATTTATTTCAACAAAGAAAAATGGGAAAGACAATCTAAGTCCCAATTGCTATCTGGAGGGCAGAAGTTGAAGAGTGTCTTGATTAAAAATACAGCTGATTTAGCTCAAAAATAAGAGTGCTTGCCTACCATGCACGACACCCTAGTCTCAATCTTCAGTACAGGGAATAAGCAAATTATCAATAATAAAGATATAATGTCTCTACCTATCTTCCAGTCTTAGATAAAACTGATCAAACACACACACAGTTTGTCTCTTTTATTTTTGAGACAGGAGTTTTCATCATGTAGGTAGACTGTGCTAAATTGATTTGAAGCCCACTGGCTTTGAACTCAGAGAGCTGCCTATCTTTGCCTCTGCCTCCTGAGTGCTTGGAATAAAGGTGTGCTCCACTGCTGCCTAGCAATCCTACTTTTTTTATTGACTGTAATTACAGAAAACTTTAAAAATCCAAATACATAAAAAGTTTCCCTATTTATTTCTGACAGCTCACTTACTTGATGAGGTTTTGGAAAGCATAGCCATCTGTCCACTGTTCAGTAAAAGAGGCTCCATGCCGGACAGTAGTAAAGTGGCCTAGCCGCAAGCGGTCCTGCATGCTCTTATCTCTGCACGCCATCTTCTCCTGTTTTGACTGGAGTAAAAGGATCAAAACGAGTAACACATTAACTAGCAATTTTTAGAAACTGAAAATTACAGTTATTACCAAGGAAAATACTGTTGATAAATCATATACTACCTCAAAGTAGGAGAGAAGGGAAGGGAGGGAGAAGGGAAAGGGGAAGGGAGGAGGCATCCAGCACCTGAAGTAAACTCAACAGGGCGAAGCTGTCAGCCTCACACCCAAAGCAAGCAACAGCCAGAAAGCGCATCCATATAATCACCTGGGGAGTCTTGATCTGGTGGTATACATGCAAGGAGAAAATTCTAACTGTCAAGTCATTTGACACTGAATTCTACATTTCAATACTTTCATCTCAGCTAGGAAAATGTTACACAATGACACACACTAAACACCCTGGCATACAGGCCTCGGGCTACACTGTCACTGACCTTCTCTATAAGGAGCTTCTTGCTCATGGTGACACATCGATTTAATCGTTCCTTGTATTTCTCTAGCATCTTCTGCTGTTCGTCTATCTGCCGTCTCAAATCACAGTTGGCCTTCAATGGGAAAACATTTTTAAATTAGTTTTAAGGAAAATAGATTAGTAGAAAGCACTTTCTAAAAATAAAGAAAAATCATTACCAGTTACAGGAAGCATATCTCTATAAAGCAAGTAACTTACCCCTTCAGTCATCCTTTACATTACTATGTAAGTGTTGTTTATGCTAAAGTTATTCTGTTTTTCAACTTAAAAGTTTTTTGGTGGTGCTATGGAACCAATCCAAGATCATGATTAAGTATGCTAAGCATGTGCTTACCAAGGACCTACTCGTCCTTTTTTTTTTTTCCCTTTTTGGTTTTTCGAGACAGGGTTTCTCTGTGTAGCCTTGGCTGTCCTGGACTCGCTTTGTAGACCAGGCTGGCCTCAAACTCACAGCGATCCACCTGTCTCTGCCTTCCAAGTGCTGGGATTAAAGGTATGCGCCACCACGCCCGGGTTCCTCAGCTTATTATTTCTAAAGAGAAAAGGAACATGAGTTTTCATGAATGAGTCTCCCCAGAGAAACAAGCACATCCATGTTCACACCAGACAGAAATAAGGAGATCTTGCTTCAAGAATATGAGGGTGTAGAAGTTTACAGGATGGGCTAAATACTTTGAAAAACTCTAACCACTAACCAAACACCAAACCTGGCTTTGAAATTCTTGAATTTATCACTCAGTTGCTAAAAACAAACAAACAAGCAAACAAACAAGCCACCAAACAAACAAACCCAAAAAACCTCCGGGCTGCAGAGATGGCTCAGCAGTTAAGAGTGCACTGGCTGCTTTCCCAGGGGTCCTGAGCTCAATTTCCAACAACCAACATGGTGGTTCACAACCATCTGTAATGGAATCTGATTCCCTCTTCTGGTGTATACAAAAACAGAGCCTTCATGTACATAAAATAAATAAATAAATCTTAAAAACAAACAAACGAACAAACAAACAATTCTACTCTTGCCAAATAACACTGCTTCCTTGGGGTGGGGGACCTACTGTTTATCAACCAAATGATACAAGCCTTCCTAAAACAACAAATTTGCTGAGACTTTGCAGCTAAAAAACAAACAAACAAACAAACAAAACCAAACCACCCCAAAAACTATGTATGGGTGTTTTGCCTGTATGTAAGTCTGTGCACCACATGCATCCTTCTGAGACCAGAGGAGGACATTGGATTCCCTAGCCTGGGTCACAGATGCTTATGAGACACCACATAGTTGCTAGGAAGCAAACCTGGGTCTTAGGAAAGACTAGCAATTGTCCTTAACCACTGAGCAATCCCTCCAGTGTCTCTTGTTGTTTTTATTTTTAAAAAGAAAGGAGCTCATCATGTAGGATGTACTGGAACTATCACAGACTAGGGTGTCCCTGACCTACCTGTCTTCGCCTCCAATGCCCAGGGGTCAAGGATGTGTACTATGACCAGCTCAGCTTCCATTTCAAAGCAGTTTGTGTAAAACAGCTTCCCATTCAAATGTATCTACTCTCCATGCAGGCATATTTATTCCTGTCTGTTGTTACTGCAGAATCCTACAGACCAAGTTGTCAAAGGAAAAGTCTTACTGCACTTGGGTGTGACTATCTAATTCATATTAAAGAACTATAAGCAAAAAACCAAGAACATCTATATACGATCTAAAACACTCAAGAAGGTGAGTGTTCTCTTCAAGCCTATGCAGAAATGAATAGGCTCAGCCTCTGGCAATTTAAAGTTGTGGTTTCTAACACTAGTAGTTTCTAGAAGTCCATGCAAGGGGTAGAAACTGGCTAACAGTACCCAGTGTAATCATACCCAACATCTTACTAAAGCGAGAAAACTAATGACGGACTTATGCATGCCTGAAAGGAAAGAAAAATAGTTTAAAAAGAAAAAAAGAAATCGCGTAACTCAGATTGACATGTAGACATGTCTATGGGTAACAACAATTCTGACATATGAAATCAGCCCACTCCCGTCCCTATGCATGAGGTCCTGAGCTGGGTAAGGCTAATTACACATGTACAATGCGCCATCCAGAACATAGTGTTCCTTTATGGCTTGGCTTCAAGTTCTGCCTTTGGTTTCTGCCCTGACTTCCCCCAATGCTAGACTGACTTGGGAGTATAAGTCAAATAAAAATAAATTCTTTCATTCTTTTAGTTGTTCTGGTCAGAATGTTTTATAACAACAGAAAGGGAACTAGAAGAGGCCCTGATTTCAATCTCTGGAAGACAAGCAAAGCATCCTATAGGAAAAAGGACAATGGGAGGAGATGGTGGTGAGGGATAAAGGACAACGGGAGGGGATGGTGGTGAGGGATGAAGGACAACGGGAGGGGATGGTGGTGAGGGATAAAGGACAACGGGAGGGGATGGTGGTGAGGGATGAAGGACAACGGGAGGGGATGGTGGTGAGGGATAAAGGACAACGGGAGGGGATGGTGGTGAGGGATGAAGGACAACGGGAGGGGATGGTGGTGAGGGATAAAGGACAACGGGAGGAGATGGTGGTGAGGGATAAAGGACAACGGGAGGGGATGGTGGTGAGGGATAAAGGACAACGGGAGGGGATGGTGGTGAGGGATGAAGGACAACGGGAGGGGATGGTGGTGAGGGATAAAGGACAACGGGAAGAGATGGTGGTGAGGGATAAAGGACAATGGGAGGGGATGGTGGTGAGGGATAAAGGACAACGGGAGGAGATGATGGTGAGGGATGAAGGACAACGGGAGGAGATGGTGGTGAGGGATAAAGGACAACGGGAGGAGATGGTGGTGAGGGATAAAGACCCAAGAAGTGGAATCAGGTTAGGGCTTAAGTTTTTCACATATTTCACCATCTCAATCTGGGTCTCTCTCCAACACCATCCCACATCCTGGAGGTAAGGATCATATAGAAAAGTGTTCTACCACTGCTCTATACCCTGAAACTCATCATTATGACAGTCAGGCAGGCTATAAAGAAGGGAAGTAAAACCACAATCCTTGTTGAGTCTGACAAAGCTACTTGGACTAAATTCTCGTACTGGCATTTGACTATGAATTTTTTTTTTAATTAATTTATTCTTGTTACATCTCAATGTTTATCCCATCCCTTGTATCCTCCCATTCTTCCCCCCCCCATTGTCCCATTATTCCCCTCCCCTATGACTGTTCCTGAGGGGGATTACGTCCCCCTATGTATTCTCATAGGGTATCAAGTCGACTATGAATTTTTTTTAGACCGACATTCTCGCTGTAAATCTTTGTTGGCAATTCAACTAGCATCCAAGTGGACAAAATAAAACCAGTTCCAAGGGGGCTGGGAAGATGTTTCAGTGAGTAAGAGTGTTTGCTGTGTAATCATGAGGACCTGAGTTTAAATCCTCAACACTCACATAAAAAGCCAGACACAGCCAGGCGGTGCTGACACGCACCTTTAATCCCAGCACTTGGGAGGCAGAGGCAGGCGGATCGCTGTGAATTCCAGGCCAACCTGGTCTACAAAGCGAGTCCAGAACAGTCAAGGCTACACAGAGAGACCCTGTGTCAAAGGAGAAAAGCAACAACAACAACAACAACAAAAAGCCAGACACAACTGACTACTCAGTACATCTGTGATCCCAGCACTGTGAGGGGCAGAGAAAGAAAATCACTGGGGCCGGCTGCAATGAGAGGGGATGTGGTCTCAAAGGAAAAGGAGTTAAAGAGCAGAATACTAATATGCCCTTTAGTGTCCTCAATAAGCATACATGTGCCTGGTCCCCAACACATGTGCATACAACACACACACACACACACACACACACACACACACACACACACACACACACACACACACACACACAAATATTGCAAGCAAGCAATCAAAATGCAAGTAAGACTATGACTAAGAATAAATGGCACTCCTCATTCAAATATGGGGTAACAACAACAATAAAAAAAGGCTGAAGGAATGTTAATTCTGAATGAGGAACGGGAACATCAACTTGAAAATGCAGGGTATGGTGACACACATATTTAATCCCAGCACTAAGAAGGTCCACTCATTTCATTTAAAAAAAAAAAATGTGGGTTAGGGATGACAAATTGTATATTCAAAGTACATTCTGAGCTTCATCAGAATGAAGCCGTGTCTCCTTCCCAGCACTGCTGCCAGATAAGCACTGAAGTAAACGGACAAATACTCCACACTTTCTTTAAGTGTGTGACCAAATAGCTCTGGAGAAAGAATGGAAGGGTTACATGGTTCAAACCTACACTGGGAACAACCACCCAGGTATTTTTATAGAGCAGGGATTTACCTGTGACCAACGTGCCTTCTAGTAACTAAGGGGCATTCCTGTTAAAGAAAATGGAGAACTTGCCAGGCATGGTGGTGCACGCCTTTAATCCCAGCACCGAGGGGGCAGAGGTACGTGGATTGCTGTGAGTTCAAGGCCAGCCTGGTCTACGAAGTGAGTCCAGGACAGAGAAACCTTATCTTGAAAGCTGGAAAAAGAAAAAGAAAAAGATGGAGAACTTTTTTGTTTTTTTGTTTTTTTCCGAGAGAGGATTTTTCTCTGTGTATCCTTGGCTGTCCTGGAACTCACTCTGTAGAGCAGGCTGGCCTTCAACTCACAGCGATCCACCTGTCTCTGTCTCCCGAGTGCTGGGATTAAAAGCGTGTGCCACCAATGCCCGGCTAACAATGGAGAACTTAAAGAGAGAAAATGCAATCTGCTTGGTTGTACTGTAGATTCCAATGTGAGTGCTTTCAACTTGGTTATAAATAAATAAAACAAACAAACAAATAAATAAATGGACAGAGATATTTTTGGGGACTAACAGATTGTCTTGTCTCACTGTAGGGCCCAAATGATCTAGAGTAGTCTACACATATTCTGTATCTCTAAAGGAGATGATGCCTGCTAATAGGTTGAGTCTTTGTTAAGCAGAGAAAGATGGTGGGAAGCCAAGGACCAAAGCACCCACGATTCAGTATCTTGCTACCCTAGGTGTCCCACAGCACACGCACCAGCACGCTGTTCTGAAGAAGCAATGCACTAAGAAAATAAGAGGCTGCAGAATTTGCTAAACTTTTAGCCAACAGATGGAAGGAAGCCAAAAGACGACTGTAGGTGCAGACTGCCAAGAGACACCAGCTGTCCTCACTAGAGCTTCTACTTCTAAGTCTGAGTCCAGACAAACAAATTTCTAAAAGTAACAAATAATTGCAGAATGATTCAGTGGATTGAGGCTCCTGATGCCAAGCCTGACGATCTGAGTTCATTCAATCCCTGAGACTCACATGGAAAGAAAGAAAAATCTCCTGTACTCTGATGGCTATATACAGACCAAGGCACATGAATGTGTGTACTAACAAAATACTTTCTTTTTAAAGTAACAAATAGCCACCTGTGATATATGAGACCTTGTCTCAAAAACAGTAAAACTAAGGATTAGAGAGATGGTTTAGCAGTTAAGAGCACTGACTCCTCTTATGGAGGACCCAGGTTTGATTCCCAGCAACCACACAGCAGCTCACAATTGTAACTAAAATTTCAGGGTACAATGGCCTCTTCTGGCCTCCAAAGGCACCAGGCACATATGTGGTTTTAATACATACATGTAGGCAAAATACCCACATAAAGTTGAAAAAAATTAAAAACAAGTAGAATATGTATGTATGCATGCATGCATGCGTGTATCCTAGAGTGCCAGGTATAAAGACACTGGCTTATTATTCCAGGACTTGGGAAGCTGTGGCCGGAGGACTATAAACTGAATAGCAGTCCATGCTACATAGTGAGACTCAGTCATGTACACACGGTACCTAGAGTCAAAGATCTAAAATGAGCAGAATGGCCCATGTAGAAATAGCTTTTTAAAATGCAAGAAATGGGGCAAGGCTAGGCAGTTAGAAGCACTTTCTGCTCTTGCAGAGGACCCAGATATAACTCTCAGTAACCACAAGGTGGCTCACAGTAACTGCCTCTGGCTCTAAGAGATCCAATGCCCTCTTCTGACCTCTATGGTCTCCTGCATGCATATGGTACACATATACTTAACAGATGCTCACACACATACATGTATGAATAAACAGTAAGTCACTTAACAGGTTAACAATGAAAACCAGGTGTGGTGTTACACACTTTTAAGTCTAACACTCAGAGGAGGCAGAAGCTGAGGCCAGGCAGATCTGAGAACTTGAGGTCAGCTTAATCTAGATATTAAGTTCTAGGCCAGCCAAGCTACACAGAAAGACCATGTCTTAAAAGGAAAGAGAAGAAAAAAGCAAGAATACACAAATGACCATTTTCAAATGGTAAACACATAAAACTTAACCCAACAGTTCTACATGAACTACAACTCGACATATCTGCTTCTTTAACATAAATTCAAGAATCAAAATACATCGTAAATTCTCCAACTTAAAGAAGGTATTTAGAATGAGGATATGACTCCAGCTCCTCCTCAGCTGCTCATTATTTCAGTACTGTATATCTGGCTAGAGTAATCAATTATCCACAATATGCACATGACCCACGCCTGCAGAAGTGGCGTTTGTTATGATGTCTCTTACATACTCTTATACTTACTCTTAATAAATCATCTATTCTTCCTTCCTTCTTCTCTAAGTCAGAGTTCTTACTGTTTTCTAGTGCAGATATTTTTTCTATTGTGAGGTCAGACTACAAAGACAAAAGCAAACAAATTTAGAATTAGTCACAAAACATTAAATGACATCACATTTTTCTTGCCTTTTTTTTTTTTTTTTAAAAGAAGCACTTGCTAAAATAAATAGTTGGATAGATAACTCAGGAAATAAAATCTGCTTTCCTCATCTCATCCTTCAAACCTTAGCAATATCCACTAACCCTGTGCTGCAAAAACATTAGTTCTGGACTTAACGATACAAATTCTCACAATATTGTACGTTGAATAAAAAAAATACATAATACTGCAGAATTGAAACCAATGTGACTAAAGACATCAGGAGACAGGGTACAAGTCTCAAGGAACAAGAGTACCCTCTAGTGGAAACAGAGAGAAAGTAGAAAGGCAGAAAAGGTCTGAGCACTCAACTATCTAGGTCTGTACAATGTCCAAACACGGATGGTTCCAGTACAATCAAAATCTGTTACACAGTTCTTGATTGACAGGCATCCTGTGTTGAGAGGAACACAGACAAGAACACCCAATAACTACTCAGCATGACAGCTGGAGCAAAGATTTACTATCCTTCTCACATATAGCTTTCTTTATTTCTTTTTCATTTCCTTTCTTTTCTGGGGACAGCCTGAGCTGGCCTCGAAACCAAGAACCTCCTGCCTTAGTCTTCCCATTGCTGCAATTAACAGGCATATGAAACACTGTTAATGTTTACAACAGTCTCTAAGTTAGAAAACTTCTGAGGACTGTTTGAGGAAGAAAATTTGTTGGTATAATATTTTGAAATGTAACTAGTATTGCCAATTAAGTAAGCATGTACAGGAAATAAACCATTTCTTAAAACTGACATTTACTGAAAGCCTGCTGTCACCACTGCTTAGGGCAATGGGACTCACTCTAATTTTGCATTACATTAGATTTAAACAGTAGAGCCAGAAATATGAACCTAGGCTCAGAACCTTCAAAATATGTGCCCCTGTCTCTATACCGTGCTGCAGTAAAAGCATGCCTGCTGCAATATAGCAGCAAGGTGAAGAAAAGCCTGTTAAAATACCTTTCAAAGGACCCGAAATACTCACAATGCAAATTCTGAAGACTAAACAATAAGTACAGTCAAAGGTAAAGGGAAGACCTAGGAAGAATTACAGACTTTCTATGTGGTTAGGTCTACTCCTGAGATAGCTCTGCAGTGTTCCCAACCTACCTGGGTCTGTCTGTGCTGGATGGAGATCTGTTTTTGGGAGCTGCAAGAATGTTCTGTATTGCCAGAACCCGTAGAAGAAGGACTGTTTTGCTGAGCCTATAATAAAAGTACATCACCAATCACAGGAAAGTTTTGCATCTTTCTCCACAAATGTGTATGAATAGAAACAATTACCTCTTTATAAAACAAACCTTTCTAAGGCAAGTCAGAAGTCACGACCAAGAAGAAAATAAAGCAAGTTAAATGTGAGAGCCAAGAGTTGGATATGGTACTTTCATATTTCTTAGGGTAGGCTTTACATAATCTAATGCTTATAAATTATTTTATATGTAAACTACAGAGAGTAGATAGTTATTCCTATAATTTGCTTTTTTTCACTTATGTTTCAATGTGCCTTTGTCAGAAAAGAAAGGTGGCATATACAATACAGGGGACACACAGTCCGAGCAGAAAGGGAATGGGAGTGAAATGAGAAATGGCTCTGCTGTTAAGAGCACTTGCTGATTACATAGGACTTGGTTCAGTTCTCAAGAGCCACACCAGGTGGCTCATAACCATCTGTAACTCCAGTTCCAGGGAATTTGACACCCCCTCTCCTTGGGTACCTGCATGTACACGCTGCACTTAAACTCACACAGGTGTGTGGTGTGCATACACATACTGACCAAGAGTGAGCGAAAGGGCAAGAAATGAGACAACAAAAATAAGTAAAACTTAAAAAAAAAGATTGTTAAAAATCATAAAAGCCTCTTAAATTCACAAATACCCATGAGCACAGAAATATATATAAAATTCTATTTCAACTTGCTGACTTGACATATAAACACATTTTGTGTTTGTGCATGGCATATATGTATATAGCATGTTTCTATACGCATGTGCGTGTATGCAAGCTAGAAGTCAATGCTGAGTGTCTTCCTCTATCACTCTCCACCTTAATTTTTTGAGACCAGGTCTCTCTTTGTACGTCAAGGCCACCGATCTATCTGCTAAGACTAGCTGTCCTGCATGCTTCAGGGAGCCTCTTGTCTGTCTCCCCAGTCCTGTGATTACAGGTTGACATACTTAGATTTTTACATGGGTATTAAGGATCTGAACTCAGGTCCTCATGTTTGTACATGGTTTTCTAACTAAGCCATTTCACCAGATCCTATTTTAAATCACTGTGGGTGTATGTGCGTGTGTGCGTGTGTGTGATCTTTTGTTGTTGCTTTTGTGGTGTTAGCCAAGTACTTTACCACTGACTCACAACTCCAGCCTGAAGTAATTTTTAAATTTGTATGATTTAGCTGGGTGGTGGTACATGCCATTAATTCTAATACTTGGGAGGCAGAGGAAGGCAGATCTCTGAGTTTGTGGCTAGTCTGATCTACAGAGTAAGTTCCAGGGCAGCCAGGGCTACACAGAAAAATCCTGTCTCAAACAAACAAACACTCCCCAAATTATAAGACTTAGGTGTAATTATAATTCAACAATTCAGGAATTCATTCACAGTAGCTCCTTAAATCAAGGTACATCTAACATATTACGACTCATCAGACATAAGCAGGAAATATTAAGACAGTCTTAGAATTATGAGATAATGAAAATATAGTTCTGAAAGCTCAGAGAATACAGTATTTCCAAATATGTAAATTTGAGGGTCTTGGAGTTCTATGTAATGGGAGAATATGATTAGCATACACAAGGCCTTGGATTCAATATCAAGCACCACAGAAAAGGAAGAAAAGGAGAAAGGGGATGAAGAAGAGGAGGAGGAGGAAAATGACAATTTATTCCCATAACTTCTAAATGTTCTTTTATTACTGCTCAACAATCACTTTAAGCTAATGCTTCGATGGTAATGTAACACATAATCCTTATTTAAAAAAAAAAAAAAAAAAAAGGCTGAGATTGGTGTGGTGATGCACACCTTCAGTCCCAGCACTGAGTTCAAGGCCAGCTTGGTGTACATAGCAAGTTTCAGGTTGGCCAAAGCTATACAGTGAGATCTTGTCTCAAAACCAAAACCAAAAGGCTAGCTGAGGAGATGGCTCAGTTGGTGAAGTGCCTACTACGCAAGCATAAGGACTAAAGCTCAGACCATCACCAGCCTATGTAAAAGCTGAGCATGGTGGTGTGTGCTTGTCAGCTTAAAAAGACTAAACACATTCATATCCACAGAGCCTTGTCAAGCAGTCTAGCCAATTGGTGCTCTCCAGATTCAGTGAAGTATTTAGTTCAAAGTGACAGTTCAGTAGTAATAGTTATCTAAACAGTAGTAGGAGCAATAATAAAAGAATATATAGAAGTTATGGGAAGAAACTGACATTTTCCTCTTCCTCTTCCCCAACTTCCCATTCCTTCTATCTAAAAAATAAGATGAAGAAGTAACCAAGAAACAACATCCAATGTCAATTTCTGGCCTCCACATGCACGAACATAAGCCTGTGTATACATACAAACATGCATACATATGCACAAAGATTCCTATACAGTGATGATTATTATTTTTATTTTAGAGATAAAGAAAAGTCAAATCTAGCACTTACGAAAGACTACAAAGCTAGTTAAATGAAGTAAGTAAAGCTAGGGGTTGTGTGTATCCATAGCAACTGCTCTCTATGACAAAGAATAGAATGTTAACAAGCTAAAGAGTTTATAGCCATAACTTCATTTAGGTACAGCTATGACCTGATAAGGCGGCAGTATCGTTAGGCTTCATTTTCAGTGATGATGATGATGACGACGACGATGAAGATCTGTTCATCAGACTGCAGGGACCTAGAGTTACAGGTGTTTGTGAGCTGCCTGATATGGATGTCTGAAACTAAGCTCTGGTCCTCTTGTAGGAACAACAGTGCTTTAACCATTGAGCCATCTTTCGAACCCACACTGTACCTGGTCTGCAAACACTCCCTTTTATGTATTCATACGATAGCAAGTTATTGAGTACTTGTAATGTCTAAGCACAAGATTAGGAACTAATAGCACACAGACAAGGGAAACAAACATAGTCCATACCCTATTCTGCCTGAAGGGAGCTGACAATTGAAAGGAAAATGTATCTAGTAATGCATGCCTACAGTCCTAGCTACTTAAGAGTTGAGGCAGGAGAACCACAAGTTCAAAGCCAATCTGGTCAACTCAGCATGACTCTGTCTCAGAATAAAAAGGGAAAACGAGGGATGAGAATACACTCCATTGCTGAACATTCACCTAGTAAGTAAAAAACCCTAGGCTCAATATCCAATAATAAAAGAAAAAGTAGGCACTCAATAAATATTTGATAGGTGTTGGAGAGATGGCTCAGTTAAGAGCACTGGCTGCTCTTCTAGAGGTTTCCAGTTTAATTCCCAGCAAGCACATGATAGCTCACAAGCAGCTATAATGCAATCTGACACCCTCTTCTGTCATGTAGGCATACATGCAGACAGAACACTTGTATGTATAGATAAATTAATAAGCCAGGCATGGTGGCGCACACCTTTAATCCCAGCACTCGGGAGACAGAGGCAGGAGGATCTCTGTGAGTTTGAGGCCAGCCTGGTCTACAAAGTGAGTCCAGGACAGCCAAGGCTAACATAGAGAGACTCTGTGTCGAAAATAAATAGATAGATAGATCTTTTTAAAACCATAAGTAAGTAAGTAAGTAAGTAAATAAATAAATAAATAAAATGTTGAAACAAGCTGTTGACTGGGTATGGTAGCTCATGCCTATAGCCCCAGTTTATGGAAAGCTAAAGTTTATGAGTTCAAGGTAATTTTCATTCAAGAAGGCCCAAAGGAACTACGTGGAACCCTTTTTAAAAAACATAACAATCTGCCGGGTGTGGTGGCGCACGCCTTTAATCCCAGCACTCAGGAGGCAGAGGTGGGCGGATCACTGTGAGTTTGAGGCCAGCCTGGTCTACAAAGTGAGTCCAGGACGGCCAAGGCTACACAGAAAAACCCTGTCTTGAAAAAACAAAAACAAACAAACAAACAATAACAAAACAATCTGCAGGGTGATGGTGGCACATGCCTTTGATCCCAGCACCAGGGAGGCAGAGACTGAATTCAAGGCCAGTCTCGTTATAGAGTGAGTTCCAAAGACAGCCAGGAGTATACTAAGAAACCCTGTCTTGGAAAACAAACAAAGAAACAAGAACAATAAACTTGAGAGAGACAAGTTAAATAACCACAAACAAGCCAATGACAGTGGTACAGCTCTGCGATTCCAGTACCTGGTGGACCAAGAAGTTCAAGGTCATTCTTAGCTACATATAGAGCGCAGACCTACTTGGGACACATGAGACCTATTTCAGGGGGAAAGGGAGCAGGGAAGAGATTATAACTAATGGCATCAACTGCAGGGGCAGAAACAGAAAGGTCTGGGGTTCAGGAGTTCTCTGGGTTTGCCCTGGGGTAGGGGTGCTGCTGAAGGAAGAGGCATATAGATCAAGAGGAAGAACTAGAGTCCAGAAGCAAGCTTTTGACATTTGCAGCCAACTGCTCCTTGATGGGGTGCCATGATAATTCAGTGGGGAAACACAGTCTCTGTGACCAAAGTGCTGGGCAGTTAAATATCTACCCACAGAAGAAGAAAGGGAAATTCCATTCCTTGAATCACTCATAACTTAAAACAAAATACACAGCAGACATACTTACAAGAAACTATAGAACTGAAATTATATAACCTTGGATTAGATAAAACCTTCTTAGGTAAAACCAAAAGCATAAATAACAAGAGGGGAAAAATGGGTATTTTGGACTTTTTTTTATTAAAAACTTCCGTACTCCAAAAAGACACAATGTGGACTAGAAATACAGGTGAGAGCTTTGCTTGGTGTGCATACATACCTGTTTATGGGGGGGGGGGGGGCATT
This sequence comes from Acomys russatus, assembly GCF_903995435.1. Classification (NCBI taxonomy): domain Eukaryota; kingdom Metazoa; phylum Chordata; class Mammalia; order Rodentia; family Muridae; genus Acomys; species Acomys russatus. The sequence goes on along the minus strand of NC_067152.1, from coordinate 31,341,994 downwards.
TGGTAGAGTACAGCCTCTGGGTCCATGTGGTACTAGGCAGGAAGGGAAGTATACCAAAGTAAATTACTCCTAGTGGAACTAAACAGGGAGTGCTAAAGATTGACCAGAGCCTCATATGTGCTGGGCATACTCTGCCACAGAGCTACATCCCCAAGCACTTCTGCTCTTTGTTATATTAGACTGAAGGTTAGCTAGTAAGAGACCAAAACGTTCAAACTGCACTGAAGAAGAAGACAAAAGATAGCAGTGACAGAAATGAAGCTGGAGAAAATGACAGCTGTACAGAGTGACATCAAGACTTCAGGGACTGGAGCCGCACGCCTGTAATCCCAGTACTCAGGAGGCAGAGGGAAGCGCATCGCTACGAGTTCAAGGCCAGCCTGGTCTACAAAGTGAGCCCAGGACAGCCAAGGCTACACAGAGAGATACTGTCTTGAAAAACAAAAACAAGACTTCGGGGACTGGTGGAACAGATCTTAGAGCACAGACAAAGGGACAACGGGGTGATGCTGACTCAGGAGAACTGAGTGTATTTATAAAGAGACCTGTGTGCTAACTAAAACTTAGAATACGACAGCAATGTCATCGGAGAGGAGGAAATACCAAGACTGGGGTAGACTGTTCTTGCAAGAAGAAAAATATTCACTACAAACTAAACAGAAAGTAAAAATAAAATATATATAGACTAGAAGTGGAATGTGAAAATGCTATGCAACACTGGGAGAGTTTTGACTTTGAGAAGAGGGCATTAAATCACATTATAGATGGTTGTGAACCACCATGTGGTTGCTGGGAATTGAACTCAGGACCTTTGGAAGAGCAGGTGGCGCTCTTAACCACTGAGCCATCTCTCCAGCACCACCACCCCCCATGCTAGATTTTTATAGAAAATATTTCTTTTAAATATTCTTTAAAATGGGAGCTGGAGAGATGGCTCAGCACTTAAGAGCACTGTCTGCTCTTCCAGAGATCCTGAGTTCAATTTCCAGCAACCACACAGTGGCTCACAACCATCTATACTGGGATCTAATGCCCTCTTCTGGCCTGCAGGCATACAACAGATAGAGCACACTTGACATAAAAATAAATAAATAAATCTTTTTAAAATTATTTTTTATACATACATTTACCTTATACATAAATACAATAAACTACATACAGTGAGAAGAAACAGGAAACAATCGGGAATTATAAAAATGTGACATTCATAATGTTTTGGCTCTTTGAATTTGGCAACCTTAAAGAAAACATCTTTCCTATCTCGTTGAGTCTGAAATTTGAATGTCAATCAATATCTATTCTTTCTCATCTCTATCAACTTAAAACATCTATCTAGACCTAAAAACATCTTAACCCCTAAACAACTAAGCTTAATTATAAAACTAAACTATCTGGTCTTCAACCCCATCGAAGACTTGAGGTGGAATAAAAATTAATTATCTGAGTAAACTGAAAGTGCAGGTTAGCAGCTTCCAAAATGAAAAAAAAAAAAAAAAAAAAAAAGACAGAGACAGTTTTCTACCTGAACAGTCACCCAAAATTCTCTGTAACTTTGGAGCATCATCATTAGCCTTCTGGCCCAGTATATCTAATAGACATATCTGTGAAGCAGGAACTATTGAGGACTTGCTTAACCCTGTCTTGCCAGGGTTTGGCCATCGACTCTGCCTGCATTCAAGCTTGCCCACTTTTAGGCAGAATTCACTCTATGGCAGAAACGAGGACATTTTGTACAGTGGCTGGTTTGCTCCACGTGAAACCAGCTCCAATGAGAAGGTTCTTTGATGCTCATCATCCTCTTTGAAGTAGGCTGGGTGTTGCCAGGAGTTAGCCTGTCTCATTGTCAATGAATCTTAAAAATAATAAAAACATCTTTAAATGCCGTATTTTGTAGGTGAGTGGATAGACTTGGTGCTCTATATATTTATTTTATTAAAACTTAAAATGACAACAACAGAAAAAGGAGGGCAGTGGAAGAATGGATTCTTCAGTGAAATGCCTGACATACAGGAGTAAGGACTTAATTCATGTCCTAAGTAACCACATAAAAAACTAGATGCAGCAGTGTACCCATCTGTGCACGCACGTGCGCGCGCGCACACCCACACACACTTTTATTTTTTTTACAAAGAGAAAACCACCTACACAGTTTTAAAAGCTTTCAAAGAAACAGTAATAGCTTGGTATAAGAACACTGGGCATGATGGCACATGGCTGTAATCCTAGTGCTCTGGGAGGATGAGGCAGGTGGGTCTCTGTGAGTTTGAGGCCAGTCTGGTCTACAAAGTGAGTCCAGGACAGCCAATCATAGCTATACAGAGAAACCCTGTCTTGAAAAACATAAACAAACAAACAAGCAGACAGACAGGAAAATGGCTCAGTGGTTAGAGTACTTGATATCTAACATGAAGATGAAGGTAAGTGTAGCATGTCTGCAACCCCATTGCTAGGGACAAACAAGTGGAAGCTCACTAGCCAGTCGGTCTTGAGAGACCTTATATCAAAATGAATGAGTGAATAAATAAATAGGTAACACAGCAAGGCAGACTTCCCAATATCAGCCCTAGCCTTTTCATGCACTCATAGGGACACACATGTTCATATATAAAGACAAAGAATTAAAAAAAAAAAAAAAAGATCCAGTAGATCTTGACAACAAGAATTATTTAATTCAATGAAAACTATTCAGTAACTGGAACTGCTTCTTTTGGTGAATTCAATAAAAATCATTTGGTTTTTGCAATGCCCAACAATGAAATGATCACAATATTATATGTGCCTTGTTTTCAAGTCTTAGAACAATTCACAAAAAAAAAGTCTCAATTACAGCTAAAATGACAAATTTATACATATAATGTACCTGAAAAGGCTGAATGGTAAATTATGTTAAAAGCATCCTTTCATAATGGAGAAATGGAACTTTAAAAGACTGATTAAGGGCTGGAGAGGTGGCTCTGTGATTAAGAGCACTGGCTGCTTTTCCAGAGGACCTGGGTCCAATTCCCAGCACCCACATGGCAGCTCACAACCATCTTTAATTCTAGTTCATAGGAAACATTGCCCCCTTCTGTCCTCTGCAGGCATTACATGCATGTGGTGCATAGACACACACACAGATAAAACACTCATACACATAAAATATAAATACATCTTTAGCTGGGTGTGGTGGTGTATGCCTTTAATCCTAGCATTTAGGAAGCAAAGGCAGGACAGCCTGGTTTACGGAGTGAATTCCAAGACAGCCAAGGCTACAAAGAGAAACCCTGCCTTGGGAAAACAAACAAACAAACAAACAAAATAAAGATTGATTACGTAAGAAACATTTGAAGCAAAAGTGAAAGTTGTAACACAATTCAGAAAATCTAAACTACAATCTGTCAGCAGTGGCTACCTATTCGGGGAGTTTAAAAGGACTTACATTTTCCCCATTGCTTAAGGTCTTGTGAATTGTGCACATGTAGTCTTTTTACAGTTTAAAAAGATTATATACTTATGATTTAACATTTCCTGTTTTAAACATAAGACTACATAATTTTAATATCCATCTTTGGGTTTGAGATCTAGTTAAGTAAGAGTGCTTGCCTAATAGGATGAGACACAGCCAGGTGTAACGGCACACACTGTAAGCCCCCGGAAGCAGAGGCAAGTGGATCTCTGTGATAGACCAGCTTGGTCTATATAGTGAGTTCCGGGACAGCCAGAACAATATGATAAAACACTGTCTCAACCCCAACATGTCCCCTCAAAAAGATTAGGCATGATTCAATTCCAATCAACACAAAAAACAAAAGATGAACTCTGAGTTTTTCTATCACCTGTTGTTTTTATGAAAATAGACCATTTTCATTGTAAGCACTATATTGCTTCTCTTATGAGTCGTATAGCAAGTGTAAGTCAGGTATGGTGATACAGACCTCTAATTCTAACACTCAGGCGGTGGAGGCAGGAGGATCAGGAATTGAAGGTTATTAGCCTTGGCTACACAGTAAATTTAAAGCTAACTTGGGATACCCAAGACTGTTTCACAACCTCTACCCTCAAAAGTGTAAAGGCTTTAAGTAAGAACAAAGCTGGTAGTACTTGAAAAACAAAGTAGCCAGTGTGAATGTGTCCTAGTAAGAAGAGCAGAAAGAACATTTATATAATTCCTGATTGCTTCACAGTTCTTCTTGTTGTATGTAGTGTATTGTATTTATGTGTTGAAGAAGAAGAAGAGGAGGAGGAGGAGGAGGAGGAAGAGGAGCAGCAACAGCAGCAAGAGATGGGGGAGGGAACAAGCCATGCAGGGCCATTTTATAAGGACTTTTAAAACAGAGAAGACACATTTGGGTTTCAGCACTACTGGTGCTACTGAGAAAAATTAAAAGTAACAAATATAGAGGTAAGGAGTCCAGTTAGGACGAAATCTCAATGGGGGATGAGGATTTCAGCTACAGTGGCAACAGTAAGCAGAATTAAAAATAGAGAAATTTGGAGCATATTGTGAAGGTAAAAATCAGTAAGATTTACTGCTCTGGATGTGGGGTAAAATACCAAGAGGTAAGGATGAATGGTATTTAGCCAGAAACAGAGGAAAGCACAGACTACTGAGACTACTGAAGGAGAAATGAGTACTGAGTAGGGAATCAGAATGATGAGACAGTTCGAAATCGATACAACTGTTGGACAGAAAAAGAAGATGACTGAATATACAGGTCTGAAATTCAGGGCAGAGAACAGACCTGACACATCTTTTGTATACAGGTGACAGGTTTTAATGGCAAACTAGATGAGATTAAGTAGAAAATGGAGAGATAAAAGAATCTCAGCCTGAGCTCTATAACATTCTAGTGCATAGAGACAGAAGTGTGGAAAGCTGGTGATGAAGGCGAGTTAAGTGTGTGCTGGCTAACAGACTGCTGGATGAGCGCTGACCTTGACCACTGACCACTAGGATTTAGCAATTGGAAATCATACATGTAGGAACACTGGTGAAGGAAAATTGCTTCTAGATTTTTGTAATTACAAATAGGAATTGGCTCAGCAGTTAAGGGCATTTGGTAGTTTTGCAAAGGAACTGGGTTTGGCTTCCAGCACCCACAAGGTGGCTCACAAACATCTGTAATTTAATTTCCAGGAAATTTGACACCCTCTTCTGACTTCTGAGGGCACTAAGCACACAGGTGGTGCACACACATGCATGCAGGTGTAACACTCATACACATACTAAATAAATTTAAAAAATAATGCCATAGTATGTCTTTGTACTCTTGTACGAACATAATTTCTAAACCCAAAGTTATATAAACCTAACACAAATATATGATCAATGTCTCTAAATAATTGCACCAATTAACTGCTAGTCAATACAAAGCTGTGGATGCTTTTAAACTAAAACCTAAGGAAACAAATATCAAATTTCTACTTTTTTATTTTTTTTTAAGATTTTATTTATTATTTATACAGTATTCTGTCCACATGTGTGCCTGCCCACCACAAGAAGGCACTGGATCTCATTACAGATGGTTGTGAGCCACCATGTGGATGTGGTTGCTGGGAATTGAACTCAGGACCTTTGGAAGAGCAGAACTCTTAACTGCTGAGCCATCTCTCCAGCCCCTACTTTTTAATTTTTTTTAAATTGATTTTACTCTATGTATATGAGTGTATTATGTGTATGTCTATCTGTGCACCCCATATGTGCCTAGTGTCCTCTGTGGTCACAAGAGGGCATTGGATTCTTTAGAACTAGAGCTATAGAGGGCTATGAGCTGCCACGTGTGAGTTGGGAAACAAACCCAGGTCCTCCTAAGAGTAACATGTACTCTTAACCTACTAAACCATCTCTCCATTCAAAATATAAAATGTCTTAATCCTTGTTAAAAGTTATGTTCTTAGCCAACCATGGTGGTGCACACTTCTAAATCCAGTACTTGGGAGGGAGAGGCAGGAGGCTCTCTGAGTTCAAGGCCAGCCTGGACTACACAGTAAGTTCCAGAATTATACAGAGAGACTCTGTCTCAAAAGACAAAAACAAAACCAACAAAAGTTATCTTCCAATTCTATAGTTCTTTATGGCCTAAGTTGAGAGTTATTAAGCATTTGGCCTTTTCTCTCCCATAAAGCCACCTCTGCCCTTCTCTTCTCTGCCTGTCTTTACTGATTTACAATACTTGCTTAACTCTTTCACTTTTCTTCTTAATATTACTAAGCAGCAAAGAAAAAGACAATTATATCAAAGCACCTGGCTTTGGGATTTTATACGTTTGAAATATTTCTTCTTCTTACACGATCTCTTGGTTACTCTCTGCAACACGAGATTAATCCAGCTAGGCCTGACAACCTGAAAGCACTACTGATGGGACAAGGTAGGTAGTCCCTCTACCCCACACGCAGAGACCCATATCCTTTAGTTTACATTAGGGAACATCAAGAATGCTAATCAAAATTCTGTGTATTTAACTTTGCACCTATCACACAGTGGACACACAGTAAATATGTACAGAATGAATAAGGCATTCCTCTGGAATCGGGAGCAATTCATATGGCAATCAAGGAAGGAAAGCAAGTGGAAGAGATGGGTTGGCAGGTAAAGTGTTTGCCACAGAAGCAAAAAATTTGAGTTAAGTTCAGATCCCAGTTCATACAAAAAGCAGGCATGGCAACATACATTTGCACTTATAATTCAAGCAGAGATGGGCAGATCCCTAAAGCTTACTGGCCAACCAGTCTACCCAACTGATACAGTCAGTGAAAGTAAAAGAAAATGTGGAGATCCTTAATGCTGACCTCTGGCCTCCATATGTGCATCCATATGTGAATACACACACACACACACACACACACACACAAAAACAAAACAAACAAACAAACAAAACAACAACAAAAGCTAAATGGTTTTGCCTAAAAACTCAGATCCACAATGACGATCTAATAAAGATCTATGGCCAGGCGATGGTAGCGCATGCCTTTAATCTCAGTACTTGGGAAGCACAGGCAGGCGGATAGCTATGAGTTCGAGGCCAGCCTGGTCTACAAAATTAGTCTAGGACAGTCAAGGCTACACAGAGAGACCTTGTCTTGGGGGGGGGGGGACAGCAACAACAACAACAACAAAAATCTATGAATGAGCTGGGTGGTGGTGTCGCATGCCTTTAATCTCAGCACTTGGGATGCAGAGGCAGGCAGATCTCCTGTGTGTATTAGGCCAGCCTGGTCTACATAGTGAATTCTGGGCCAGCCAAGGCTACACAGAGAAACCCTGTCTTGGAAAAAAAAAATCTATGAATGATAAACAGACATGGGGGAAAAAAGCGATTCTCACAGCAAGGGTTCTCATTCCTTGGATGATTAAACAACTCTGAAAACTACCTTTTTAAAAATATTTTTCTATTCTTGAGACAAAGCTACAATAGTGCTAAGAAAGTATTTCATAGCATCTGATTGAGGTATCTGCCATTCACATGATAGCCAGGGTTGATGTGACTGACTTTGACCAGCCAGGACAGTGTCTCTTTCTTCCATGCCTACATCACACATATTACTTACTCCCAAAGCAACACTTAGTTGAGGAGGACCACCTTTCTCAATCTGAGAGGACCATTCTTAAGTATGGTTGCTCCCCTTCTAGAACTTCCAAACAAGCTTTGAAGAAATATTTAAAATAGTATGTGACTCCCTAACCCAGCTAATTCTTTTATTGTTTTTACTTCCTTTCCTTAAGACATCCAACATGGGGCTGCAGAGATGGCTCAACAGTTAAGAGCACTCACTGGCTGCTTTTTCAGGACATAGGTTCCAACTTAGCACCCACTCATAACCATCATAACAATTCTGGCCCTGTAAGCACCAGGCATATATATACATGGTTCATACACATAACAAACAGACAGGCAAAACACACACAGATAAAACTTAAGGAAGGAAGGAAGGAGGAAGGAAAGAAGGAAGGAAGGAAGGAAGGAAGGAAGGAAGGAAGGAAGACACCCAACACTTCCACTGCCTTTCCAGACAGAGTTGCACGTGGGCTAATGACTCATGGTATACTCTACAGAACAGAAAGCCAGGGACTCTTAACTACAGAAAATCAACAAGAGATAAAAATGGGATCGGTGGTGATTTCTTTTTCTATAGACAGGGTGGTCTTGCTAGATGGTACATCCCTGTAACTCCAGCACTCAAAAGGATAAAGTAAGATTGCCTCAAGTCTGAGAGAAGTCAGGGATATACAGTGAGTTTCAGAGCAGCCTAGGCTACCACATGAGAGGAAAGAGAGGAGAGAGGAGGGAGTAGAGAGGGAGGGAGGGAGGAAGGGGTAGAAAGAGGTGGAGAGAGAGAGAGAGAAAGAGAGAGAGAGAGAAAACTTTAATAATGGAACTATGGGGGCCAACCTGTACATCACACTTCCCTTGGCAAATACATAAACAGTTGACAAAACACAGACACTAAATAGTAAATTTTGTTTCAAATTACATTATGGCAAATTACATGGAGTCAAGATTTTATACCATGTGGCTTCCTCCTATCTATCTACAAATATGTGTCTCTCTGTGTGTGTATGTATGTGTATATATACATATATATATTCATTCTAGATATAGAATTCTAATGTAGCCCAGGTTGGCCTCAAACTTAGTATATAGTCAAGGATAACCTTCAACTTCTGATTCTCTTGCTTTTACCTCTCTGGCACTGTGACTGCAAGTATGTACCACCATGTCCAGTTCTATGTGGTACTGGGAACTGAACCTGGGCATCATGAATGTGAGACAAGCATTCTACCAACTAGGCTGCACCCTCAATCTGAATACAACTCTTTAAAGAGAAAGAAAGGGGCTGAAAAGATGGATAGGCAGTTAAAAGCACTTGGTGCTCTTCAGAAGACTTGAGTTCAATTCCCAGCACACATACCAGAGAGGCTCACAATTAATTGTAACTCCAGCTCCCAGGGACTCTCACATCTCCCCCCCTTTTGGGCCCCACGGGCACAGCACACTAGTGCACATATACACATACAGACATGCCCATATGCATACAGTTTTTTAAATCCTTAATTTAAAAAAGAGGTTGAAATGAACAAACAACATTCCTTTTAAAAGGGGACACATAATACTCAAGAGTGAGAAGGCCAGCGTGGATAGACCACATATACAGGGGAATGCCTCTTCATAATGCCTGCTTACAGAATAAAACTACACGACTCAAATATTAGTTTGCAATAACTGTTAGGTGGAATTTGGTGATCTTCAGATAAATGAAATTCTGTCTAAAATGGAATCTGTCTTTTTTTTTTACTTTGTCAACCTAAGGGGGCATTTTCCTTCCCATGTATTCTCAGGACTTTGGCAGAACAGCGTATCGTCAGAGCTTCAACCACAGGGACTATGGTTCCACCATCCATGCCTTTGAGTAAGAAGAAGTGGGGCTGGAGAGATGGCTCAGAGGTTAAGAGCACTGTCTGCACTTCCAGAGGTCCTAAGTTCAATTCCCAGCAATCACATAGTGGCTCACAACCATTTATAATGTGACCTGACTTCCTCTTCTGGCCTGTAGAGGTATAAGCAGGCAGAGTATTGTATCTATAATAAATAAGTAAATCTTTTTAAAAAGAAGAAGAAGAAGAAGAGCTGGAGAGACAGCTCAGCAGATAAGCATTGTACTGCTTTTATAGGGTCAAGTTTAGTTCTCAGCACGTATGTTGGATGGCACAACCACCTGTAATTCAAGCTCCAGGGGATCCAACACTCCCTTCTGGTCTCTGTAGGTACTTACCCACACAAGTGTGCATATCCACACAGGCACGCACATATACCCATAAATTTTCACTGGTTAAGAGCACTGACTGCAGGGCTGAAGAGATAGATGGCTCAGAGGTTAAGAGCACTGGCTGCTCTTCCAAAGTTCCTGAGTTCAATTCCCAGCAACCAAATGGTGGCTCACAACAATCTATAATGAGATCTGGTGCCTTCTTCTGGCCTGCTGGCTCACATGCAGGCAGAACACTGCATAAATACTAAATTAAACCTGGCGATGGTGGCATTTTAATTCCAGCCTTTAATCCCAGCACTTGGGAAGCAGAGGCAGGCGGATCACCATGAGTTCAAGGCCAGCCTGGTCTACAGAGCGAGTTCCAAGACAGCAGGCAAAACACCAATGCACATAAAATAAAAAAATTTTTTAAAGAAAATATTTTTAAATGATAAAAGGACAGAAAACATCCTCTCTATTAAAATAAGAACTCCAGAAGAGTAAACACCTTTAGCATGCAGCCTTATACTCACAGAGACAAAGGTGAAGCAGAGGCCAGCTCCCCGTGGTGCTAGCTGCTCTGTGTCGAGACGAGGCTTTGCGAGCATCACCGACATGAGGGTGGGCAGGGCGGACTGCTCTTCTAAAGCCTCCTTTGCAGCACTGCCATCTAAACCATACAGGGGCTGCTCTACTCGACGCTGGAAAACATTAAAAAACCACACAACTGATGTGAGAAAGATAATCTGAATACTCCCACACATGCCACAGGCTAGAATAGGCATCGTAAGACATACACTTTAAAACACAAAACATCTCTGAAAACACAAAGCCTAACAGCACGGTCACTATCTTCAAGTCTGAGTAAGCACCTTACTCAGACTATATAAACACATTCTCATGATTCCAATTTTACATAACTGAATGTGCAGATTACTTTGCATTGTTCAGTGCCACCTTCGTATGCTCTCAATCTTACCCAGGAGACATTCTTTCCATCCTGTAAGTACACAAAGAACTAAATGACTGCTGCATGCTTTATAGACAAGAGTTCATAGCACTCAAGGATTTTTTTTACTGAATTCTACTCTCACTATACCTCACATGAAACAAATCTAAATTAAATGCAAGTAGAACAGAGGACAGCAAAGGAGAAACATGCCATAAGAGTGTGTACTTTATTCCAGAAATGGAAGGATGGTTAAACAGTAGAAAAACCTCATAAAATAATTTATTACATTAATGATAGAAAAAAATTATAATTCTTCTCTTTAGATGATAAAATTAATTTGTACATTGTAAGGCAATGCCTAAATGAGTATCTTCTCAAAAGTCACTAAAAAAATTACTAACAGTACTATAGTAGAGACCAAGGTAAGGTAACATATGACAATGTGATATAAACACTGGAAAATATTTTAAAATGTCATTTTTTGATGACAAATATTCACAAAGGAAACCAAACAAACTAGCCACAAACAAAAGATCAGCAACATTGCTATACACTAATTACCACCAGCAAGTAACAGAAGAGCGCGTTCAAAATAACAAACAATACCCAGAATTATGTAAGATATTGCCTATGAAAATCCATGTACAGAAAACTAAACAGCTTCACAGATGAACATACAAGACAATCTAAGCTGAGGCAGGCAGATCTGAGTTCACAGCCAACCTGGTCTACACAGTTAGCTTAAGAACAGACAGGGCATGTGGAGAGATCATGTCTTAAAAAACAAACAAACAAACAAAATGACAAACTAAATGGTGATATCCTGCTCCTGAATTCAAAATGCACCAATTTCAAATTTCTCTAAGAACAGAGTTTTTACTTATTTTGCTCCTAAGCCTTGGAGGGGAGAGATAAATTCTCACCGGCTTTTAGGTTTTACTAGGAGTTTACACCCAAGTCACATAATGTTTAATAAAGAATATTATGGAAGCCTCATTAGATATCGAAACACACAAAACTACTTTCACAATGACAGCATAACAACACTTGAGAGGATGAGGCATGAAGGTCATGAATTCAGTCAGTCAATTTACTTATTTTTGTATTTTTAAGAAATCTAGTGGTGCTGGGCATGGTGGCACATGTCTTTAATAGCAGCACTCAAGATGCAGAGGCAGATGGATGTCAAGGCTGGCCTGGTCTACAAAGAGTACAAGGCTGTACAGAGAAACCCTATCTCAAAAAACTAAAACGTCTAGTGGCAAAAAAGCAATTAATTCAGAAATAAGTCCACATAATATGGACATATAATTTGTGATGAAAGCCTATTTCATAGTAAAGGAAATGTATTTGTAAGATTGGCACACTATTTCTGAAGTTATACAAGTATCTTCCAATTTTCTATCACATAAAAATTAGCAAATGCTGCTATACTTTCCTAGTGAGACTTACACCAGGAAATGCAGCATGCATATGTGTGGTTTTTAATCATAAAGATATCAATACATAATTTAAAATGCATAAAATAATAAAGAAAAGACATTTTAAAAATTAAATAAAAAGTCAACATAAATTTATGTTAGAAACTTGCAAACATATTTACAACATGAGTTAGGAATCCTAAAATGTCCTCCTATATAATATGAAGAAAAAGCAACTATTCCAATAGATCAGTAAATGACATCAAAACTCCTTATGAGAGAAACTAAAAAGACCATCCAACATATGAAAAGATGTTTAATATCCCTAGCGAAAGGCAGGGCACCTTTCATCCCAGCACTGGGGAGGCAGAGGCAGGCAGATCGTTGTGAGTTCGAGGCCAGCCCAGTCTACAAAGAGAGTCTAGGATAGCCAAGGAAGTCTACACAGAGAAAGCCTGTCTCAAAAAATAAACAAACAAACAAACAAACAAAAAACTCTGGTGAAGAAATAAAGTTAAATCAAGGTATTTTTCTCACTGGAAAGACTATAATAACAAAACTCAATATTAGTTGGATATACCAAAATTAAGAAACTCAAACTGTTAATAAATCATAAATATAGATGTCAATATATATTTATATATTATATACAGAGAGGGGTTTCTCTATGTAGCCTTGGCTGTCCTGGAACTTCAAGGACAAGTTGAAAACCAAGTTGGCTTCAAACTCACACAGATCTAACTACACTTTTGCCTCCCAAGTGCTAGGATTATAGAAGTGCACCACCAATGCCTGGCTTTGAATGATCTCCCCCCCCCCCCCCTTTTAGACAGAGTTTTTCTGTGTAGTCATGGCTGTCCTAAACTTATTTTGTAGACCAGGCAGGTCTTGAATTCACAGTGATCCGCCTGCCTTTGCCTCAAGTGCTGGGATTAAAGGCCTGCACCACAATGCCCAGCCTTAAATATACTCTTTAATTTAGGAATTACACTCAAGTTACAGGATTGCAGGATGGTTATGAGCCACTGTGTCAGTGCTGGAAGCAAGTGCTTGTAACTGCTGCACCATCTCTCCAGTCCTTTCATTTTTACGACAAGTTATGGCTATTTAGCATTAGGCTAACTTCAAATACATGGCCCTCTTGTTTCACCTGTACAAGTGCTGGGATTACAGCTGTGTACCACAATACCTGGCTACTTAACTAGTCATTATAGAAAGTAAAAGTAAAATAAATTTATCAAATGCTCCTGACAAATGAATCTTGTCTTCCACTCTATGAATAACAAAATCCTCCTCAAAATCAACCCTCCTATCCTACCAAGTGTAACAGCTTGAGTTTATGCCTTATATGTGGTACCATTCACCACAATATGCTCACTAAGTCAACCACTCTGCCCTATAATCAATAAATACCTACTAAGGTCAAAAGCCTTTAAAGGTTTTTGGGATAAAGGCAGGTTAAGATGTTTGAATAAAACAAATTTAAAGGCGGCCGGACAGTGGTGGCACACGTCTTTAATCCCATCGCTTGGGAGGCAGAGGCAGGCAGATCGCTGTGAGTTCAAGGCCTACAAACTGAGTCCAGGACAGTAAAGGCTACACAGAGAAACTTTACCTCAAAAGACAAACAAACAAACAAACAAAACACAAAAGAAAAGAAAAAGAAAATTTCAAAGGCATGACATAGGCCAGGGACACAGCTAAGAACTTCAATTCCTAGCACCGCAGAAAACACACATGGCTGGGTACACGCCGTTAATCCATAACAAATTCCAGGCTAGCCAGGGCAGCTTAGCATGACCATTGATCAAAATAACAATTTTTAAAAGGGCAGGATAAATATCTTTAAAGGACATACAGACATCAAAGATTTGTCAGAACATTCAGGATATGCTAGGAAAAAAACCTAAGAGCATATGACAAGTAAAAAGAACATCAAAGACATAGATGGCCCTAAGGGTACTTGCAGATACTCAATTTTGATTCCAGGGCACCATGGTGTCAAGTAGACACTGAACCAAAGCCCACCCAAGTAGAAAGCTCAACAGGAAACACTTTCTACTTCAAGGTGGGCTCCAATACAGCTCATCTACACTCTTAGGGAAAGGGTAAACCAAGGGAGCACTTTCTTCTGCCCCCTGGTGACTGCGATGAAATTGCCCTGGCAATGTAGGGGACTGGTGCTCAGCAAAGGGTAGGAAAATCCAAATCAGTGTTTTTAAATTTTATTTAATGTGCATTGGTGTTTTCCCTGCAAGTACGCCTGTATGAGAGTGTCAGATCTTCCAGAAGTGGAATCACAGACAGTTGTGAGCTGCCATATGGTTGCTGGGAATAGAACCCAGCTCCTTTGGAGAACAGCCAGTGCCCTTAACTGCTGAGCCATCTCTCCAGCTCCCAAATAAATCTTTTGACAGCTAAAACAACCAAAATAAACTAACCAAAAATATATAGGACTTAACTTTGATAAAGTTGCATCAGAAAGGTAAACTATCTAGGAACTAAGAAGCAACTAAAAATTCTCCCTCAACGAACAAATATATCAGTGGGTGGTAGCATATACCTTTAATCCCAGCCCTCAGGTGGCAAGCAGATCTCTGTGAGTTCAAGGCCAGCCTAGTCATCAGAGAGAGTTCCAGGATAGTAAAGGGTACAGAGTAAGACCCTGTCTTAAAACAAAATAACAAAAACCAAACAACAACAACAAAAACACCCTTCCAAAAGAGAAATCCACCACCAACAAAAATATCTTCACAGTCAAAAATGGTTTTTCACTGGGTTAGGTAGTGCACGCCTGTAATCCCAACACTAGGGAGGCAGAAGCAGGTGGATCTCTGTGAATTCAAGGCCAGCCTGGTCTACAAAGTGAATCCAGGACAGCCAAGACTACAGAGAAAACCTGTCTCAAAAAAATAGATGGATAGATAGATAGACAGACAGACAAACACAGATAGACAGATGGATGGATAGGTGGATGGGTAGGTGGGTACATAGGTCGGCAGGCAGGCAAGCAGGCAGGACTAAGGATGCTTAGCAGTTAAGAGTATATTAGGCTCTTATAGAAGACTTGAGGTTCAGTTCTTAGCACCTACATGGTAGATCACCACCATCAGTAACTCCAATGCCAAGGGATCTGACATCCTCGTCTGACATGGGCACAAGGTACACACAGGGCTCACATACACACTAACAGGCAGAATAGTCACATATATAAAAATTTTAAATCCTTACAAAATAAAGAATGAATGAATAAACAAAGCCTGAAAGAAGTCAATAAACAGTGGAGAGCTTTACTTTTTTAAGCAGCAGCAAGGCTCAGGGTAGAAATAGCTCATAGTAGAGCATTTGCTTAGCACGTAACAACAACATCTCTGGAGATTGAGCCCAATATCTCAGAACAAAGAGACAAATAAAAGCAGTAACAAAATAAAGACTTCGTTGCAGCTAAGAGCAAATAAAAGACAAGAAAACAGTCTGGAGCCAGGCAATGGTAGTGCACTTTATTTTTTTTTTACAGATTTGTTTTTTTTTTTATTTTATGTGCACTGGTGTTTTGCCTGTATATATGTCTACATGAGGATATTCCTGGAACTGGCGTTACAAACAGCCATGTGGATGCTGGGAATTAAACCTGGGTCCTCTAGAAGAACAGCCAGTGCTCTTAACTGCTGAACAATCTCTCCAAACCTGGTGGTGCACACCTTTAATCTCAGCACTTGGAAGGCAGAGGCAGGCAGATCTCTGTGAGTTCAAGACTAGCCTGGTCTAAAAAGTGAGTCCAGACTAACCAAGGCTACACAGAGAAACTGTCTCAAAAAACCAGAGAGAGACAGAGACAGACAGAGAGAGATGGGGGGGGGGGGAGGAACAAAAACAAAACAAAACACCCTGTAGTCTGGAAACCGAGGGGCAAGAGAAGAAATAGTCTATAAAGAAGCATACATAGACAAAAGAATATACAGAAATGAAGTCAGTAGGAAGGGAAGATAATGCCTGACTGTGCTCTGCTAAAAGCAGAAAAGGCACAGTGCAGAGATGATATCTGAGGAGACAAGAACTATTATTTATTCAGAACTAGAACAGTATATCAACCAACAGATCCCAAAGCCTCAAAGAGTCACAACCCAGAAGAAAAAATTTAAAAAGATACATATTGAAACTTTAGAATACCAAAAGAGCAGCCTCAGGGGGGACACAGCTCAGTGATAGACCCTTGACCAGCATGGCTGCAAACACCTGTAACCCTAGAACTCGGCAGGTGAACACAGGAGGATCAGAAATTAAAATTCATCCTTATACTACATACCAAGTTCAAGGCCAGTCTTCACCACGAGGCACTGTCTCAATGAATTAATCAATACCAAAAGAATAAAATAGATGGAATAAACTCCTTCATGAAAATGTTCACATTTTATGCACATTTTTGGGTTTAAATTATTTAACAAAAGTACAAAAAAATGATTAGTGGGGCTTGGGGAGCAGCTCGACAATGGCACACTTGCTAGAATGCATGGCCTCAAAGTCCAGTCCTTAGCTCCAAAAAAGACAGACAAACAAACATCAAAACTCAAAGCAAAAATAATAATTTACTTAAAAAAAAGAAAAGAAAAGAAAAGAAACAGGCGGTGGTGGCGCACACCTTTGATCCCAGCACTCAGGAGGCAGAGGCACGCGGATCTCTCTACATTTGAGGCCAGCCTGGTCTACAAAGGGAGTCCAGGACAGCCAAGGCTACACAGAGAAAACCTGTCTGAAAACAAAACAAAACAAAAAGCAAGAAAAGGAGAGGGGCACAAAATGACATTATTGAACTTCCTTTTCAACAATTGGATTCCAAGCATTTTTGGATGCTAGAGGCTGAAAAACTCAACAAGATCAACTCTTGCATGGCAAAGGAAGGGAATGTGAAAAACGCCTTTAGTATACAGTAAAGCACTGCTACAGATGGGAATAGCAGGGAACAAGAGCCACAGCACGGGGCCTTCCCTCACAAGGTTAACACTCTAGCAGGGGAGATGGGTAACGAGCTAGTAGTTACAAATTAGAGTTTACAAGTTATCAAATAAAAATATCCTAATATTAGGGCTCAAGAGACAGCTCAGTTGGTAAACCATGAAGACTTGACTTAAATCCCCAGATCCTACTTAAAAAAAAAAGCCAGGCAGGATGACACATAACTTTCATCCCAGCACTCAGGAGGCAGAAGCATGTGTGAAGCCAGCCTGGTCTATATAATGAGACATCGTCTCAGCAGCCTACTAATGAGAAGAAACAAAAAACAAAAAGACAAAACTAAAGGGGCAGGAAGAGCCAGACATGGGACACCTGAAGCCAAGTCTGATAACCTGAGTTTGATCTCCTATATCCATACGGTAGAAGGAGAGAACCAACTCCCAGATTGTCCTCCCACCTATATTTACACCCTGTGATTTGCACGCGCGCGCGCACACACACACACACACAGAACAAGCACAGTGGCATACACATGTAATTCCAAAACTAGAGAAATGGAGACAGATCACTGAGAGCCAACCTAGCAAGTTCCAGCCCGGACAATGATCATATCTCAAAAAAAGACGCATGGTACATGAGGAATGACTTCCATCAAAGGTTCCAAAGTTGTCTTCTGGCCTTCACATGTGTACAGACATACATGGATGAGCAGGTAGACCCTCCTGCACACAGAGGAAATATACTAAAACTATGCTATATACTAATAACAATAAATGGTCTACAATAAGCAGGACAATATGAGTAAGTCTCACAAAAGTAATATTGAACAAAGGGAGCCAAAATCAGTAATACCTATTCCTCTTATGGATAAAAGCTACACCTAGTGGCACAGAATGGTGGTATTTTAGGGCTAGTAATGTTTGGTTACTTATGATGGTACAATTTATGAAAATTATTGACTATTGCATATATATTCTCCTAAACAGATAGCACTTTAAATTTTAGCTATATATCAAATTTTTTGTATGGAAGGAAGAGAAGGAGGTAGAGAGAGACAGAAAGAACAGAGGAAGTTCCAAACACTAAGGCTTAAAGTAAGATTAGGGTGGAGAGATGGCTAGATAGGTTACCATGCTTGCATGTCGAGTGTGTCTACCTAAGTTCAAATCCCCAGTACCCACAAAAAAGATGCACAAGGGTGGTAAGTGTCTGTCATCCCAGTACTCCTATAGGGAGATGGAAAGTAGGGACAGAATATCCAGAAGCTTCCAGGCCTGAGACCTGGTACATCAGCAGTGGTGAAATCCTATCTCAAACAAGATGTAAGGCAAAGACAGACACCCCAAATTGTGGTCTGCGGCAAGTGCATGCCTGAATTCATGAGCACATGCACTGTGTGTGTACACACACACACACACACACACACACACACACACACACACACACACACACACACACACACACCACAATTAAAGCAAGACTGGACAGGTGTGAGGAAATGCTATTTTAGAAAAGATGGGCAGGGGAGACCATTTAGTTAAGGTCACTTTTGAGCACCATCTTGTTGAAGAGGTTGCTGGTATCTGGTAAAGAATGGTTCTAGAAAAGAGACTAACAACACAAAGGCCCTGAGAAGAATGCCTCACAATGCTCAAGGAAGACTACATGACTGCTGCTGTACAGAAGACAAGTATGCAGGAACAGAGACCAGCGAGGAGCCACTAGGCCATGGAGGAACTTTATTACAGAAGGCTACTCAGTCCAGTAGGGCTGGCAAAATGAACCTGTACTGTTTAGCAGTCACTTGAGCTCTGAAAGTACATGAGACAAGGTCAAAGCCACACCACAGACTGAACCCAGGGCCCTACAAGCACTCTGCTACTAAGTTGCATCCCAAGCTCTTTTTTTTCTTTCTTTCTTTTTTTTTTTAAACTTTTACCCCAGTTCCTAAGATCCCAGATAAAGAGGTTAATCACATTAAAGACAGATTAATGTCAACAAAGTATCTAAAGGTACTGGAGCAAATTAATACCAACTCTACCTCAGCCAGTTCAGGAAGTAATCAACATCAACACTACTGAATTTTAGGTCAGATAACCCTTTGCCTCATGAGCTGTGCTAAGTAGCTCTCTAGCAATGTTGACCAGCATCCCTAGCCTCTGGCTCCTATGCTTCCCATGCCCTAGTTATGACAATCGAAATGACTCCAGAGACTGACAATTCCCCCGAGGAGCGTAACTGCCCTTGGCTGAAAACTACAAACTAATGTATAACACTTTAAAAACCTTGAAATCTCACTTAAGGGATGAAAACAAACAATCCCAAATACATTATAGAATCAGATTTTCTACCATGTCAATGAGTAAGCCTAGAAAATCTGAATATCAGAAGCTGATTAAAAATTTTAAAGGAAGAAAAGAAACTCAAATTTGGCAAAGATTTAAAACCCAATGTTTGGCTTGGAATTACTTCCTTGACAGACTAGTGAACTAGACAAGCTTAAAGACAATTCAAGAATTATTAGTTCTCAAACAAAGTTGACTTACTAGTAGAAGATATGGATCTAAATAAGTGGCTTATAGGCAATAGTATAGTTTACTCCCTCGTGCCTCATTCCCCATGGGTAACTAACTAATGGAAGGGAAGTGGCTTCAGCGCCCCTGGGCTGTGGGTCTCCTATGTAACAGGTGTCCAGTGTCTGCAGGTGAATGCTTACCGGTAAGGGATTGGATAAGGAATGTTGCGGTGAGGATCGTGCAACTGGTGGAACACTTCTGCCAGGGCTGGTTCCCGGCCCGCTTCCCCCAGCAAACTGGCCAACAGGGAAAAATGGATATGAATAATTCAAAACAGTACCATGCTTCAGAGAAGGAGAGTAAAAGATTAATATACAAACAGGTCTTAATTATACATGGCCCTTTAAGTCAATACATCTCACTCTAGAGAAAAAAATGCCATGTAAGCCAAGTCTATTTTTCAAATGAGTCTTGAGAAAGAGCTCCCCCAAAAAGGTAACAAGATATACAGAAAACATGGATTAAAAAGCTGAAAGTACGGTGCGCATGGTTTTGGACAGACATGAGAGAAGAATGCCTTTCCCCCCATGGTCTCAAAATACATGAAGCAGAAATACAGTAGTGCAGAGGGTGTTGGTCATCCTCAGTCACCACTTCACAGGAGTCACTGAGCTCAGTACACAGTCCACTGAGCTCAGGAAGAGGACCAAAGCAGAGTCAAGTCATTACACCTTAGTCACTGAGACACACAAAACCTGGTCTGGCCAAGAAAAAGTGCACTTCATATGTGAATTCTTCTATCATCACAGACAAGACACACGATACAAAGTTTAAACCTAGCAAATCAGCAGCAGTTCCTTCTTATTACAAGATGGGCAGCATTAGTTTGATGAAGATGAAAAGAAAGGGCAAGATCACAGTAAAGGCAAAATATCGCTCTCTAATGCCTTAAATGAACAAGAGGATTATTATGTTGTTTAAAGTCACTGGAGGTTGTTTTTTACCCCCCAATTTAACTTACCTCAAAGTAATCACTAATTTTATGTCCCCTAGGAGTGCCTTTCCCTGAAAATGAAACCAAAGTAAGTACAGTTTTTCCAATGCACACGTAAGCCATCATCACTGAAATGCATTAAGTAGTACAACTGATCACAACGCTGCCAACTCCAGTGTCAGCTTCACTTTTAACAAACCATGCAAACCCCACTCATTGAGGCTACTCCCTTTTTTCCATAAAACAAGTAACTGAATGAGCACTGGTGGGAAGAATGCTCCATACCTTGTTTTAAAAATGCACATGCCAAAATCAGGAAACAAAATTTATCTATAATCCACAACCCAATTTAAGAAACCAAGATTCAAAACAAATGCATGAGGAACTAAAGACTTGATCCCATTTCATATAATTGTCGCTTTGGGAGGGCTTCCCTTACTGAAGACAGAATGACTGACCTATAGATTTTTTTTTTCCTGGTTTTTCGAGACAGGGTTTCTCTGTGTAGCCTTGGCTGTTCTGGACTCCCTTTGTAGACCAGGCTGGCCTCGAACTCACAGTGATCCACCTGCCTCTGCCTCCCCAGTGGTGTAATTAAAGGCACGCGCCACCACACCCAACTGACTATAGCTTTTTTAAAGGGAAGAACAATGCAGAAAGATCTGGAATCCCAGTCCTTAGACAGGGTAGGGAAAAACCAAGCCATTTTTTTTTTCTTTCCTTGACTATATATTTGATGGTGTAACTATCACCATTACATCCAGTGGGCTCCAATGAAAGAGCAGCACTGCAGATGTAACCATTTCTAGCTCTGCCACTAACAAATCTCATAGTTAAGCTCCACTGTACCCTCCTCCTTCCCATATAATTTCTGGTTGGTCTGATGAAAAACCTGTGGTAAGAAAATCATTAAAGTACATTGGAAAAACAAGAATCCCCAAAGAACTGACACTAGTTTGTCAGGTGTGTATCAAATGGCAAGTCTTCAGTCTTCACATCCCAGTACTCCCCTTAAGACACATAAACCTCTACTGTCAGGGATCCCTCTACACAAAATAATTACTTGCTGGGAGTTAGACAATTTCGAGTACATAAGACCCTGGGGTTTTAGTGTGAAATGACCACTACCTTGGCTAGTTTCATATGGTTCAGCTTTTCTTTTCCGATTTCGCTGGTCATTCTGCTTTTTCTCAGGAGTCTGTTAAATACCATACATGTCACAATTAGAATGTTGGTAAATTTTCACATTAGGAAAACAGTATATATAAAATATCAAAGATATAAAAGATTTATTCTGGCACAAACAAGTCTTCAATCAGTATCCTGCCCTTGGGACAGAGAAACAGATAAAGCACAGAGACTTTAATCAAACCTAAACAACTTTTGGAAAATTATTTAAAATATCAAACCTTTGACATACTCATTAGTAAATCAGAATAGCCCCAGCTTTTTTTTTTTTTTTTTTTTGAGTGGGGGTCAGGGGCTCGAGACAGGGTTTCTCTTGCAGTCCTGGCTGTCCTAGACTTGCTTTGTAGACCAGGCTGACCTCGAACTCACAGAGATCCTCCTGCCTCTGCCTCCCAAGTGCTGGGATTAAAGGTGTGTGCCACCACACCCAGCTACAGAATTGCCACAACATTTAGACAAGATATTTTGGCAGGACTAAACTAATTTTGCTACAACAAATCTCTCACCTTTCTTAAAAGACCAGTCTCTTCCAACACTCCCCCTCCCCCAAAAAAATAACCCATAAGAAGTAAAAAGGAGAATGACAGGCCTCTGTATGATTATAATAAAAACATGACAAGGCCACATAAAACTGCACCAAGAGCCCGGCAGTGGTGATGCAAACCTTTAATCCCAGCAGAGGCAGGTGGATCTCTATGAGTTCAAGGCCAGCCTGGTCTACAGAATGAGTACCAGGACAGACAGGGCTGCACAGAGAAATCCTGTCTCAAAAACAAAACAAAACAAAACAACCAAAAAAAGGCTGCACCAAGACAGCAGCACACAACTCCACTAAGATGTGCTAGAATTGCACGGCGCTACTCTTGAGGCCAGGTTAAAGGTGCAAGAACGGGAACAGTGTTCTTGAGGTGTGGCTTCTTACCTCTACTTCTTTATCACTCAGGGACCCCACGCTGCACAGACTCTGGTTGGAAGACTCACTGTTGAGTGGCCCCTGGAAGGAAAATGTTTTTTGAATAATCAGACATTTTCATTTAAGATGACAACAAAAGTATGCAAGAAGCCTGCAGATTCTAATGTCTAAGCCAGATTAGAGGAGCTAAGAGCAGCTGTTAAAACCCTTCCAAACCAAGCTGAAAAGGACTCTGCTACAGAACTGTGTTCCTCATTTCAAACTCTCTAGCTTTTGGTATTTTCATTCGCTTTACACAGACAGGGTTTTCCCTTCTAGATTATGCCCTTGAGTTCTAAAGCCATTCTTCTTTTTCTTTCTTTCTTTCTTTTTTTTAAATAGTTTTTGGAGACAGGGTTTTTCTCTCTGTAGCCTTGGCTCTCCTGGACTGGCTCTGTAGACCAGGCTGGCCTGTAACTCACAGACATCCTCCTGCCCCTGCCTCCTGAGTGCTGGGATTAAAGGTGTGCACCACTAATGCCTGGTTTCTAAAACCATTTCGTTGTTTTTTTGTTTGTTTGTTTTTCGAGACAAGGTTTCTCTGTGTAGCCTTGGCTATGGTGGACTCACTTTGTAGACCAGGCTGGCCTCGAACTCACAGGGATCCACCTGCTTCTGCCTCCCAAGTGCTGGGATTAAAGGCATGCACCATCACCACCTGGCCTAAAACCATTCTCTAAGAACAGTAAATATGGCAAGTCATAAAAGCAGTCTCTCAAAGTTGTAGGAGTTCTTTGTGACAAGTATTCATGGGCCACATTATAAAAAAGCGTTTTGGTTTTTGAGCCATGATCTTTCTATATAGTTTTGGCTATATAGAGATCCACCTGCCTCTACTTCCCAAGTGCTGGGAGTAAAGGAGTACACTACCACACACAACTCAGAAAGTGTCTTCTGAAACACATTCACAGATACATGATTGCAATATAACAAACAAGCTTAAGTGGAGTGAGAACTGTTTTTTATTTACTTCTTATTTATACAATATTCTACGTGCATGTGTGCCTTCAGATCTTATTATAGATGGTTGTGAGCCACCATGTGGTTGCTGGGAATTGAACTCAGGACCCTAGGAAGAGCTGACATTTTTCTTAACCTCTGAACCATTTCTCCAGCCCTGGAATGAGAATTTTTAATTTTGGTTTCTTTAAAAAACACAGAAGTAGGGCTGGAGAGATGGCTTAGAAGTTAAGAGCACTGACTGCTTTTTCAGAAGTACTGAGTTCAATTTCCAGCAACCACATGGAGGCTCACAACCATCCATATTGTGATCTAATGCCCTTCTGGCCTGCAGGTGTACATGCAGGCAGAGCACTGTATATATAATATTTTTTAAGTTAAAACAAACAAACAAATAAACCAATACCACAGGAGCAGAGGCAGGCGGATCACTGTGAGTTCGAGGCCAGCCTGGTCTACAAAGCAAGTGCAGGACAGCCAGGCCACACAGAGAAACCCTGTCTCAAAAAACCAAAGGTGGGGGGGGGGGACCAGAAATATTATGGGAGTATGTTTTCATTTTAATCCCAGGTGTGGGATATGGGGCTGCTTCCTAGCAGCTGCCTATGATTTGCCTCATACTCTAGCAGAGGTGTGGGTTGCCAGCTGCAGCTGCTATTGTACGACATTTAGAATTATGAGCACTTTTCTGAGCACATATATATAAATGCTAGAGCCCCGATAGGTGGGTTGGTGGTACACTGTTGACTGGTTGGTGGTTGCTGTTGGTTGCAGTTCATTAGGTACTCATGCACAAAAAGGAAATTAGACACCCTGACTATGAAGATCAAACCTGCCTCAAGGAACTTCATGTCCCTAATCAACAGGAAGTAGTCTAATGATAATGTCACCCCTTTCCTCTTTCTTCTTTCCCCTTTTTTCTCTCTTATCTAGGGTTAGGGGGATGAAAGAGTGGGGAAAAGGTAGGAAAGGTTGGAACAAAAAAGGAACTCATAAAGTAGCAATCTGTTCAGTTACAGTGCTCAGAAGGCTGAGGCAGAAGGAGCCCAGGTTGGAAGAGAAGAGCCTTGCCCATCCTACAGATAGCCAGGGTAAACACTGAAAAGTATGCCTCCCTAAGGAACAGCACCAGAGGTTTAACACTTCAGAATAAGGATGGCTAGAAGACAGAAATAATCCTGCCCTCAAAGGAAAATAGTAAAAAATTTACAAAGTAGGGAGAAATCAGTACCCAGTACTATTACAAAATATTAGCTAGAGCCAGGCACAGTGGTGCACACTATCATAGAGTGAGCTACACAGTAAGAACCGGTCTGAAAAGGAAATTACACAATAGAAAATGGTAAACCACTTCATCACTACCCTAATGCACATCAGTTATCTTAGCACTCTTGGTGGCAGAACATTCAGGAATTCAAGGAAACCCTAAACTACATAGTGAGTTTCAGGGCAGCATAGGCTACATGAAACCCTGTCTCAAAAAAAAAAAAAAAAAAAATCAACAGAAAGGACATTTGTAAGAAACCCACAACTCCGCTGGGGATATAGTTTAGTTAATAAAATACTTGTGTCACGTGCAGGAAGGCCTAGGTTCAATCCCCAGCACCACAGAAACTGAGAATGGTAGTGCATGCCTATAACTACGGAGGCAGAGATAGAAGAATCAGAAATTAAAGGGCATCTTAAGCTACACAGCTGGTTCAAGACCAACCTAGGCTGTATAAGACCTTGTCAAGGGGGGCGGGGCAGAGGGAGTGGAGAGGGGCTGAAGAAATGGGTCCGAGGTTAAGAGAGAGTACTTGCTATTCTTGTTTTTGTTTTTGATTTTTGAGACAGGGTCTCTCTGTGTAGCCTTGACTGTCCTGGACTTGCTTTGTAGACCAGGCTGGCCTCGAACTCACAGCGATCCGCCTGCCTCTGCCTCCTGAGTGCTGGGATTAAAGGCGTGCGCCACCACCACCCAGCTATTCTTGTTATGGTTCACAGCCATCCACAAAGCAGCACCCGGAGATCTGACACTCTCTTCTGATCTCTGAGGGCAGCACAAGCACTCACATGGAGTATACAACATACATGCTGGGAAAACACTCATAAGCATAAAATAAATGAATCTTGAGAGAGAGAGGCGAGGGATGGGGGGCAGGAGAAAGGGAGGTCACCCTAGAACCAACTCAATAGTGATTCCTGTTTTCCCAGGAGTAAGACAAGGAGATCCATACATGCTGCTTCTATTCAACATTCTATTAGAAGGTCCAGCTAGGGCAGTGGACAACAAATGAAAAGCATTCATATTTTAAAAATTAAGTAAAATAATTTAATTCATAAATGGTATGATTATGTTTATAGAAAACCAGAATGGGTCCATTAAATTATGGTTGGAGTACATGAAGTAAAACAGTAGCATACAGAAAACACATTTTTTTTCTATACATTTGTAGTAAATAATATAAATATCAGCGGTGGTCTCATATACCTTTAACCCCAGCACTTGGGAGGCAGAGGCAGGCAGATCTCTTTGAATTTGAGGCCAGCCTGGTCTACAGAATGCCAGGACAGCCGAGGCTACACAAAGAGACCCTCTACCACAAAAGAAAGAAAGAAAACAAATACAGATGCCGGGCGTGGGGGCGCACACCTTTAATCCCAGCATTTGGGAGGCAGAGAAAGGCGATCCCTGTGAGTTCGAGGCCAGCCTGGTCTACAAAGTAAGTCCAGGACAGCCAGGGCTACTACACAGAGAAAACCCAGTCTCAAAAAACAAAACAAACAAAAAACAAACAGGTGCGTCAAAAACAAATAGGGATAAATTTAATAAAAGAAGTGTAAAGCCCACATTTTGCAAACTATAAGCAAGTACTCAAAGAACTTTAAAACATAAGTAAGTGCAGGGTGCAGGGTGCAGGGTGTGGTACGCATCTTTAATCCCAGTATCTAGGAGGCAGAGGCAGGCTATGTATCGAGTTCCAGGTCAGCCAGGCTAGAAGAGAGTGAGGCTGCCTCAAAGCAAACAAACAACACAAACACACACATACACACACTCCCATGCTTGTGACTCAAAACAATTAAACTGCTATGATAGCAACCTCTACCTAATTCACCAATTCAGTGACTCCCACCTAGTGTTCACCTGACTTCCTTACATTAACAAGCTGGGGGCAGCAAGATGGCTCAGTGAGCAGCAGGCCTGTTGCACAGCCTGACAACCTGAGTTCAACCCCTAGCACACACAATAGAAAGAGAAAAGGGCTCCTAGTGGCCATCCTCTCATCAGGGGGATTAGGAGTGTTGCTCAGGAGTAAAGGTTAAAGCTCTAGGTTCAATTTCCAGAACTCAATGTAAATAAACAGTAAATACACATATTTCACATGAGATTGTAAGGGACCACACTAGGCAAAACAATTGTAAAAGAACAAAGAAGGATCCCATTCCCTGACACTAAGACTTGCTACAAAGCCAAAAGTACCAACACAGCAGTACTAGTGTTAAGGTATCAGTTGGAGAACTGAGGGTAACTCCAGTGAAACACCGTAACTGTGACCAACTGGTTTTTGAGAAAGGTGCTAGAACCACTCAAAAGTCTTTCCAGCAAACAGTACCAGGAAGTTGTCTGGAAAAGAGCAAACCAGTTGAATTGGGCCCTTCATACTACACGTAAAAGCTTGCATGTTAGGCAAGTGCTTTACTACTTAACCACATTCGCAGCATGAATTACCTTTAATATAACTTTTGCAAAACTCAATTTTCCCCAGGACTGCAATAAAACCATATCTGCTTTATCACCAAATATTCCTCATTTTCTAAAAGAAACAGTAGAGCCAGGTGTGGTGATAGTCCTGTAATTAACACCCAGGAAGCAAAACCAGAATGACAGTGGGTACAAGATGAGCTTGGGTTACACCATGAGTTATAACTAATCTTGGCTACACAGCCAGAGCGCATGGGCAGGTGGGAGCTGACAGGTAAGAAAGGAGAGAAGGAAGAAGGAAGAAAGGGGGTGTGGCAGTTGGAGCAAGAATATAATGGCCCACAGGGCTGGAGAGACGGCTCAGAGGTTAAGAGCACTGGCTGCGCAATTCCCAGCAACCACAGTGGCTCACAACCATCTATATGAAGATCTGCTGCCCTCTAAACTGGGCGTGGTGGCGCACGCCTTTAATCCCAGCACTCGGGAGGCAGAGGCAGGTGGATCTTTGTGAGTTTGAGGCCAGCTGGGTCTACAGAGCAAGTCCGGGACAGCCAGGGCTACACAGAGAAACCCTGTCTTGAAAAACAAAACAAAACAAAAGATCTAGTGCCCTCTTCTAATCTGTTGGGTCACATGCAGGCAGAACACTGTATACATAATAAGTAAGTAAGTCTTTTAAAATATGGCTCTCACAGGCTCATACATTTGAATGCTTAGTCACCAGGGAGTGGCACTATTTGAAGGATTAGGAGGCATGCCCTTATTGGAGGGAATATTTCATTGAGGTTGGGCTTGGGGGGCATGTGCTTTCTCTCTCTCTCCTTCTCCCTCTCTCCCCGCCCCCACCTCTGCTTTCTAATTAGGGTGCAACTCTCAGCTACTGTTCTAGCACCATGCTCCCTGCCATGATGATGATAATGGACCAGCCCTCTGAAGTAAACGAGCCTCCAATTAAATGCTTTCTTACAGAGTTGTGGTCATGGTGTCTTCACAGCAACAGAATAGTGACTAAGATGGGACAGGGGTGACAGCAAGAGTGGTGAATACAGGTGAGAAGACTGAAGTGCTTTTTTCCCCCTAGCAATTACAATAAAAATAACTATAGATACATAGTGGTAAATACTGTTTGTTGAAGAGGGACAAGAAGACTTACTGTCCCTCAGGCATGTGTACATAACCAAAGTTTTAAAATATTAAGAATTAGTTAATCCTTTCTTATCCTCTCTCAAGTGCAGCATCTCATCTTATTATAAAGCCACTGGATTAAATATGATTGGCAAGGATAACTGAGGTACACCTTCTTGTGTTCTAAAGCGTCTATCTTACTGCCTAGTAAAAACTAACCAAAGGCTTACGGGCAAAACATACATGCTAAGTTTCAAAGTGTCACTGTTATCAAAACAACAACTATAACAGAAATGAAAACTGAAACTAGATTAAAGGTGTCTAAAGGCATGCTAAGTTTCAACACATGAACTTTGTTTTGACCTTGGTACCACATTTGCTAAGAATGCACAAAGCCCAAGGTTTGATGCCCTGTGCTGCCTCACCTCCACAAAAGCAAAATTGAACAGCTGTAAAGAACATTATTAAGGCTGGAGAGATGGCTTGGCAGTTAGGAACCCCTGGGTGCTCTTACAGAGGACCCAGTTCTGGTTCACAGCCCCTACTTATACCTGGTGGCTCACAAGTCTTGTAACGTCAGTTCCGGGGAATGACACCCTCTTCTGGCCTCTGCAGACACTGCACAGAGCGCACAGACATGCTGGCAGGCACTCATGCACATAAAATAACATAAAGGGGGAAAACAAACAACATTATTAAGGGCCAGTGAGACAGCTTGATGGATTAACGCACCTTCTATGCAGGCATAGTGTTCTGAATTTGACCCCCTAAACACACATAAGGTAGAAGAAAACTGACTCCATAGAACTGCTGTTCCCCTACATACACAGTAACACCAATTCCCCTACATACACAAGCAAAAACATAGACTGTAAATGGATTGTATACGAAGAGGTTTCCAGTAAACTCTGTGATGAAAAGGAGACAAAAATAGGCATGAATGTTCACTGTTACCTGAAGGTGACTACTTGGGAAGCTATCACTCCTGAAACACTGCTTAGTTACAGTATACCCTTCTATAAAAAGTATATTCCTGCCGCTCAGCAGATGGCCAAGAGGACCTCTGCAAGTTGCTCTGGCAAAGGACCCAACTCCGATTCCCAGCATCCACATGGTGGCTCACCATATGTGATGCACATGCATGCACACAGGCAAAAATATCACATATAAAGTAAAATAAATCTTTCAAGAACAATAAAGAAAGAAAATCATATTCCTGCCTGTTCAGTATAGGAGCTAAGCTATAGATTCTGCATGGTGCAGTAACAATATGACCCATATGTTGAGGAAGCTTAAAGACTACATAGTGAGGCCCTGTTTCAAGAGAGAAAAAAAAGATTAAATTGTCTCTTAGAAGTGGGGCTAATACCTGTGAACATCAATGTTTACTATTTTTGTGCATTTTTAACTGAAAAACTTACTGTGCTGGTCATACTTATTTATGTTTTCCATAAGAAAAAGATGAGAGTAGGAGACCAGTTTTTTTTTCCCCTTTAGAGACACTGTCTCTTGTAGCCCAGGCTGGTACAGAACTCACTATGTAGGTGAACATGATTATGAACTTCTCATGTACCTCTTAGGTGCTGACATTGAGCCCAGGACTTCGTGCCATGCTAAGCAAGCACTCTATCAACTGAGCTGCAACCTCAGCCTTTAGTTAATAATGAAATTTTAAAAGGGGGGTGGGGAGAGGGCTGGAAAGCAGTTAAAAGTACTGGCTGCCAGCATTTGAGGCCAGCCTCCTCCTCTACAAAGCTAGTCCAGGACAGTCAAGGTTACACAGAGAAACCCTGTCTTGAACATCCCTTCCCCTAAAAAAAAGTGCTGGCTGTTCTAGGGGTCCTGAGTTAGATTCCCAGCAACTACATAGTGGCTCACTATCATTCATGGCTGATGCCGTCTTCTAGTGTGCAGGCATACATATAGACAAAGGCACTTAACATAATTATTATATTTATATTTTACACACACACACACACACACACACACACACGGGTGAGAAAGACAGAGAGAGACAGAGAAAGACACAGAGAGGAGAGAGAAAGAGCCAGCCAGGTCTGGTGGTGATACATGCCTTTAATTGGGAAGCAGAAACAGATAGCTCTCTGTTGAGTTTGAAACCAGCATGGTCTACATAGTAAGAGCCTGTCTCAAAACAAACGACAATGCTAATGTGCTTGATACTACTGAACTATGGTAGGTGTGGTGGAAAGTACCTGACACTGCAGCACTTAGCTAGCTCAGGCATTAGGACTGCCATGCATTCAAGACCAACTTGGCCTATACAGCAGCATTCTGACCAGACATCACTTTAGCAAGACCCCGCTTCAAAGAAACAAACAAAAATAAAAACCCACAGAACTTTATATTTTTTTTTATTAAAAGATGTATTTATTAATTATGTATACAGTGTTTTGCCTGCATGCATACCTGCAGGCCAGAAGAGGGCAACAGATCTCACTATAGATGGTTGTGAGTCATGTAGTTGCTGGGGATTGAACTCAGGACCTTTGGAAGAACAGCCAATGCTCTTAACGTCTGAGCCATCTCGCCAGCTCCCTATATTATGTATGTTTTAACACTACTCCAAAGCTGTTTTTAGAATTATAAATTAGGGCAGTGAGATGGCTCAGTAAGTTGTCAAAATTGCTTTTATTGACCTGATTCACCTGTTGTCGGGGAGGCGTACTGCCTCTTCTGCTGACCTAGGCCCAGTCCTCGAGGCTGCCAGCTTCCATACAACCCAACCCAGGCCTCTGAGACCTTCTGCTTTAAAGAGCTCACCCTTCCTTGCTCTTTCTGAGCTCTGGCTGGTTTGACTCAGCTGTTCTGGCTCAAACTCCTCTCCCAGCTGATTTATTTAATCTGGTTTCTCTCTCGGCCCAGAATTGCTCTGCGTGGTCTCAAACTAACTCAGCCATATGTTCTAATCTTTTAGTTCCTTCTCGTTTTCTGGCTCGTTCTGTCTTCACCTGGGTTCTTCTCTCTCTGCAACCGTCTCTCTATTCCTGTCCTGGTGAAATTGCTCTTCTCCCTGTGAAACTGCCTCTAAGTAGCTTCCCTTTTCTGCCTTCTCATGTACCCTATTCTGTCAGATCTTCTCTGATTCATCACCTTTTCTGCCACTCCATTAGACATCACTTTCAAACATGGGTGCTTCCTCCTACAAACTAACTTTACCTTCATTTGTGATTCAAGGCATGTATCAGCACGCCTGGACCTAAGTTTTTCTTTATCTGATACTTGCTCTATACCACACTGGCCTTGAACTCAGACCTGCTTGCCTCTGCCTCCTGGGTTAAAGGCGTGTTTGTATTCTAGCCAGATCACACGGACCTAGATTTTTGGATGTGATCTCTTGCCAGCAGGATCACACAGACCTAGAAGGTCTTTGGATGAGCTCTCTTTGCCAGAACAGCCATGTTCTGAATTAACATTCCTCTATAGTAAGAAAGAGGTGCTGGGCGTGGTGGCACACGCCTTTAATCCCAGCACTCACTCAGGAGGCAGAGGAAGGCGGATCGTTGTTGAGTTCCAGGCCAGCCTGGTCTACAAAGCGAATCCAGGACAGTCAAGGCTACACAGAGAGACCCTGTCTCGAAAAACAAAACAAACAAACAAACAAACAAAAGAAGAGGCACTTGCAGTGCAAGTCTGGTAAGTAGAGTAGATCCAGTGTAAAGGTGGAAGGAGAGAACCAATTCCAAAACCTGACCTCTATCTGTGAACTGTGGCAGCACACATAGCTACATGTACTAACGGAAACCATTTTTTTTTAATTTTTGGTTAAAAAACTAAAGTATAGGGGCTAGAGAAACAGTTCACCAGTTTAAATGCACTTCCTGCTCTTCCAGGGGTCCTGAGTTCCATTCTCAGTACCCATGTCAGACGGCTCACAACACCTGCGACTCTAGTTCTAGGGGATCCTACGCTCTCTTCTGGCCTCTACAGACATATATTCATATATTCACGTGGATACACAACACATACACACAAGTACAAGTGAAAGCTTTTTAAAAAGTATAAAGTTATTGGATAGGGCAGTGATAGAGTGCCTGCCTAGAATGCATGGGCCCTGAGTTTGATTCTTAAGTACAAGCAAAAAGCCATTGTTCATTTACCATAATAAAGTATCAATCAATGTTCATGTAGCACTTGCACAAATAAGACATTCCACTTACAGTTCTTTATTTATTTTGCAGTTGATAAAAACAAACCCACAAGATGTCCACTTGATTTCTGACAAAGGTATAAGAGCAATCAGCAGACTATTTAATTATGGAAGTTGAAAATAAAAGCCTTAGCCGGGTGTGGTGGTGCACACATGCCTTTAATCCCAGCACTCAGGAGGCAGAGGCAGGTGGATCACTGTGAGTTCAAGGCCAGCCTGGCCTACAAAGGGAGTCTAGGACAGTCAAGGCTATACAGGGAAACCCTGTCTTGAAAAACCAAACCAAACAACAACACACACACACATTTATTTATTTGGGGGGGGGGAGTAGAGGGAGGGAGGGAGAGAACAAAAAGGAGAACACAAGTGCAAGCCCAGCGCACCTGTGGAGCACAAGTAACAACGTGGGAGGGTTGTTTCTCTCCTACTATGTGGGTCCCAAAGAGAAAACTCATGCCATCACCCACATGGGTGCTGGGAATTAACCCTGAGGTACTCTAAGAGAGCAGCCAGTGCTCTAACAGCTGAGCTCTGCAGCCCCTTCATATATATATTTTACAACTTTCTATTAATCTATAATTATTTTGCCTATCCTCACTGAGCCATCTAAATCATATTTGATTTACATTTAAATGGGGTCATTACAATGGGCCTAATGCAACTAGACTAGTGTTTTTATAGGAGGATATCAGGATGCTGAGACAGAAAGGCAGGAGGGAAGACATGCAGAGACCACATAAAGGCACAGCGAGAAGGCAGTTTCCTAGAGCCCAAGGAGAGAAACTTCAGAAGCAATCAAATCTACTAGCAGCTTGCTTTTGACTTCAAGCTTCTGAAATTTTAAGAAAGTAAGTTTCAATTATTTAAGCCACAGTCTGTATTGTTGTGATAATAACAACTACAAAAGTAACAATAACCTTGTGAAGTAGTTGCTACTGTTCTCATACATGAAGGGAATGAAGGGATTGTAAGAGTTGTTAACCCACCTCAAGTCACACAGCTTTATACTAAGGTCTGGGATACAGAGATGGGTCCACATCCTGCTTGCTCTAACACAACAGCTAAGATTGGAGAATGCACTGACCTAGTGAGGGTCTGCTTCCTCAATGGTGTTCTCTGGGGTAGAAGGGAGTAAACTGTGTGGGAAAGCCAAGCTCAATGAGGGCCGTCTCACCCCTGGGGGCTGGTGGTCCTGGATGCTCTAAGAAAGCAAGTTGAGCAAGCCAGCAAGCAGGGTTCCTCCATGGCCTCTGCATCAGTTCCTGCCTCCAAGTTCCTGCTTTGAGTTTTTGCCCTGACTTCCATTGATGATGGACTACAAACTATGAAATAAACCCTTTCCTCCTCAAATTGCTTTTTTTTTAAAATGGTGTTTTATCAGAGCAATAGAAACCTTAATTAAAACAACCTACCTATCAAGCCCCCCACCCTCTTTTTTTTCTTTAGTGTTTTAAGACAGGGTTTTCTCTGTGTAGCCTTGGCTGTCCTGGAACTAGCTATGTAGATCAGGATGGCTTTGAACTCACAGATCCACCTGCTTCTGCCTCCCAAGTGCTGGGATTAAAGGCGTGCACCACCGAATCCAGCTATTTGTCTATTTTTTAAGACTCATTTTATTACTTATTTATACATGTGAGTATACAGCATGTAAGTTCAGGTACCCACAGAGGCCAAAAGAGGGCACCGGGACCTCTGAAGCTGGAGTCATGTGACACACATGATCTGGGTGCTGGGGTGGAGGTCTGGTCCTCTGCAAGAGAAGCAAGCAAACACTCTTTTTTTTTTTTTTTAAAGACTTATTTATTTATTATTTTGTATACAGAGTTCTGCCTGAATGCACACCAGCAGGCCAGGAGAGGGCATCATATCACATTATAGATGGTTATGAGCCACCATGTAGTTACTGGGAATTGAACTCAGGACCTCTGGAAGAGCAGGTGATGCTCTTAACCTCTGAGCCATCTCTCCAGCCCAAGCAAGCACTCTTTAACTGCTGAGCCATCTCTCCAGCCCAAGCAAGCACTCTTTAACTGCTGAGCCATCTCTCCAGTCCAGTCAGGTCTTTTAACAAGAACATCTAACTACATCCATACATAAAAAAGGGCTCTTGATGCAAACTTTTAAAACAGAATTATTATTATTATTATTATTACTATTACTACTACTACTATTATTAGAGACAGAGTTTCATTATGTTAACCTAGACCTGGACTTAAATTCTAGACCCTTCTGCCTCAGCCTGGGCTAGGGTCATAAGATAGTCAAAATATCATATCCAGCTTCTCAACTACTTTGTTTTGGTTTGGGTTTTTTTTTGAGACAGGGTTTATCTGTGTTAACATCCCTCCCTGACTGTCCTGGAACTCACTCAGTAGACCAGGCTAGCCTCAAACTCATCAATCTGCCTGCCTCTGTTTCCTGAGCGTGTAGCCATGCACAACTCCTTATGATGTCTCTGTTTGGACTGTTCTATTCCTAGCTCCAGGCAGAGTTGATTTTAGAACTTTCTTTTGAAGCTGTAAAATTCCCTCTATAGCACTGTGAGCCATACCTCAAAAATTCTGATATGTTACCTTTTTGTTTTCATTCAGTTCTATTCCCTTTGTCATTTCACTTCCAAATTCTTAAATTATTTTCCATTTCTGTTTTAATTTTGCTGTTGTTGTTGTAAGAATAATTGCTGCAGATGCACAACTGTGATCCCAGCACTTGGGAAGCAGAGGCAGGTCTCTGTGAGATCAAGGTCAACCTGGTCCACAAAGTGAGTTCAGGACAACCAAAGCTACACAGGCAAACCCTGCCTCCAAAAAGAAAAAAGAAAAAACAAGTTGCTACATTAACTACGGCTTGCTGAATTTTCTGGTTAAATAAACTGATCACCACCACCACCCACTGCCCCCATAGGCAGGTTCTCACTCTGTAGTTCAGGTTGATCTGGAATTCACAACAATTCTCCTGCCTCAGATGCTAAGTACAGGCATGAGTTACCATACCCAACTACTGATCTGCCTTAAAGAACAAAATCCATTTTACTGCCTCGATAATACTTTCTGGGCTCTAGAATCTTCTTCTGCTAAAACAAATATAGCCACTTAAGCATTTACAGAGTAACAGCCTTTTCCAACTACTTAAATTTACATGGCAATTTAAAGTTGGAAATGGTGGTGTGTGCCTTGGAAAGCTGAAGTGGGAAAATTTTAAGTTTGAGGCCAGCTTGAGCTACCTAGACAAATCCTACTAGAGCTGGGCGTGGTGGCGCACACCTATAATCCCAGCACTCTGGGAGGCAGAGGCAGGCAGGTCTCTGTTAACTCCAGGCCAGCCTGGTCTACAGAGTGAGTCCAGAACAGCAAAGGCTACACAGAGAAATCCTGTCTCAAGAAAACAAGCAAAAAAAACCCCAGTATTAAAAAAATTTATATCTAAATGTATGTATATTTCTAAGAATATGGGTTAGAATAGAGTGAGTTTTAATATAAATAGCCAAAACACTAAGAATGTAACATTTATATAATTCATTTCATGGTTCTTCTTGCTGTAGGTAGTTTATTGTATATAGGTATAATAATAAATGTATATGTAAAAGATGAAAAAAATTCCAAAAAAAAAAAAAAAAAAAAGAACAGAGAGGGTTTCCTGTAAACAACCTGCAGTTGGAGTTGTTTATCCTAGCCTGATACTTTTGTTTGTTTGAACAGGTTTTTAATAAGTGGCCTAGGCTGGCCTTAAAACTCACAATCCTATCTCAGCCTCTCAAATGCTAGAAATAAGGAGTTCCACCACCTGACTCCTGGTACTTTTGAGGCAGAGTCTCAGGTAGCCTAGGCTGGTCTTGAACTCCCTACAGAGATGTTCTTATATGCTGAGGCCACTTCCACCATGGCCACTTTTTGTGGTGGTGGAAATAAAAATCAGAGTATTTCATGCATTCTAAGCAGACACTCTACCAACTGAACTAAACAACCAGCCCTCCTACCACAGTCTTTATTTTAATGTTTCAAATTTTATGTTATGTGTATGAGTGCTCTGCATGCGTGAATGTCCATACACCACATGCATGCCCCGTGTCTTAGGAGGCCAGAAGAGAACACTGCATGTTCTAGAACTCGAGTTACAGACTGCTAGGTGCTGGGAATCAAACCAAAGTCCTCTATAGAAACAGCAAGTGCTCATAACCACTGAGTCTTCTCTCCATCTCTCTGGCACTATCTCATTAGACACGCAGTATAACTATTTCCTCTGGGCTTGCCATGACCTCTGCTAACACACAAACACAATAGATATGGTAATACTTCATTTTAACAGGAATCTAACAGAATCAAAGATGAGTCAGAGTGTCAATTCCATGCGCTATCATCTTTCTCACATGCATGAGATGACATGATCTACCAAGAGTGTAAGCATGTTCTGAATATGGCCTAGGGACTAGAGAAATATTGCAACCTCTGAAATAACACATTGTAAGAAAGCTGAGGCAGCAGTCGTGTGCCCCCTTCTGTTAGTGATCAGATAAGCAATTGAGGCTGACCTATCTATCTAAAGCAGCAATCTTCAACCTGTGAGTTGCAACCCCTTAGGCAAACCTCTATTTCTGAAAATATTCACATTATGATTCAAAACAGTGGCAAATTAGTTATAAAGTAGCAACAAAAATAATTCTATAGCTGGAAGTCAGCACAACATGAGGGAATGTATGCAAGGGCCACAGCATTAGGACATCGAGAGGCACTGGGCTAGAGGAAACTTGCCTGTGTGAGGCAAGAGCTACAATGAACAACAGACATGCGCAGGCTTCTTCCATCCGAGCCTCTGATCTGGAAACAAAAGCAACTAACAGGAAGGAAGAGATGGAGGTGCTGGCTTGTCATTTCTTTTTTCTTTTTCCTAGATTTAAAAAAAAAATGTATGTGTATGTGTTGTAAGAATATATGTGCACCATGTACAGGAGTTCTTTGAGACTAAAAAGGGAACTTGGAACCTCTGGCACTGGAGTTACAGGCAGCTGTAAATTGTCATGTGGGCTGCAGCTCCTCTGTAAGAACAGTAAGCACTTTTAACAGTGAACCATCTCTCTAGCCACGGCTCGCCATTTTTTATGGAAGTACAAGGGACATCAGACAAGGAGCCTGCCCAGGTCATCTAAGAGCCAAAAGGCCAGTCAAAGTCTGTGGAGAAAGTAGGGGGTAGAAGATCTGCGTACAAACAGAGCAGTCAGATTCTGTGCTTCTGAACTAGAAAACTATGAAAAATTGAACAGTTCGTGGAAGAGGTGAATGACAACAAAGTGTAGGTGATCTCTACTACACATCTCCAACACCCTGCACTGTGGAGATTAACGTGGAGGTGGGAATCATCAGAGCTGCTCCACTAACAGGGTGAGCAAGGCCAAGACTGACTATCTCACATGGTAGTAGAAGATCCTTCATTAAAACGTAGATTTGTGTCTTTGATCCCAGCACTTAGGAGGCAGAGGCAAGTGGATCTCAGAGTTCGAGGCCAGTCTGGTTTACAAAGTGAGTCCAGGACAGCCAAGGCTACACAGAGAAACTCTGTCTCGAAAAACTAAAATTAAAAGATCAAATAAAATGTAGATTTGTGCAGAACATGGTGACATACACCTTTAATTCCAGCACTTAGAAAGCAGAGACGGGGCTGGAGAGATGGCTCAGAGATTAAGAGCACTGTCTGCTCTTCCAGAGGTCCTGAGTTCAATTCCCAGCAACCACATCGTGGCTCACAACCATCTATAATGTGATATTACGCCCTCTTCTGGCCTGCAGGTGTACATGCAGGCAGAGCACTGTATACATAATAATAAATAAATAAATCTTTAAAAAGCAAGCAAGCAAGCAAGCAGAGACAGTAGGTATCTGTGAGTTAGAGGCCAGTCTGTTCTAGATAGCAAGTTCTTGGCCAGCTGAGGCTACATGATAAAATGCTGTCTCAAAAGAAAGAAGCAGATCTGCTGGTTTCACACTAATGTGTGAAACACTTGGACGTTAGTGACTAGGACACACTTAGCTCTAACACAGTCTACAGAGAGACACCCTGTCTTAAAAACAAACAATAATAAAACAACAAATAAACAAAAAGCAAATAAGTATACTAGGTATGGACTTCCATTCTGCTGGGCGTCTCGTGACTGCTACTATAAAGCTTCATCTGAGCCACTTAGGTGGCTGAGTGAAATGGGATCCTACAGAAGCATAGTTTATTTACCCAGCTCTAGCCCTTTCAACAGCCAAGTGTGTAGTAGTGGTCTACATCCATGCTGCTATACCTTAAACTGCTTTTCTGACAGAACTGATGCCACCCATAGGGTCCTCCTCGGACACACTTCCTGCAGTGTAGAGCAGCTCAGGTATCCGTCAGTGAAAGGCCTTCTGGGAAGGCTGGTGTGGTACTGTGCTTGTCTCCAAGGTTCTCATTACTGAGCAGCTCTTTGCTTTCTTTCCACACAGTTATCCTCTTAGCTTGCCTTCCATAAATGTAGTTACTTTTGCTCAACTGTGGTCTGAAAATGCTAAGTAGAAAAGTTCATTAGTAGTAGTAATAATAACCACAATAATTACTACTACTACTACTATCATCCTTCTCATTCTTCTTCTCGGTTTTTTTCTAGACAGGGTTTCTCTGTGTAGCCTTGGCTGTCCTGGACTAGCTTTGTAGACCAGGCTGGCCTCAAACTCACAGAGATCGACTTACCTCTGCCTCTCCAAATGCTGGCCCAGACGTAACTCTTAAGTTTTAAACTGCATGTTGTTCTAAGCAAGCTAATGAAATCTTGTAGCATAGGGTCTGTCCTACCTCTCATGTGACCAGCCCCTGCACCCTCCCACACATCGACCCTTGTTACTTAGCAATGTGCTCTTGGGAGCAGTCTGACTGCTGCTGGTATTACAGGGCTTGTGTTCTTGTCACTCATTTTACTTACTGGCAACCCAAAAGTAGTGATGCTGGCAACTGGGGTAGAACAAAGAGAAGCTATAAAGTGTCTCCTTTAAGTGAAAAGGTCAAAGTTCCTAAGTTAATACAGAAAAAAAAAAAAAAAAAAAAAAAAAAGAAGATGACGGAAGAGGAGGAGGTGGCAGCGGCGTCTGCGGCTCATATGTTAAATTTGCTCAAATTTGTATGCCAAAATGAGTCTGCCATGAATCTGTGAAAAGGGGGCAGAGGTGGCTAGTTTTGCTCTCGCACCTTAACCACAAAGAACTCCTATCCACAGTGCTTAGGTAAGATATACTGATATGCCCGTGTTTAGGAAAACACTGCGGCTCTTTGGGCTTTGGTTTCAGTTCTGGCACCATGAAGGTCAGGATCGTAGGGAAATACAGGACCTGCTATGGTGCCTCCCTCCAGAAAATGGTGAAGAAAAGTGAAATCAGCCAGCAGCCAAGTACACTTGCTCCTTCTGTGACAAGACCAAGATAGAGAGACACTGATTAGGATCTGGCACTGTGGTTCCTGCATGAAAACACTGCCTGGTGGGGCCTGGACCTACAACACCACTTCTGATGGACACCACAGTGAAGTCTGCCATCAGAAGACTCAAGGAACTGAAAGACCAGTAGAAGCATTACCATTTGAGGCTTGCCTAGCCTGCAATAAATGGGTTAATTTATGTAAAAACAAAAAACACTGTATTTGTATATGCAACATAAACAAAGTTTACCACTCTCTGGTTTCAGGCATCATTGGGGGACACTTGCCCCTTGTGGGTAAGGTGTGACTGCTGTAGGCTAACTTTCTAGGATATCATCTTTACTGTTTTACAACGACCAGCGATCAAATGATTCACTGTTGGCTATGAAGTCACTTCTCTCAGTTATTCCTGCTGTGGAATACTCACATGGTAACAATAAATTCTGAGCCAGGTAAGGTAACCCGTACCTTCATTCCCAGCACTTGGGTAGCATATGCAGGTTGGTCCCTGTTAGTTTGAAGCCAAAGTTTGGTCTACATTGAGGTTCCAAGCCAGCAAAAGCTACATAGAAAGAAAGGAATGAATTTTGTTGGTTTGTAAAAATTTAGACTGAAGCCTTTTCAGAAGCCTGAAGCACTTAAAACCTCATGATGTGAACTCTGCGAGACAAAGGAACTGAGTCAGGGTAAGGGTGTGCACTCTCACCTGCTGAACCATCCTATTGGCCCTCATAGCATGTTTTGAATTTTTTATTTTAGAAATCTTTTATGGCTGAAGATGTAATTCAATGATTTTTGTTCCTAGCACTGCAAAAAAGTATTAAAGAAGGGCTAAAACAGAATTTCTCAACCTTGGGTCATGAGCCATTGGGATAGAATGACTCTTTCATAGGGGTCACCCAAGACCATTGGAAAACACATATATTTACATTACGACTCATAATAACAGTAGCAAAATTACAGTTATGAAGTAGCAGCACAAGTAATTTTATGGTGGAGATCACCACAACACGAGAAATTATATTAAAGGGTCACAGCATTAGGAAGGTTGAGAACCACTGGGCTAGAGAGATGACTCACAGGTTAAAGCACTTAAGTGTATGAAGCAGAGATAAGTGAGCATGACAGTCTCGAACTCAATTATCTTTCTGTGTCTCTCTTAGACACGGGTTAAAAAAAGACTTAAGCTGAAGAAACAGCTAATAGGTCAAAATCACGTATTGCTCTTGAAGAGGATCAGGCTTAGTTCCCTATATCCATGTCCGATATGCCATCTATAACACTTATTATGCCCCCCTACCTCTCTCTCTCTGACACACACACACAACTTTTCTTTTTAACTAAAGAAAATATGGATACTGGTTTTCTACCTACAACGAGTGCTCTACAACTTGGGTTTTGAGACAGGGTCTCATTGTCTCTTCAAGGCCCTATGTTGGCCTATAAATGGGTACGATCAGCCTCTGATAAGGATGCATACTGCATTGTCTGTGAGAATCAGTAAAAAGAGTAGAAAATATAGAAGATTTTCAAAGTAAAAGGGGCAACAGGGGGGCACTAAAGAAAGTGTACTGCGCCAGGCGTGGTGGCGCACGCCTTTAATCCCAGCACTCGGGAGGCAGAGGCAGGTGGATCGCTGTGAGTTCGAGGCCAGCCTGGTCTACAAAGTGAGTCCAGGACAGCCAAGGCTATGCAGAGAAACCTTGTCTCAAAAAACAAAAACAAACAAACAAACAAACAAAAAAAGAAAGAGTACTGTAATACTGGCATTTTCAGAATATCTAAACTTCGGTCTTCTAACTAGAACTGTGTGTGGTACCTTCTCACTGTTTCCTCCTCAGGGGAATAATGGCACTGAGATTGTCTGTGGAGCCCTCTGTCAGGGGCCATTTCTCAGCTGACATGCTGAGGAAAGGGTGTTCTTATTACCTCCAGTCTTGCTTGGGAGGAAATCTTCAACACTTCCACCTTTGAATTTAACTAAGTGATAGGAAATCCTGCTTTGAACTTTATGCTATAAGTAATGGTAAGTTGGGTCTGGAGAGATGGCTCATCAGTTAAGAGCACTGGTGCTCCTGCGGAGGACCTGGGTTCAGTTCCTAGAACCCACATGGTGCTCCAGTTCCAAGGGATCTGATGCCTTCTTCTGACCTGAGGGCATCAAAGATGAACACAGTTCAGACATATAAGCAAGCAAACGCTAATACATATTAAATAAAGTACATCTTTTTTTTTCTTTATGTGATAAAAAGTAGCAAAAGAAAAAGTTGTGGTAATGTTGAGAATGTATTATAGTTTGGATTAAAAAAAAAAGATTTCCCCAAGGCATGGGATGAAGGTTTCGTACCCAATTCAGCCATGTTCAGAAAGTGACTAACATCTCTGACCGTAGGTTTCTTTTTCTTTTCTTTTTTTTCTTTCCTTTTTTTTTTTTTTTCCTGGTTTTTCGAGACAGGGTTTCTCTGTGTAGCCTTGGCTGTCCTGGACTAACTTTGTAGACCAGGCTGGCCTCGAACTCACAGCAATCTGCCTGCCTCTGCCTCCCAAGTGGCGCTGGAATTAAAGGCGTGCGCCACCACTGCCCGGCTCCTTTTCTTTTTTTAATGTATTGCATTTATTTACTTATATGTGTGTGTGTGTGCGCGCACGCTCACATGTGTGTGGAGGAACACATGTCCTTTGATGGGCATGTGGTGGTCAGAGAAAAACCTATGGGAACTGGTTCCCTCCT
Organism: Acomys russatus; assembly: GCF_903995435.1. Classification (NCBI taxonomy): domain Eukaryota; kingdom Metazoa; phylum Chordata; class Mammalia; order Rodentia; family Muridae; genus Acomys; species Acomys russatus. The sequence continues at coordinate 31,299,198 of NC_067152.1, read as the reverse complement.
TCCACCATCTGGGTCTCAAGAAACCAATTCAGACCATCATGCTTAGTGGCAAGCTCCTTTATCTACTTGGTCATCTTGCAGGTGCCTGGATGGGGTTTTTAAATCACTGACGGTTTCTTAACTTGACAGGATCTTGGAAGGTGACAGAAAAAGAAAGGATTTAAGTGAAGGGAATGGGTTCATGATATTATGCCTCTTGGGGGACTCTGGACCCTTCCTTGCTCTGCTTCCTGCCATCGTGAGGTGGACAGCTATGCTCCCGGCCCTCTCCACCATGATCTTCTTTCTCACTATGAGCTAAGCAATCACAGGCTCAAACAGTAAGCAGAAGTAACCATTTCCTCAAGTCAATTTTTCACAGGAGTTCTGTCACAACAATGGAAAGTTAACACAATTAAACCCAGGGCTTAGACATATGGTAGACAAGTATATTCTCAGCCTTAAATAGACATTCCTTTTTTCTTTGAGACAAGGCCCAGGCTTGCTTTGATCTTCCTCTATAGCCAAGGATGACCTTGACTTTCTGATCCTCAGGGTTGGAGAGATGGCTCAGTGGTTAAGAGCATTGTCTGCTCTTCCAAAGGTCCTGGGTTCAATTCCCAGCAACCACATGGTGGCTCACAACCATCTATAATGAGATCTGGTGCCTTCTTCTGGTGGGCAGGCACACGTCCAAGCAGAACATTGTGTACATAATAAATAAATAAATCTTAAGAAAACAAAAACAAAACAAAACAAAACCTTTCTGATCCTCTTGCCTCCACCTCTGGAGTGCTGGGATTACAGGCCTATGTTAGCATGTCTGGTTTATGGGATGCTGAAGGTTGAACCTAGGCCCTCATGAGCAGTAAGCAACAGGCAAACACTCTAACAATTTGGCTTCATTTCAAGCTTCATAAACGTACATTCTTGTCACTTTTTTGAGCTAGGCCTTTGAGTTACAGATACATGAAGTGTAATCTTACAAAAACATACCCACAATATATCTACAATCTCTAATTTCAATTTCTTTAAAAAGTAAAATGAAAACTTAAAAGATTCTTGCCAAAGATCTAATAAAGAGTCTCCCATATGGGAAAAAAAGAAAAAGTACAATAGGGGAGGAAGATGAATAAGAACAAAGCATAACAGTACACGTGTACAAAAATGCTATACTGAAACCCGTCACTTTATAAGCCAACTTGTATGTATGCATGCACATATCTCCTTATTTTTTTTTAAAGATTTATTTATGTATTATTATGTATACAGTGCTCTGCTTGCATGTACTCCTGCAAGCCAGAAGAGGGTGCCATATCACATTACAGATGTTTATGAGCCACCAGGTAGTTGCTGGGAATTGAACTCAGGCCCTTTGGAAGAGCAGGCGGTGCTCTTAACCACTGAGCCATCTCTCCAGCCCCTTATTGACACTTTAGGCTTTCTAGGCAGTTAACCTAGTTTTCAAAGAATTAAACATTCTTTCATTTTGCAATCATGTCACTATGCAAGTTGATACTATGTAACTACAAAGCACAGTGTAATACAGCAATCCTTAGTAAGTCTAAAACTCAACTGGTGGAGTAACACAGTGTTGTTAGTAAGAAGGGAATAGTTAGGTACAGACTTGTTAAACAACTTCTGTTATAAAAAATATCAATTAACTTCTGTTATATCTGGAATGTATATATTTTATATATAATAAAACTAAGGGCCAGGGAAATAGCTCAGCAGGTAAAGGTACCTCAGTTCAATCACATGGTAGAAGGAGAGAACCAATCCCACAAGTTGCCCTCTAATCTCCACAAGTGTTAGATAGCACAAGAGCCAACCAAACATAGAAGTAAATAAAATTAATAATAAATTTACAGAGTACATCCAACTAGCTTGTACAACAGTACAAGCAAAGTTGGAATTCTACCTATCCTTCCATCTCCAGAATTGTGAATGCACATTTAGCTGCTAGACAAGAGTAGAATAAAGAAGAAACTGTAGAGCCAGGCGTGGTGGTGCACACCTTTAATCCCAGCACTCGGGAGGCAGAGGCAGGCGGACTGCTATGAGTTTGAGGCCAGCCTGGTCTACAAAGCCAGTCCATGACAGCCAAGGATACACAGAGAAACCCTGTCTCGAAAAGTTTAAAAAAAAAAAAAAAAAAAAAAGGAAGACACTGTAACAGATCTTGACTGAAAACAAAATACTGTCAATTTTACATTATGAAAAGTGAATTGCCTAATGATTAAAGAAAGATCTTGACCTAGGCATGGTGGCACACGTTTTTAATCCCAGCACTCAGGAGGCAGAGGCAGGTGGATCTCTGTGAATTCAAGGCCAGGCCAAGTCTGGTCTAGGGCTATCTAAAATGCTGTCTCAAAGTATGTATGTACACACACATGTACACACACACACACACACACACACACACACACACAGAAAAAAAGAGAAGAGCTCATGGACTGATGAGACGGGCTGATGTGCTTTTCCAGAGGACCCAAGTTCAATTTCTAGCAACCACATGACAGTTCACAAAAGCCTTAGCCCCAGTTCAGGGGATCTGACACCCTCTTCTGGCTCCTGTTGAGTACTTATTATATGCATGCAGGCAAAGACAAATAAACCTTAGTGGGGGGAAAAGGACATATTTAAAGAATAGCTTGCTGGGTAATGGTGGCATACTCTTTAATCCCAGCACTCAGGAGGAAGAGGCAGGCAGATCTATGAATTTGAGGCCAGCCTGGTCTACAGAGTGAACTCCAGGACAGCCAGGGCTACATGGAGAAACCTTATCTCAGAAAACCAAATGGATGGTTGGATGGATAAATATGCTTAAATATTAGGTCAGTAAAAAATGAAATAAGTTCACAATCCAATTTAACCTTATCACCTCAAAACTGCTAACTGGATAGCTCAGGTTTGTGTAAAAAGTGGCAGCCATACGGGAGAGTGTGCTGTGTTTCTTGGTGTGCATGTTTCTTTCCCTATTACTAACTCAAAATGACAGTAAACATCAATCTTTTAAACCAAAACTACATAAAGCATCCCAAACCCTAAACTAATTAATTCTGGCTTAATAAGTATTAAATAAGCCTAATAATATAGAGAAAATTAATCTATTAGTGTGCTGTGCAAGAACACAAAAAAAATTACAAAATTCAAAACCAAAATATAAATAAGCACTTGAACATAGTGGTTTGGCCATTTTGGTTCAACCGAAGTTTTGTAAATTATATTGAATTTTAGGTATAAAAAAGTAGAAGCAGAGCCGGGCATGGTGGCGCACGCCTTTAATCCCAGCAGTCGGGAGGCAGAGGCAGGTGGATCACTGTGAGTTCGAGGCCAGCCTGGTCTACAAAATGAGTCCAGGATGGCCTGTCTCGAAAAACAAAAACAAACAAACAAAAACAAAAAATAGAAGCAATTAGGCAAATGACCTACAGCAACCAGGAAGTCCAAAGACTGCAACTTCTTCCAACAGTCTTGTCCATTTGGAAACAGTCCACAATGGCACTGACTGTCTTTCTGCTCTGGGCATCACAAAGTACTAAAAGTGTCCTGAGTACTCAGGAGAAACTCAAGAGAGCGCACAGATTCCACTAGATGGCACTATCCCAGGCAAGTCACTCTGCTCTCTCTGGAGCAATAAGGGTGGAAACCTTTCTTGATCTTAACAAACTGAAAGCTGTGAATAGCAGTGACACCCTCACTGGGAAAGCATGACCCATAACAAATCATGCAGAGCAAGAAAAAGGAGTCTCAACAGCAGCACCGTTTTTACCCAGTACCATGGCCCTCATTTCAATCAATGACCTGGGAGATACAAAGTCTAGCTCTAACCCTAACAGAAAGAGAAATGGGGGGTGGGGGTGGGGGAGTATCTTTGCTGGAAATGGGCCCTTCAGTGGTAATCCCAGCACGTGTAGGCAGCAGAGGCAAATGGATCAGGAATTAAAGGTCATCATCACCTACACAGTGAGTTTGAGGCCACCCTTAACTACAGCAGAGTGTCTTTAAAATGTTGTATAAAAAAAATTCTTAGCTGGGAAATGGTGGCATGCCTTCAATCCCAGTACTTGGGAGGCAGAGGCAGGTGGATCTCTGCGAGTCAGCGGGTCTACAAAGTGAGTCCAAGACAGGCAGGGTGGTTATACAGAGAAACCCTGTGGGTGGGAGGGCGGGATATCATTCATTCCTGTCACTTGGACCTATTTCACCAAAAATATACTTTGGTATAGCCATTATGCAGCTACATACAAAGGAAAGCAGCCATCGTAACGAAGATTAGCAAAATGGGCAGGCAGGGGTAGCACAACCATTAATCACAGCACTTAGAAGGCAGAGGCAAGTGGATCTCTCAGAGCTCTCTGGTCTACAGAGTGAGTTCCAGGACAGCCAGGGCTACACAGTGAAACCCTGTCTCAAAAAAAAAAAAACAAAACAAAAACAAAAAACAAAAAAACAAACATACAGAGGCTGGAGAGATGGCTCAGTGGTTAAAAGCACTGGCTGTTCTTCCAGAGGTCCTGAGTTCAATTCCTGGCACCCACATAACAGCTCACAACTGTCTCTAACTCCAGTTCCAGAGGATCCAACACCCTCTCACAGACATTCTGTGTAGGCAAAACACAAATGCAAATAAAATAAATAAGTTATAAGCAAACAAACAAGATTAATAAGATGAAGGACACACAGTTTGAATATCAACTTTCTTAGTAGGAAATCATGTTGTCTTAGTTGGACACACCTATAATCCTAGCACTTGAGAGACAAGAAGACCATGGCCTTGAGACTAGCCTGAACTGAGTTCCAGGTCAATTTTGGCTAAACAGGAAGATCCTATCTCCAAAATTAATTAATTAATTAACTAATTAATGAAAAGCATGATGGGGCTGGAGAGATGGCTCAGAGGTTAAGAGCACTGCCTGCTCTTCCAGAGGTCCTGGGTTCAATTCCCAGCACCCACATGGTGGCTCCCAACCATCTATGATGAGATCTGGTGCCCTCTTCTGTCATTCATGCAGGCAGAGCACTGTGTACATAATAAATAAATAAATAAATAAATAAATAAATAAATAAATAAATAAATAAATAAAGCACGAGTGTTTTGCAGAACTGCCAAATGAAAAGACACAACAGGGTATTCCCAGACACTCAAGAAGCTAAGTCAGGAAGATCACTGGTTCAAGGTCTGCCTGGGCTACAGAGCAAGTTCAAAGCTATCCTGGGCAACTTTGCAAGATTCTACCTGAATTAAAAAAAAAAAAAAAAAAAAAAAAGTAGAAAAAAAAATTAAAAAGGGCTGGCTGGGTATAGTGACATATGCCTTTAATCCCAGCACCTGAGTGAGACCATCTTAAAAAACAAAAACATAAAGAACTAGAGATACAGTTCAGCAGTAAGGTGCTTGCCAAGCATGTTCAAATCCCTGGGTTTGAGCCTTTATACCACAATAACAATCAAAGGTTATAAACAAGACCTAGTACGGTCATTCATGCCTATAGTCCCAGCACCTAGGAATCTGAGATAGAAAGACTGGGAAGAAGTTTAGGCCAGGCAAAAGAAATGTGCCATCACTGGACCAGATATCAATTTAATATTCAAATAACAGCATGTACTTCAGGGGCTACATCCCTTTCAACAAATAATTTATGACTGTGTTTATCTTCAGCATCTAACGATCAGGGGTACAGCCATTCCAAAGTGCCACAGAAGTCAGTCACTAGAGTAGCTGAAGAAATAAAGCACTCATGCCCATACTGTGCAGCCAGGGGCTGCAGTGTACACCTCTATTCCCAGCACTTACCAGCCTGGGCCAGGACGATCACAAACCGCAGGCCAACCTAGGCTACACATCTCAAAAACAGTGGTGACTCACCCCTGTGATCCCAGGACTTGGGAGATAGAAGCAAGAAGATTAAGGAGTTCAAGGCTAGCCTGGACTACATATCAAGTTCCAGGCCAGCCTAGGTTACAAGAGATCTTATGTCAAAAACCAAGAACTAAGGGGTAATAAATACTGTTTTTCTTTCTCGTTGCAGTTTTTCTTCTTTCTCTGCAGGTTTAAAAAGCACTATAATACTGAGATATTATCTACAACACTTATACAATGCCCAGTGTACTGCAGCTCACTAAAGTTGTATGATCCGTCAAAGAAGCTAGGTTTCCCAAGCATAAACCTAACATATGCCTTCTCTTTGAAGAAACAACTAGCCAGAGCATGAAATTAACACATCATTGTAAGACACAGCAGTTCTTGAAAAAGACAGAAATCTATTACATAGGTCATAGATCAAAATGCACACATCTCTTATCTCAATCTCAAGTAATATGACAACCTTGGATCGGACAAAGCTTTTCAATAAAACATTATCAACAGACGTACGATGGACAGAAACTGTCCTGTGAGAACAGAGGGGTGAACACGCAGATACATAAAAATAGAGAAAGCCAGAACAGTATTATCCACATCCCACCTGCTCAATGATGGGGCTCGATCTCAGTTTACATATCCACAAAATGAAAACGCGGAGGAGGTAGACAGTGTAGGAGATAAGAGCACTGTGTTTGCTCTTCCAGAGGACCAGGTTCAGTTCCCAGTACCCACATGGCAGCTCACACCCATATAAACCCAGTTTCAGCACATGTGGATGCCCTCTTGTGGCCTCTGCAGGCACCAAACACGCACTCAGAGCACACACATACATAAATGCAACACATAATGCATACATAATATACATAGATAACATACATGCATACATAACATAAATGCATACATAAAGGCAAACACTCATACACATAAAACAAAAAATAAAAGAAGGGAAATACTTCCTCATAGAAATTAAGCGTGAAAAAGCACTCTAGGGACACAAGCGGTAGGAATCTGCTAGCTGCAGATCTGGAGAACTGACAGACTTCAGTAGATACATCAGCACTCTATCAAGTCTCTACCCAACAGAGCCAGCGCATGACAACGGCCTCTCAGAATCCTTGCAACAAGCCCCTAAGGAAAGCTCTGTTCTGTTAGAAGGAGAGGGAAGCATACACCCCCAAACAAATGCTTAAACGCACTACAGGAATGACCGGCAGGGTTTCAAAGCTTACTGGACCATGGGACAAGTTTCCCCTGCCACCCTCTACAGCCCAAATCCTCCTAGTCAACTCCTAATAGGTTTACGGTATTCTTTGAGTTACTCACCTTACTAACACCAACTCCAGTGAACCTGGCCTCCAGTAATTCCTGCCTTCGTGGGTCCAGGCTATGCAATTCTTCCATCATTTCTACAGAAAAAGAAAAGAGGCCAAGAAGCCATGAAAAACTAAATGGAAGAAAAAGTTTTATGTGTAAAAAAACACGTCGTAATTTTGTAAACCTTGAGGAAATATATATTCACGTGTTATAGTATACTAATCAAAGTTATCTGATGTTACCAATAGTTACTTACGATTATATAGCAGCTCAAGTTCTCTTCTATGGGTTCCCCTCCCCCCAACTCTAGTTTGATCTTTAGTAGGGGAGGACAACAGATATGGAAACCCACCCCTTGTAATCCAAACTTCCTGGGAGTATAAGGAGTTATCTATAAATTTGAGGGCAGCCTGGCCTACACAGCAAATTCAAAGCCAGCCAAGGCTACACAATAAGACCCTGCCTCATAAATAAAAACTAAGTAAATAAAAAGAAATATAAGACTTTTCATAATAACCTCTGTAAAAGTTAAGTACAAAGGGAAAAACAAGGGCAAACTTGCAAATAGAAAACTCCCTTCTACCCATCTCTCAATCCGAGTACTTTCAAATATTTCTTTCCCAAACACATTAAGAACTAGTTCTTTAGCTAAAAATATGATTAATAACTTCAAGTGACTATAGAATGACTCAAAAGCTGCAAATAACTTCAAGTGACCCTATTGTATAGCTCCTTTCTCTGAACAGCTCACAGTAGCTAATGAAAAATGGAATTCTTTCATGTTAAATTTAATGGAGAGCCCAAGATAAACCAGAAACCTATATTCACTCAGGAAATTAATCTAACTCTGTAATAACTCCTTCACAAAACCCTTTCTGACCACTCCTTGGAGCAGTAGGTTTCTCTCCACTCTGGAAATCTGCTTTTAGCACTCCTCCCAAGCAGGGAGGGGCAGGGCAGGAGGACACCATTTTTAAACTCCTTCCCTGACCAGTTAATGAAGACACTCTGACCAAGTATGTCCACGCGCTGGAAGGGAGAATTCTTGCGCTCTCCACTGCGAAGGCCTTCAGTACTAAACGTAGCAAAGGAGAGTGCATCACTACATAGAAATCCCTCGGACATACATACTGTTAAGTAGTTCCTGGAGTGATTGGCATAATCCTTATTAAAGTTTACTGAAAACATGAATCAAGCCTTCTCTGCAATATAACAACGACTCCACGATTTCCAGTAACATCCCACCCTACACAAGTCCTAACTTTCATTTCCCTTCCTGGATTGAGAGCCTGGGGCATAGGGGAATGAAAGGGTGACAAATTAAAGTTTCACTCACACATACGACTACGGGTTACAGAAGAAACTGGTAAATTGTTGGACGGGTAGAAAAGGCATCTTTGAAATAGAACCAAAAAAAAAAAAAAAAAAAAAAAAAAAGATTGAAAAGAAACCCGAGTTTCCCCCAAGTAGGTAACTGGCCTTGCTTCGCCACTCGCCCTGCCCTAATCGAGGTCGGAATGGCAGAGGTTGTTGCAGTCTCTTCCCCAATCCCAAGGTCTCTGCAAACACTTCCCGAACCTCCATCCCCAGGCCTGGCCTGGCCGACGAGGCCCCAGCAGTCACCCCATTTAATGTCAACTCACCTTAAAAGAAAATATCCACCCCATCTCTTCCCGGCGGAGGCTTTGGAACCAGGATCCTCCCAGTGGCCCCAAACCGGGAAGCAGAACCGATGGGGGCCTGGTCCCGGAGCCCCTCGCCGGCTCCAAACTTTCCCTAACTCCAGGCCCACCTGTCACGGACGGGGCGAGGGCCAGCTCCCGGGGGGGTGGGCGCCCCGCAAGGCGGCCGAGGCCTCCGGCTCCCCGGAGTGCCGTCTCTCGGCAGGCCGACCGCCACACTCCCAGGCCCGGGCCTGGCCCATCTTCAGCCCGGCCCCTCAGCGAGCGAGCGACCCGCAGCCCTCGGGGAGCGACCTCCCCGCCTCAGCGGCCGCCCGGGTCGCAGGCTCCTCAGGCCAAGGCGGGGATGGGGATGGGGATGGGGGTGGGGGGGTCCCCGGGACGGTTACTACCCCAGGCCCGGCGCCCTTCCCGGCTCCCGGGCTCGGCTTCTCACCTGCCGCCGCCGCCGCCGCCGCTCCACGCTCCTCTCGGGAGGGGCCCCGACCCGACCCGGCTGCGGACCGCTCCGCTCTCCCCCCTGGGCAGGCCCGGGGCGGAGCCGGGGCCTCTCCTGAGCGCCGCAACCCCCCGCCCGGGCAGCCGCCGCCGGCGCCGGGCTCCACGAGAGGGCGGGCGGGGGAGGGGGGCCACGGAGGCCGCAGATCCCCGAGCTCGCGTACGGAGCCAGGCGCCTGACGCTAGCCCGGGCCCGGGCGGCCGCGGGGGACGTGGGACCGGCCTCCTGGCACCGGACAAAGGCCAAGGGGAGGCGCACAAGGGTCCAGGTCGGGCCGAGAAGTGGGGGGTCCGCTCGGCCGGGGGGGGCCACTCGGGTGCGGCGCAGAGGGCGGGGGTTCGGGGGGGGGGTCGGAACCGCTGGTGCTCAGGACCCGCCTCCGGCCCCTTAATCCGGATCGGTTCGGTCCGGATTAGTAGTGATCGGTGTAAACACACTAGTGAAACCGCGTGTTCCCTCGCGAGATTTGCACGGCTGGGAGGCAGGAGGTGGGTTCCTGGGGAGGAGGGGGATGAGTGCCGGCCGTGGGGGAGGGGACGAGGAAGGTGTTGGGGGGGGAAGGGGGAGGGTCCCCGCTGCCCCCGGCGCTCCGCCTCCTCCAATCAGCGGCCGGGCTGGCGAGCAGGGGTTAACCAGGGGACCCCGCACCGGCTGAGCAGGCCACGCCTGACGGGGTTGCTGAGGGCGGGCGACTGGCGGCGCCTACGGGCCCCGGCTGCGACATGAGGGGCAGTTGGTCGGCCTGAGGGGGCGCCCGGTAACCGGCCGGGCCGGAGCCTCGAGAGCCGCCTTTTGTGGAGCCGGAGCCGGAGGCCGACGGTTGGGCTGCGCCCCAGGCCGCGGGGCCAGCGACGGAGCTGCCCTGTCCCGGATGGACACACACAGTCGGCTGAGGAGTGAGGTGGCTCTGCTCAAGGATGGATCTGACAGGAAGAAAGCCCGGGGCGCCGGCGGGGTCACGGAGTTCCGCGCTGCCTGCCCGCCATTCCCCTCAGACCCCCCTCGCCTCAGGCGCCGACAGCCTTCCGCACTCGTCTTCCACGTACCTGACTGGCCGGGCGTCTCCTGGGACAAAGGTGTCCTGGGATCAGAGCCGAGCCCTCACCAGCGTGCCCCCCCCCCACCTCCAGGGCGGAGGGCGCTACCTCCGGGGGACTCTCTCAGGGCACCTAAGGGGAGGTTCCATTTCATCCTCCGGTGACAAAACAAGCCTCCCGGGATGCTCAGGGGGTCTGAGGGTAAAATGCCAGAATGGAAAAACAGGCCTGCTCCTCACAGAGTGCCGCCGGGGCGACAGGAGGGCTTCCTGCCTGGGAAAGGGCTCCGCCTCTGACCCCAGCGCCAAAGTCACTTTCTTCACCTATTCTCATGGGCCGAGACACTGACTTCAAAGCAGCGAGCGACTCGGCGGTTCATTTTCTTCTGATGCGTCCTTGACCAGATGTCTGAACAGGACTGAAGGACTACACGGGAGTCACAAGAGAAACAGAAGCGTTCAGGCTTTTATACAGCCGACTCGAACTTTTCCAGGAGTTGACAAGTACTCCAAAGTAGAATTCTGTCTGTTTTTCTTTCCTTATTCTTAATTTTTCCACATATCAACTGGACAGAGACTTGCCAAATGGGCCCAGGATGGCAAATACCTTTTTGTTTGTTTTACGTCCTTCAGAATTCAGTCACTGTAGAAACACATCGGGAGTCATCTTCCAGATTGCAGACTGCTTGGAAAAATAACATTTTGAAGGGAAGAGAGGAAGAGCAAGACAGGAGCACAGGGTAGGGAGCGGGGCAAGGCCGAGCCCCAAGAATGCAGTCTAAAGCATGAAAATGATGGAGAACCAAAGGATAGTGCACTGTGGCTGCTCCCCAAGTCACCACAGTGGGACGCCATACTGTGTCCCAGCACACAGAACAAGTAGTAGTTCTTTCATTACAGTAAGATCAAGAAATTACAACCAGACTCGCAACGCTTGGGAGGCTGAGACGATATCGCCAGCCCTGGCCTTGGTATCTCAAAACCAAAAGGGGGCTGGAAAGATGACTCAGTGGTTAAGAATTTGCACTGCTCTTACAGAGAACCTAAGTTCGATTCCCAGCACTTACGTGGGACAGGTCACAGCCTCCTGTAACACCAGCGCCAAGAGACCTAAAACCATCAGGCTTCCATGGCACTGCACTTGTGAACACAGACACATAATTACAAATGAATCTGAAAATATGACCTGCAACTTGCTTTGTAACGTGAACTGGCCTCAAGGTGGTCCTCCCACTTCTTCCCAAGTGCTGGGATTACAGGCGTGCAGCCACTATGCAAAGCCTAAAAGTAACTCTTTAAAATGACACTGGAATGTCATGTTAGGAGGGCAACATAAGAAAGAGGGATGGACAGACATGAAGCTGAGTTCTGTTCCATCTGCTCCACAAACAAGCTGTCTGGACCAATTATCTAATTGTTTCATTTTTCCCACCTCTTAAGCTGAAACTAGAGGATCTTTTGTCTTGACTAAAGGTCTAATGTAGCTGAGGCTAACCTAGATCTCACAGTGCGACTGAGGATGCCCTTGAACTCCTGATCCTCCTGCCTCTACCTCCCAAGAGCTAAGGTTAATTACAAATTAGGCAAGCAGTCTACCAGCTGAGCAATTCTAAGACTCTCACTTATGTAGCTGAGATTGGCCTAAATTCTCAGTCCTGCTGCCTCATAGGAGCTGGGTTACAGGCCTGTGCCCTTACACCTCTCTCCTGAATACATTTTTATTTTCTGGTTTTTTGAGGCAAGATTTCTTTGTGTAGCCTTGGCTGTTCTGGACTCGCTCTGTGGACCAGGCAGGCCTCAAACTCACAGCAGTCCTCCTGTCTCTGCCTCCCAAATGCTGGGATTAAAGGCGTGCACCACCACGTCCAGCCCATAAAACCCTAGCTTAAAAAAAAAAAAAAAAAGTAAGGTGGCTGGGCATGGTGGTACACGCCTTTAATCCCAGCACTTGGGAGGCAGAGGCAGGCGGATCACTGTGAGTTTGAGGCCAGCCTGGTCTACAAAGCGAGTCCAGGACAGCCAAGGCTACACAGAGAAACCCTGTCTTGGAAAACAAAAAAACAAAGGCAAGAAAAAATATTTTATCCAGAAAAGGAGATTTTTGAAACATTCTGTCAGGTGGTTTCCCTTTATAATGTAATTTAACCCAGGGTTCATGGATCAATTTATGTAAAGTATGTTTGGTCGTGTGAGATAACCTGTCTGAGAATGGCAAGTGATTCTATGGCACGTATAGGAATCCAGTTCCCATTAACTGGAAAACTTAAACACGGATGGAGGTAGGTGTTCATGTGGGTCAATGGTCCTTGGTTTTTCAAGGAATGAAGGAAAAGTCTTCCAAATTCATCTCAAAGTCATGTAGAATCACATCTGGCTGGACATACTTGAGACTAGCTGTAGTTTTTTACCCAGGGTGTATTAATAATGAATCAAAAGGAGCGTAGTAAAGGTTACTTTGACCAAGACACTGGGGGATCTGGGTTAAACTGAAGAGAAGCATTTACTGTGCCTTTATGGAGCCTATAGTGTGTTTTGTGCATGTGACTGTCCCTGGGGATTTGTATCCACATATTTTCTTAACATTTGCTTTTGGAACTACTGAAAACAAATTGGCTGGTTGTTAAAGAATTAACTCATAGGAAAATTATCTTGAAAAAGACACCAGAACACTTTAGTAGCCTTTTATGTTGTTGCATGTCCTCTTATGTCTCAGACTCCTGGATAACTTTTTTCCCATTGTTTTGTTGTTTTCAAGACAGACAAAGTCTCACTCTACCCTAACCTAGCAAAAACTTGCTGCAGTCCTCAGCCCTCTGCCACACCCATCTCTGGCAAACATGTTCTTGACTGTCCCATAATGATCACCATCCTCATCAAAACAATGGTGATCCCAGGGCTAGAGATGCTCAAAGCAAGACTAGAGAGACGGTTCATCTGGTAACCAAAAAATAAGAGATGGCTTAAAGCCTTGGGACCGGAGTTTGACTCCTGAGCTCCATATGGTAGAGGGAGAGAACCAGCAGGTTGTCCTCTGACCTCCACTCACATGCTGTGGCACACACACTGGTGGGCGGGTGGGGGTGAGGGGGCGGGGAGACGGTGTCACTGGATGTGATCCTGGTAGCTCTATCAAGCTCATACCTTCAGAGCAGCCGAGAGGCTGAGGCAGGAGGAAGATTGTTGAGGGCCATCCTGAGACACAGAGTGAGAGCCTGTCTCCACAACTAAAACCAGCATAAAGCAAGAGTGGGGCTGGTGCTGCTCAGGTACCTCAGAAGATATGCATGCATCTTCTGCAGTGTAGTAGCATGGCGCACAGACCCTACACAAAGCCCTTGGTGCTGATGCTTTCCCAGCCTCTTAAAGGGTGTGCAGCTTTATGCTCCAAACCTCAGCTTCTTTGTCCATAAAATGGTGGTGTTACCTCACAGGGCCATTGGAGGATTAAGTAAGGTAGTTTATGTGCCTGACAGTAATCCCAGAATTAGTGGTCCCCAGCATAGCTTCACATGTCTGCCAGGAACCTGTGCAATTGTCATTAGATTAATTTGGAAAAACAGGCTGCCAATGGACTGAGCCATTTAGTCGTAGTGTTAGTAACAGAAAAGAGTTGCTTGTCATCTTAATATAAACACTACATTTTGGAGGGTGGTTATTGAAATTTCTGGTCACTGTAACAAATAGCTGAGAAAACTTGAGAAACGTGAACTTATTCTGGCCCAGTTCCAGATTTTAGCTCATGGTCGTTGGCTCTACTGTTTAATGTCAGAAGGGCACGATGGAACCAAACTGTTCATTTTGTAACCAGGAACAGACAGTGACAGGAAGTGGCCGGAGACAAGATATGCTTCAAAAGCTTGCCCTTAGGGACCTATTTATTCCAGGGCCCTAAGATCCCATTCCTTTAAGAACTAATAATGGGGCTGGAGAGATGATTAAGAGGTTAAGAGCACTGGTTGCTCTTCCAAATGTCCTCAGTTCAGTTCCCAGCAACCATATGGTGGATCACAACCATCTGTAATGTGATCTGGTGCCCTCTTCTGGCATGCGGGTGTTACATACAGGAATAAATAAGTAAAGAAGAAATCTTTAAAATAAAAAAAGAAAAAGAAAGAAAAACTAGTGAGTGACAGCAAGTTCCAGGACAGCCAGGGTTACACAGAGAAGCAAAATCCCAAAACTTTTAAGTTCCTCAGCTTGGGCTCCTAAATTAAGTAATTTCTTCAAGAAGGAAAAATAAAGGCTGGAGAGATGGCTCAGAAGTAAGGGCACAGGCCTGAGTTCAATTTCCAGCAAACATGGCAACTGACAACCATCTATAATGAGATCTGATGCCCTCTTCTGATGGGCAGGCAGACCTGCAGACAGAACACTGTATACAAAATATATATATGCCAGGCATGGTGGTGCACGCCTTTAATCCCAGCACTTGGGAGGAAGAGGCAAGCGGATCTCTGAGTTCCAGGCCAGCCTGGTCTACAGAGTGAGTCCAGGACAGCCAAGGCTATACAGAGAAACCCTGGCTCCAAAAACCAACCAAACAAAACTAGTGAAGGTACTTTTCGTTGATGAAGTTAGTACCCTTATAATTCAATCATCCCCCAATAGTACCACTATAGTGGCACCAAGCCTTAAGTACAAGAGCCTTTTGGAAGAACAGTACATATCCAAATACTAAAAAATGGGATCTTTTATGTTCATCCCCTACCCTGTGACTTTAGGCTCAGGCTCCGTGTTGCTAGGTATTGAATGCACGGCCTACAACTCCAGCCAAGGTGTGACATGTTGAAGACAGCATGAGCTGTTGTCAGTAGGCCAACGTAGAAGAAGCAGTATTTACAGTCTGATCAGCACTGTTCCAGTCTCACCTCATCTGAAAACTGACCATGATTCCATGAGCAGGATTAGGGTTGACATATTGGGAATGATCAAGTAACAATGGCTGACATAGAGTAGGCATGCTGCCAATCTTATTTCCTCTCTTCTTCCCATTCCTAACCTCTGAGCCATCTCTCCAGCCCCAGTATTAGTTCTTAAAGGAATGGGATCTTAGGGCCTTGGAATAAATAGGTCTCTATGGGCAAGCTTTTGAACTTTGCAGGAAAGTACGCTATAGATTAAAACCCTAGCTGTCAGCCTCCCCGAGATTCACCAATGCCAGTCATCTGCTGCCCCTGTGTTTTTCCTTTCTCTGCTGCCTGGTGGATTGGAAGCTCTGCTTAGGCTGAACTCCCCATCCCCATGCTAGGAACCAAACCCAGGGCCTGCATTTGCTGGGCAGGCATTCTACCATTGAGCTCAATCCCCACAGCCTAAGCAAGTCTTGACATAATTGTTTTACTTATCAAGTCACAAGCTCTTCCCCACAGCCCGCTGATGATGAACAACCTTCCTCTTCCTTGAAGAGCAGCCTCCCTCCTCTAATGGCCTCTTTTAACCGCCTCTCCCCATTTTAAAAACCATTGTCATGTTCCCTCTTCCTAGTAGCTAAAACGCAAGAGAGGCACAAACTCTGCTTTAATAAGTCTCCACCTCTAAGCTACTGGATCATCCATATTGGCCTCTGCTCCCCACCCGTCAATTTTCTGAGGCAGGATTTCCTCAAGCCTAGGCTGGCCATCTGAAACTAAGTAGTAGCAAGATTGACCCTAAACTCCCATCCTCCTGTCTTTACCTCCCAGGGAGTAGGATTACTGACCTGGGCCACCATACCCAACCCATATTAGGCTTTCAGAGCTCAATTGAAGAGACACGATAACAAGAACCGTATCTACCTGGCTGTGGTGGCTCCAGTCTGTGATCCCAACGCTCAGGACACGAGCAGAAAGATGCTGGGTTCATGGACAGCCTGATGAACACTGAGTTCCACGCCAATCAGGGCTACAGACAGAGGCGTATTTGTTCTCAAGAACTATGTAAATAGAAATTAAAAAATAGAAACTGACAAATTATAAAAAACAAAAAACCTGGCACACACTTTTAATCACAGCACTTGGGAGGCAGAGGCAGGTGGATCTCTGTGAGTTCGAGGCCAGCCTGGTCTACAAATGGAGTCCAGGACAGCCAATACACAGAGAACCCTGTCAGAAAAACAAAACAAAACAAAACAAAAACAAAAAACACCACAATTCTTCCAATTTTATTTGGTTTTTGGTTTTTCCAAGACGTGGTTTCTCTATGTAGCCTTGGCTGTCCTGGACTCACTTTGTAGACCAGGCTAACCTCGAATTGCCTACAGCAATTCTGCCACAGCACCCAACCCCATTAAACTTGTTTATTAACTTTTTTGTTTTTGCTGGGCACTGATGGCACATGCCTTTAATCCCAGCACTCGGGACGCAGAGACAGGTGGATCTCTGTAAGTTTGAGGCCAGCCTGGTCTTCAAAGTGAGTCCAGGACAGCCAAGGCTACACAGAGAAACCCTGTCTTGGAAACAAACAAACAAAAAACCCCAACACTTTGTTTTTAATCTCAGAGAGGCTGAGATCTGGGGTTTTAATCTACTTTCCTTCAAGCAGCTGACGAACCACATCCCCATTGTGCTTGATCGTTCCCAACACTGTGTCAACACTGCTCATGGGATCATGGTCACCATTTTCAGAAGTAATGAGATGAGCATCTGGATCAGGCCCCAAGATTCTCCAAAGAGCCGGGCGTGGTGACGCATGCCATTGATCCCAGCACTGGGGAGGCCGAGGCCAGCCTGGTCTACAAAGCGAGTCCAGGACAGCCAGGGCTGCAAGAGAAACCCTCTCAAAAAAACAAAATAAATTCCCAGCTAAGCAATGGTCCTTTGTGCATAACAGCACACAGGAGAGCAGGGGTCTGAGCTGAGTGTCCACAGAAATGAAGAGGACCCTCAGGGGCAGGCAGGGCCAGGTTAGAAGAGGGAGTACAGCCTTAAGAGTGACCATGTGCTGGGTGTGGTGGCATACCCCAGTGGCCTCACAGACTGGTCCAGCCAGGACTTCAGTTAAACCCTGCTTTCCTTGCCTTTTTTGTGTGCTTGTTTTTCCTGAGACAGGTTTTCTCTGTGTTAGCCTGGCTGTCCTGGACTCGCTTTATAGACCAGGCTGGCCTCGAACTCACAGTGATCCACCTGCCTCTGCCTCCCTGAGTGCTGGGATTACAGGCTTATGTCACTATACCCAGCTAACCCTGTGCTTTCCTATCACAGAGACTGGATAAAGCTAGCTCTACTAGGACTTGGTTAATATGCCAATTTTCTTGGGGCCACCAAAGATGCTGTCACCCCCAGACAGCAGGAAGCAAATTTAAGAGAATGACACCCCATTCCCAAGAGATAGGGTGGGTGGTTTTCTTGGTCATTTGATGGGTAATGGATGTTTGTCATCATTTAAGGGGAGTTGGTCACAAGTTGTTAATGGTCTTGATCAGGGAAGAAACAAAGTAAAGGAAGTCGGATTGATGGATTTCTTTCTCTTTATTTCCTCTATCCTTCTTTCTCTCCTAAATAGTTTATTAATGTAAGAGAAAGAGCCTTTTATTGGACTAAGAGGGGGATATGTTGGAGTGATGTTTCTGTGTACTGTGCAGAGTTTGTCTTTGTATTATTTAAATGCTGACTTCTGTACCAGCAGAGAGGTGAGTACACACTGGACTTTGGTATTTTGTAAACATTGGTCTCCATCACCTTCTGGTTGGTTGAATAAAAAGCTGAGTGGCCAATAGCAAAGGCAGGAAAGAATATGCAGGACTTCCAGGGAGATTGGAATTCTGGGAAAGAGGCACAAAAAGATTCACCGACTAGTCAAAGAAGAAGTCAGATGTATGGGACTGAGGAGAGGTAGAGAGAACCGCTTGGCACAACATAGATTACACAGAGGTTATGAGCTGGCTGGGAGCCGGGCAGTGACGGCACATGTCTTTAAGCCCAGCACTTGGGAGGCAAAGGCAGGTGCATCTCTGTAAGTTTGAGGCCAACCTGTTCTATAGAGCGAGTTCCAGGACAGCCAGGGCTGTTACACAGAAAAACTCTGTCTCAAAAAACTAAAAAATAAAAAAATGAAAAACAAACAACCAAAAAAAAAAAAAAAACCAAAGACTAGCTGGAGCCAGGCATGGTGGCATAGGCAGGTGGAGCTCTGTGAGTTCAAGGCAAGCCTGGTCCACAAAGCCAGTTCCAGGACAGCAAAGGTGGTTACAGAAAAATCCTGCCTCAAAACAAACAAAAGACAGCTAGTTGGGAACCACAGTAAGCTAAGGCCTAAAGCCGTTATAAGTAAATATGTCTCCGTGTCAGTTTTCAAAGCCGGCGCAGACATAGGAAGTCCACACAGTTTTAATATGGGGGGATGGAACAGAGAAGAGCAACTTGTGATTATCAGCATTACCAGAAGCTGGCACTTGTACTCTACAGTGAATCTTCACCATCCACACAGCACACTGCCTGTTATAAACTACACGGTTGTGGAGGTCTCAGCTAATGCCCAGCTGAATTATGAGGAGCCTTTGGGTGTGCACATTAAGATAACATGAAATCATAATCATATCTCAACTGTTCAACCTGTAGTGGGAGGACCAGACATTTTGGCGGGAACTTTCTTGCCTCATGATAAGGAGCTTTGAGATGCCTGGGATATTGACCAAAGGTCATAAACTACAGCCCCCAGGCTCCATTTGGTCTACCTGTCTTTGTATGAATCTCAACCTAAGAATTGTTTTCATGTTTTTATAGTGTTGCATTATACCACCCAGACTGATGCAGAACTCCTGGGCTCAAGTGATTCTGCAGTCTCCCAAGCAACTAGGACAATAGTCCCACTTCTGGCTTACATTTTTAAATGGCTGAGGGGAAATATATATATATATATATATATATATATATATATATATATATATATATATATATATATATATATAAAATGTTTCATGGCATATGAGAAGTACATTTAAAAAAGACAAGGTTCCTCTTTGTAACAGAGATATGGCTATACTGGACTTGGCCTTTACATTTTCTGTCCCTGTACCTGGAATGCAGTCCACCAAACTCCTGACTGACTCAGTGGAGCACTAGGTAAATTGGAAGGAGCATGCCCTCCCTACCGTTTGTGTGCACGAGACAAAGACATAGTGCCTTTCCATGAAGAATGATAAGATCCTCCAGGGACGCAATGAGTGCCACAGAAGACTAGAAATTGGGGTGCTTATGTGGAATGTTAGTCCCCTGCAGCAACAGTGGGGAAGCCAGGAATGACTTTTCTATGATAATGTGGTGAGGTACTGTGAGCGCCAGAAGTTCTCTGGATACCAGCAGGGCCCTCTGGTTACCCTCAGGCCTTCCATGATGGCTGAACACCCAGGTGGAGCAGCTTCCTACAGGGCTATGTTCACTTTCCACCTCCAGAGCTGATGCCTCCTACTAGAGGGCAGAGATGAGATCAAAAGCTCAGGTGGAACCAGGGGGTGGTGGCGCACGCCTTTAATCCCAGCACTTGGGAACCAGAGGCAGGTGGATCTCTGTGAGTTCGAGGCCAGCCTGGTCTACAAAGTGAGTCCACGACAGCCAAGGATAACACAGAGAGATGCTGTCTCAAAAAACCAAAAACAACTTTAAGTTTCTCAGCTTGGGCTCCTGTAAAAAGAAATTAAGTACTTTCTTACTTCAAGAAGGAAAAATAAGCCAGGCCTGGTGGCACACACCTTTAATCCCAGCACTCGGGAGGCAGAGGCAGGTGGATCGCTGTGAGTTCAAGGTCAGCCTCATCTACAAAGTGAGTCCAGGACAGCCAAGGCTAACAGAGAGACCCTGTCTTGAAAAAAAAAAAAAAAGGAAAAATAAAGGCTTGAGAGATGGCTCAAAGGTAAGGGCACAGGTCTGAGTTCAATTTCCAGCAAACACATGGCGGCTCACAACCATCTATGAGATCTAATGCCCTCTTCTGATGGGCAGACAGAATACTGTATACAAAATATACTGTATACAGTATACTGTATACTGTATACAAAATAAATATATTTTTTCGTGGAAAAACCTGGACATGATCACAAACAAAGCAAAGCAAAATAAACCACTGCCCAAACCACTCACCATCTTCTGGGCTCCTCCAAAGGGCTTGGGTCACTTCAGCTCCGCCCTCTGCAGCACACAACTGGACTTCTAGGGTGGCTCCACTCTTCTGCTGCTCCTGTTTTTGGTTGTCAGCCCATGGTACTGGCATCTCCAAAACACCAGGGTCTTTTGCTGCAACTGAGCTGCACTTTGTTTCACCAATAGCCTCTCACAGGCTCTCTTCCTGGTGCCAGGCCTCAACTTTTCTGCACAACCCCTTCAATTCTGGGCCTTCAACTGCCACTGAGTCTGCACCTTCACTAATAGTCTCTTCTGGCCTGTCATGGTGCTAACTCTTAGCCTCTCTCCATGACCCCCTCATGCCACCTGGGTGACTGTTACACTACTAAAGTCAACTGCCAGCACGAGGTACAGTTCAGCCAGTTCTGGATTTCAGCTTCTGTGTGCTGACCCTGAAAGACCTCAGTGCTGCTGCTGTGCACTCTCTCTCTCTCTCTCTCTCTCTTTGGATTTTCAAAACAAGGTTTCTCTTGTAGTCCTGGCTGTCCTGCCTCACTCTGTAGACCAGGCTGGCCTTGAACTCACAGAGATCTGCCTGCCTCTGCCTCCTAAGTGCTGGGATTAAAGGTGTGCGCACCACCACGCCCTACCCCAGCCCACCCCAGCTGATAATGGTCTCTCTTAATCACCCACCGTTTCTTAGCTACAGCTCACCTGCATCAATTGCCCTCATAATGCAAAAGTTTCACTTCTATGGTGCCAGTCTCTTGTTGATTGCCGCTGACTGTTCAGCCCAAACTGACCAGAATGACAGAACCACCATCCCAGGGACAGCACCATCCACGACGGGCTGGACCCTCCCCCATCAATCGCTAAGTAAGAAAATGTTCTCCAGGCTTGCCCACAGCTGGATCTCAGGAGACAGTTTCTCAACTGCAGTTCCCTTCTCTCACATGACTACAGATTTATTGAGCTAAATCTGGCCAGCACAGTCCACAGCCTCTGCCATTAGTTTCTGCTTCCTTTTATAGGTTTAGGAGTGAGGCGGTAGTTAGCTCCTTAGGTAAGCCTCTCAAATTTACCATTCCTGCTGAGTGTGTCGGCCACGACCCTGGCCAGCACTTGGGAAGATGAGGCAAGAGGACTGCCATAAATTATGGCTAGCCTGTGCTATCTATACACAGGCATACACAGTTCTGTGGTGGTAGCCTCTACTACAGAGTAAGATCCCGTACCCTGCAAAAATAAAATAAAATAAAATAAATCAGGCTAGAGAGATAGCTCACTGGCTATTTTTTTCTGGAGGACCAGGTTCCCAGCACCTACCTGGTGGCTTACAACCATCTATGACTCCAGTGCCAAGAGGTCTGGCACCCTCTTCTGGCCTCTGAGGGCACCAGGCAGACATGTTGTATACAAACAAGTATTGCAAGGAAAACACCCATACACATTAAAAAAAAAAAAAAAAAAAAAAAATCACCATCACCCAGTGAGAGTTCTGGAATTTTGTTTGTTTGGGTTTTTTGTTTTGTTTTGTTTTTGAGACAGTGTTTGTTTCTCTGTGTAGCCTTGGCTGGAGTTCTGGAATTTTGGTCTCTTTTAAAAAGCACAGAACTAGCCGGGTGGTGGTGCACGCCTTTAATCCCAGCACTTGGGAGGCAGAGGCAGGTGGATCGCTGTGAGTTTGAGGCCAGCCTGGTCTACAAAGCGAGTCCAGGACAGCCAAGGCTGCACAGAGAAACCTTGTCTTGAAAAACCAAAATAACAACAACAATAATAATTAATTAAAAAGCACAGAAATATAAGAATTTGTTTTCGTTTTAATCCCAGGTGTGTGGATACGGAGCTGCTTTACTGCAGCTGACTATGATTTGCCTCCTGCTCTAGCAGGGGCATGGTTTCGCCAGCTGCAGATAGTTTCTGTATTTGTGTGACATTTGGAATTCTGGTCCCTTTTTAGAGGGTATATAAATGCTAGTGCCTCAATAGTCAGGGTTGGTTGCGATTTGTTAGTAGTCGAGCTCAAAGAAGAAACAAAGAGAAAGAAATTAGACTCAAGGCCCCCTATCTCTTTCTACCCTCTCTCCTTCTTCCTCTCCTAGCTAGTGATAGGGGCTGAGGAGGGTGGGGTGGGGTGGGGAGCATAAAGGGTTGGGAAGAAGACCCACAAAGCAAAGCCAGCTACATCCCAGAATCTAACTGTTGTTAGTTCTTTAGGTCCCTTTGCCCCAGCATTTGTCAAGCTCTGGAAGAATGTGATCCAAATGCCCAGAGAATGGTACATTACCCAGCACGCCTGTCTCTTCATTTTAAAAAGAAAACAGGCCCACAAAGCAACCACATTGGGGGATAGACTCCCCTCACTGTATAGGTTTTCCAGAGGTTACTGTAATTGCAGGCCCCCTGTGGTGGGGAAACAGGAGGTGGTGATAAGAGCCTTCCCCCCCACCCCCCCCACCCCAGGCAGCTTGCCAGGCAGCTAGCCTGGAGAATGCTGCACAGTGCCAAACGAGCCACCGAGCTTCAAACAAGGTAGCAGGTCAGAACCCACAACAGAGGTTGTCTTCTGGTTACACATAAACACTGGCTCACACATGAACAAGCATAAACATAAATTCTAACCATGCAGCCGGGCGGTGGTGGCACACACACTTAATCCCAGCACTCGGGAGGCAGAGGCAGGCGGATCGCTGTGAGTTCGAGGCCATGCTGGTCTACAAAGCAAATCCAGGATGGCCAAGATAACAGAGAAACCCTGTCTCAAAAAACAAAAACAAAAAACATTCTAAACATACAAAAATAATCACAAATATTTTGTTTGTTTGTTTTTTCAAGACAGGGTTTCTCTGTGTAGCCTTGGTTATCCTAGATTCGCTTTGTAGACCAGATTGGCCTTGAACTCACAGAGATTTACCTGCCTCTGCCTCGTGAGTGCTGGGATTAAAGGTGTGTGCCACCATGCCGGGCCACAAATATTTTTTAGATAGTAAATAAATAAATAGGCCTTGTCTTCACAAGGGCTGGATAGCCTTCTTGGTGACTGCCACAGATTCTTCTGTCTTAGTTGCTAATGGACTGAGCCTTTATTTTCTTTTTGTCTCTTGCCCAACTCTGCTTTTTGAGGGCTTTATTGTATGTGGGGGGAGGGGTTGCTTTGGGTTTTGGTTTGTTTTTGCCTTTTTTTTTTTTTAAGAGTTTCTTTGTGTAGTCTTGTGTTGTAGAATGACAAATTATTCTTTCTATATTAAATCAATACAGTAAATTATTAAGGCAGTAGTTTTCTTTAACCAGTTAGTTCCCCAGTGACTGACACAGACAGACTATGATTTATTTTTAAGTTGAAAGCACTATGCTGGGCAGACTCTGAGCAACTCTAATCCTAGCACCTTTAAACCCACATAAAATGCAGTCACTTGCCAATATGGTGACTCCTGGGCAGCTTCTGCTCCATCAGTCTGTTCCTATAGCCTCATGCTCAGCACCATCTTCCTTCCAACTCCTCTCTCTGGCTTCCTCCTCTCCTGCTGCTCTGCTTTCCTCTTCTCTCCTCTCCTCTCTCAAATCCTAGCTCTGGCACCTAAAACTGTCTGCCTACCTCTCTTCTACCCAGTCATACGCTTTACTTAGCCAATCAGGGATAATTGAGGAATATTCCTTATCATCACATGGTTATGGGAGATATAGTTCAACATTCATAACAATGCCCATGGCAGGGCAGTAACCAGATCTCAAAGCACTGAAATTAGCATTTGAAAACACAGTTGGACGTTCCTCCACAGTCCTAGCTATCCTGGAACTCATTATTATAGAAGAAATATCTTGTAACTGCATGGAAGCATCACCTGTCAATAAAAACCTAATGGCCTACAGCTGAGGCAGGAAATAGGAAGTGGGACATCTGGCAGGCAGAAAGGACTATGGAGCCGGATGTGGTGGCACAGGCCTTTAATCCCAGCACTTGGGAGGCAGAGGCAGGTGGATCACTATGTGAGTTCGAGTCCAGCCTGGTCTACAAAGTGAGTCCAGGATAGCCAAGGCTACACAGAGAAACCCTGTCTCGAAAAACAAACCAACAAAAGACTATGGTTCTTTCTGGTCCACTACCAAGAAAGTTGCCATAATGTCTCCATTTTAGGTATTTCTTGGCTAAAATGCCTAAGAAAAGCAACTTCACAATGGAGGGTTTATCTTAGCTTACAGTTCCACAGCATACAGTCCAATGTAATGGGAAAGGCGTGGCACAGGTTACATTGCATCCACAGCAAGATGGGCGAGCCCCCAAGAAGAGACTTGATACTCTATGAGCATATAAAGGGGGAGGAAGTCCCCCTCAGTCACAGCCATACGGGAGGGGAGTAAGGGGAAAATGGGAGGGAGGGAGGAATGGGAGGATACAAGAGACGGGATAACCATTGAGATGTAATAAGAATAAATTAATAAAATAAAATAAAAAATGATGGGCGAGCCCTGACACTCTTTTCATTTTCTCAACTGGTCTGGGACCCCAGCCTATCGGGAGGCTGCATGCCGCGTTCAGGGTGAGTTTTCTTTTAGCTAAACCTCCCTGTAAACAGTCCTATAGACACACCCAGAGATGCATTTCCATGGTGACATAAATCCAGTCAACTCGACAATGGATTTTAGCCATCACTGTGCCTCTGTGGGAAACCAGCTGCAGACTCTGAATCCTCAGGTGCTCCTGTGCCCGGCCCTAAACCTGAACATAGTTGCAGAGTAAGTAATGTGTTACCTGGCCTATTTATTAAAGAAACTTTGCTCAGGGTGTAGCTCAGGGTTAGAGTACTTGCTCCGAGTTCAATTGCCATGAAAAAGGGCAGACTTGGGGCTAAGGAGATGATCAGTGGGTGGATTGTTTACTGTGTAAGCACAAAGACCTGAATTCAGGTCAACAGCATCTGTGTAAAAGCTGAGTGTGGCAGCATGCGCCTGGAACCCAGCACTGGGCAGAGACAGGTAACCCTGGGGCTCACTGGCCACAGTTTAGCAATCTCAGAGAACAGAAAAAGGGCCGGGGCAGTGATGCTGCACGCCTTTAATCCCAGCATTACAGAGGCAGAAGCAGGCTGATCTCTGAGATGGAGGCCAGCCTGGTCTACAGCGGGACAGCCAGAAACAGCTAGGGATACCCTGTCTCGAAAAACAAAAAACAGAAAAGGTGATAGAGGAAGAAACAGACATCAACCTTTGGTCCTGGGCACACATAGGTGAAGACTAATAATGTGCACAACACACACACACACACACACACACACACACATACACACGTGCACACACACCACAAAGCCAAATGCAAGTATAGGACAGATGGAGTCCCTGGCTCAGCGGGCCGGGTAGGGACTGATGTCTACGTTGTTGTCATCTTCCTAGGCGAGGCAAGGCAGCTAGTCTACAAACTACTTAGTCTGGATTTTTATTTATTTATTTATTTAGCTTTTATTTTAGTTTTTGTTTGTTAGTTGCATTTTTCAAGGCAGGGTTTCCCTGTGCAGCCCTGGCTGTCCTGGACTCACTCTTTAAACTAGCCTAGCTTCATACTCACAGAGATCTGTGTACCTCTGCCTCCTAAATTCTGGGATTACAGACGTGCACTAGCTCCACCTGGCATATTCGTTTTTTTTCTTACGCAGGCCGGCGGGATTGAGCCAGAGCTGACTGACCAGCCCTTAACCTCCAAGTTGCCATCTCTGGGCCTCTCCCCAGTCCCAGAATCTACTCTGACAGCCACGTCCCCAGCTCAGTTCTTACACTGCGCGTCACACTGCTCTTTCCTACCACAGTGAGCACAACATTTACTGTGTTATACCATCTTGGTGCCTGGTTGGTTTAAGTGTCGCAGCTCCAAAGGGTCAGGATTAAAGCTGCGCTCCAGCTGCTGCAGGGGAAGGCTTCCCCAGGGAAAGCGTTACAGCTCCGCTCTGAGAGTTACACTGCACAACAAAACTCACACCAGAGATGGAGGGAAACAACCAGGAAGATGCCAGCCCTTGTTTGGGTGAGAAGCAGCAGGGAACGGAGCGGAAGGCAGGGTTTATATAGGATTTCTTGGGTGGGGGGGCTGTGAGCATGCGCAGATCTTTCCAGGATGAGGATTGGTGGGATTGCAATTCCTGAGTTTGGGTAAACTCAAGGATTGGTGGGTTTTCTTTCTATCCTTTCTAGCCTACGTTTGGCTTAGGGGCATCCCGGGACCTTCCTCAGTCACCTCTGTAGCCCAGCATCTGATGGCAGTTATTCATTACTGACAGAACTGAGTGGGGGAGGGGCATCATGGCCGTTCTCCTAGAAAATGAAACTACTCAAGTTCCTGGAAATCATGAGGGCAGAGCCTGGACTGGATCCCACCAGACTCTGCTGTGGCCTGTTCTCTCTGGAGCGCTCAAAAAACCAACCCAGAGCCCAGCCCTGCCACCAGCCACCAGCTCAGAGAAAAGAGACTTTGCCCCTTGCCTGTCCAGAAACATACCGGCTCCAACTAGACCTTGAACCTGGACTGTTTCCAATAAAATAAAATGAGGGCAGGTTGAGGGGTTGTTTTGCTTAATTGTATTTGTTTTGAAATGGACTGTTTTACTTAAAGATTTTTGTTTTGTTTTTGGACTTTTATTGTTGTTTGTTTTTTGTTTTTCGAGACAGGGTTTCTCTGGGTAGCCCTGGCTGTCCTGGACTCACTTTGTAGACCAGGCTGGCCTTGAACACACAGAGATCCGCCTGCCTCTGCCTCCCGAGTGCTGGGATTACAGGTCTGCAGCACCACACCCAGCCCGGCAATTTGTTTTCATTTTATGAGCACTGATTGATGTTTTGCCTGCATGTATATCTGTGTCAGATTCCCTGGAACCAGAGTTACAGTTGTAAGCTGCCATGTGGTTGCTGGGAATTGAACCTAAGTCCTCTGGAAGAGCAGCCAGTGTTCTTAACAGCTGAGCCATCCCTCCAGCCCCTTTGTTTTTGGAATTTTTGAGTTAGGATTTCATTATATAGCCCTAGTTGTCCTCAGATTTGGTCCTCCTGTTTCAGTCTCCCCAGTGCTGGGATTACACACAGAGCCACCATCCCTGACTGAGGGTTGGAATCCAGAGAGCTGTCTGCTGTGGAAAAAATTATTTCTGAGTTACCAGGACAGAGAAAGCATTGGCCTCTGATGCCTTTCTTAGATCAGGAAAAAATCATGGAAATGAATAATGTTTGAGTCCTTTCCCATCTCAAGGGCAGGAGGTACAGTCCTAGGTCCACCTCCCTGCCCTGGAGCTAGCTGCCCACATTGTTTGTTTGAGTCTCCCTCCGCCCCGGTTGGCCTCTAACTTGCTCCGTGGCCCACACCAGTCTGATTCTCTTGTCTCAGCTTCCCAGGCAACCTCCCGGGTAGGGTGTTGAGGATGCTGTGTTTTGCTTTATCCCCAGGACCCCACACAGGTGTTTGATGGGCACAACCTCGAGTAGGCTGAGGGAGGCAGCATTACCTTCCTGACTGCCTCAGCGAGGCCTAGCCAGAGTTGCTTTGTGGTGTTTGAAAACCATCACCCCTCACCTCCCATGCCTCACTTTCCCCAGGTTAACAGACACTGCCAAAACAATCCATCATTTTGGTTTTTTTGTTTTGTTTTGTTTTTTGTTTTCACAAGGGGAAGGTGGTCTCCACTACCACAAACTACACAGCCGAGTTTCCCACATTTAGGGAGATCGTGGTGGTCCATACTCGGGAGTACAGTGGGTGAGGTTCACTCTGGCAATATCACTTCTGTGAACACAGCAGTTTATCTGTCAAGCACACATTGCCATCCTCATCTTGATGGCCTCCCTGAGAACTGCCCAGGGCAAGTCAGCATCTGCACTCATCCCAATTTTAGTGCAAAGGCTGTGACCTGATCAGCAAGAAAGCCACTGGATGACAATAACTTAGAACTGGCATTCCCTGGCCCCACCATGTCATGGCCTGCCTGTGGCCCTACTTTACACCCACAGACTCCATGGTCTTCACTTTGCCATAGGAATGAGAGCGACTGATCTCTGACCTTGACACTTAAACAGCCTACAGATTGGACTTGACAGTTAATCAAGGACTGACCGAGCAAGTCTCCAATGCCTTTTTGCTTTAATTACATTGACCATCCAAAGGCTTTTGGGGGAGAAATCTTCCATTTGAAGTACAACCAGGAAGTTAAATTTTCACTTCATCAAGTCAGTCACTTCCACTGACAGCTATCGTCACTATTTTCTGTGTTTAGCACGGTGCTAACCACTTTCAAGAGAAGTGGCCATGAGAATTCCCAAAGTCCACTCCTGCTCTGTCAGAAAACAGTGCACAGACAGACAGTCAAGTCTTTTGCTCAAAGACTTTCAAGCTTGTTTCTGCTGTGTGACCTTTGGCACACTATTTAACCTCTGGGCCCTCGGTTTCCTCCTGGGGCTAATGATCCCACCCTCCAGGAGGGTTCCTCAAGCTTAAGTGAGACCATCTGCTTACAGGAGTCGGCATCTGCGTGCTCAGCCTCTTCAGGGCTAGCCCAGAGCCCTCCCCTTCCTTGTCCCCTTCCCCTGGCACTCAGCCAGCCCTGGGGAGCCACAGGATGACTCACACAGTCTCT
Source organism: Acomys russatus (assembly GCF_903995435.1). Taxonomy (NCBI): domain Eukaryota; kingdom Metazoa; phylum Chordata; class Mammalia; order Rodentia; family Muridae; genus Acomys; species Acomys russatus. The sequence continues at coordinate 31,270,179 of NC_067152.1, read as the reverse complement.
GCCCTCAGTACTGCTGAGACCTGTCACTGACAGTGCTGTCTCTTTGTCTATAAGATGGCCCTGAAAAGAGGCATCAGTAGTGAAGCCAGGGAGAGGCTCGCCCTGAGAAAAGGACCACGGGGACTTAGCTGAAGGGGTCTGCTTCGGGCTTGCCATCAGATGTCACTGCTGCCCTGGGGCTGCTGTCTTTATTAACGTCTTGTAATTCCTGAACATACTTCATGTTACATTTGCCGGCATACAGAGGTCTAGTCAGCCTTAACCACACTGGTACTAAGTGTTTGTATGTATGAGCGACCGCCAGGAGGATTGTATCTATCCTGTGTTCACCCCACACCCTGTCAAGGCTCTGCAAAACCTCAGGGGTGTCCTGAAGCCCAAAGCAGCATAAGTGTCCTTCTGTATTTATTTTGAGACAGGGTCTCACTATGTAACTCTGACCTGAACTCACTGTGTAGACCAGGCTGGCCTCGAACTCAAAGAGATATGCTTGCCTCTGCCTCTTGACACTTAGAACTAAAGGAATATGCCGTAACACCTGCAATCTGCACGGTTTTGCTTGTTTGTTTGTTTTGTTTTTTGAGACAGGGTCTCATTCTTACACCCAGGCAGTCTAAAACTTACTATGTAGCACAGGCTATCCTGCTTCAGTCTCCCAAGTGCTGAGAGGTTTCAGTATGTCAGTACATTCAACTCTAATTTATATTCTTTTTCTATGCTCAGCTTTTCTTTTCTTTTAGAAAATAATGATACCTACGGAAAAATTGAAAAACAAATTAGTCTCTCTCTAGTAGTTTTGTTTTCCCTAACCAGAGTTTTGCCACCTGCATACTTTGCCTGTCTCTGCCGTCTCTTTTAGTGTACGCTATGCCTGCATGTATGTGTATGTATGTGTAAATGCGTACACACATGTGCACCTTTAGCTTTGCTGAGGCACTGAGAAGTTTCAGGAACCCCGCTCTTTCAGCCTTACATGTGTCTGCTGAAGGAGCCCTTTGCGCACTGGTCCCGGAAGCTGTGCCTGACTGTAGAGGCAGCCAAGGGTGAGGAGCTGGAGTCCCACGTCCGACAACCTTCTCCCTGAGGACAAGGTTTAGGGTCCTTCTGGAGAGAGAAGTGGGGTGATTCAAGGCCAAGGGAAAGCTGCCGGTGCTTTGTGCTGTGTGTGCGCAAACCTCATGGCTCTAGGCCAGCCGTTCAGGATGGGTGATGCCACTGTGCTCCGGGGGCTGTGTGGGCCTTCCCACGAAAGGGGCACCCATCCATCCTTAGCTAGGGCCCAAGCGAAGAGGTGGCGTTCTCAAGTAGTTTGAGTTATCTCAAAGTTCCATGACCACCGTGACCCACATATCAGAGGTTGTCTACAGCAGAGCTAGTGAGAGTAACTCCTGAAGCAGCTAACAGAGGCAAGTAAGTAAAAGTACAGCCAGAGCATTTCAAATTTCCTGACAGTGCCTATGGTGAGAAAAGTGTGTCTCCTAAAGACCAGGATTCTCTTAAGAAATAAAACCATGCTGGGTGGCAGCGGCAGCGCAAGCCTTTAATCCCAACACTTGGGAGGCAGAGGCAGATGGATCTCTGTAAATTCGAGGCCAGCATGGTCTACAAAGTAAGTCCAGGACAGCCAAGGCTACACAGAGAAACCCTGTCTTGAAAAACCAAAATAAATAAATAAATAAATAAAACCACAAAACTATCTAACAAACAGTATTGTCACAGGGTCCACTTCCCTCTATCTTTCTCTTGCTCCCTCCCGTATTTTTTTTCTGCTGGGCATGAACCTAGGGCCTCAGATAAGCAAAGGAGGCTTAGTCCAGTGAGCCATACCTGCATCTAATGACAGGGTTTCTCTGTGTAGCTCAGGCTCTCCTGGGACTCAGAGATCCACCTGTCTCTGCTTCCTGGGTGGTGGGATTAAAGGGGCGAGCCACCGCCCAGCCTCGTGGCAGTTTCAGCCAAGGGCTAGGCGAGGCTCCAGAGACTAGCTGGCTACTCCTTACCTAAACCAATTTGACTTCCAGATCCACCTATCTTCAGATGGGCGGACTGGTCCATCAACCAATCATTGGCGAGGTGGGAGCAGGACGCGGGGTGGGTGGTAAACTGAAAGGTGTAAAGAAGAAGGTTTCCCCTGGGCTTTGGGCTTTGGGTGGGATTACACCCACTTCCTCCCAGGTGCTGGCAGCCAATCCTGTGGCTTTTAACACCGATGACACCGAAAAAGGCTTCACTTCCAGCGTGCCTTTAGCACCGCCTTGCCTCCTGTCTCCAGGCTTTAAGGCATTTCCACGGGGAGGTGCACCTGGCCCTCAGTGTGTCAGAACACAAGCCTCCAATGCCTTCTCCTCCCATCCCAGGAACGCAGCAGCACCACCCGAGGCTCACCCAGACCTCGCCATCACTGTCCACCTCCAGAGCTTGGATACTCTGGGGTCCCCCACACCGCTTCTCACCCTGTATCCCCCAGTGCAGCTACTCTTAAAGCGTAGTCAGGCCACTCCTCCGGAAGCCCTTTAGCCGCGTGTCCCAGCTCTCAGAGAACCCGGTAGGACAGTCTTGCCGTTTCTTTCCAACTTGCTCAGTGGCTCTGGTCAGCAAGCGGGCCTGCTGTTAGCCTGGAATGGAGGTTCCTCACCCAGGGGCTGTTGGGGCACACGCTTCTACCTCAACCTGCACTTTCGTACCCTGCTGTCTTCTTCTCAGCCTCTTGGCAACCACTAGCTCCCCGGCTCAACTGTACACTCAGGCACGGGCTCCTCCCAATTTTCCAGTGTTCTAGGAAAGCAGTCACGAGCCGAAGCAAGACCACCAGGGACGACCTTGTACCGTTAGGGGCTGGAACCTGGGGAGGCGGGGCACTGTGCTTGGCTTTTTAGCAGCACTTAACCTATTGGGAAGAATTTTAGTTTTTCAACATAGGATGGATTTTTTTTTTAATTAAGATGGCTATATGTCATTATTATAAATAATAACATATAGAAAAAATAAATAGAACCAGGCGCTGGGAGACTTATTCAGCAGTAAAGCACTTGTCAAACAACATAAGCAAGACCCTCTGTTCCACTTACCTCAAGGGTGTGTATGTGTGTGAGAACAGACAGATTTCCTCCCCGCCTTTCTATCACCCTATGCTAAGTGCAGTTGGTCTGGTCTTAGTGTCTTCTCTCTGGACAACCCCCAACCTCAGCTCGTGCGGCTGCTTGCTCCATGGCTGTGGCTAGTGGATTGCCGATTGGCCACCATCCTAGTGACTCCTTCACTGCGACCTTCCCTTATCTGGCTCTTAGTCTCAGGCCTCAAAGGTCTCCACACGCCGTCTGAGGGTGGCTGGGATCTGCACACCCTTCCAAAACTCAAGTCTCCCAACCTCCTCTGGATAAAGCCATTATTGGGGGTTCGTGTCCCTGACGGTTCAAACCAGAAACCTTGAGGTTTTTCTCAGGCTTTCTCACCCTCTGCCTCCTGCATGACCAGCACCAATCGTGCCTGTTGTACTGGTTGGATGGGTCCCATTCTGTCTGCCTTTCCCCTTCCTCAGTCTGTCCTGTCCTGCTGGCTGATCTCTGACCACCCCATCCACCCCTCTTTATCCCTTGCCCACCCCCAACTCCTTTCCATTCTCTTTCCAAAAATGTTTGTTTTCTTTTTTCTTTCTTTCTTTCTTTTTTTTTTTTTTTTTTTTGGAGACAGGTCTCTCTCTAGTAGCCCAGGCTGCCCTCAGACTCACTGTGTAGCCAAGGATGACTCTGACCTTCTGACCTTCCTACTTCCACCCCCCAAGTGCTGAGTCCACCATGCCAGGTTTATACTGTGCTAGAGGTCAAATCCAGGGCTTCTTTTTTGCTAGGCAAGCGCTCTCCCCAGGTCTTAGAAGGCATTTCTAAGTCTCCCATAATGCTTCCAGACTGCCCTATGCACTGCTCTATGGCACACATGTGCCACGCTGCCACACAAAACACATTTCTTTGGCCAAGCACTGTCACTTCTCTTCTGCCCATACAGGAAAAGTCTCCATCGTCAGTGAATCTGCCTGAGGACTGCCTGCTGGTAACAGCCTCCCAAGCCACGCCCCTCTGTGCTGCAGGAAGATAGAAGGCACAGATTACCTAGGTTACATAGTGGGTTCCATCCTCAGTGATGGAATGAGATCCTGTCTAAAAACAAACAAACAAACAAACAACAAAAACCCGGGCTGGGGACATAGCTCAGTGCTTGCTGTGGAAGCCTGAGGCTTTGGTTTGGCTCTTAGCACTCACACGAAACACTGGGCGTGCAGTTTCTGTACCTGTAATCCCAGCATGGGAAGAGGAGGGTCCGAGATGATCCCTGGAGCTTGCTGGCCAGCTAGTCCAACCAGTGAGCTCCAGGTTCAGTGAGAGACCCTGCCTCAAAAAGTGAGGTCCAGGTGTAAAATGGGTACGGACGCTTGATGCCAAGCTTGACGGCTTAAGTTCAATCCCTGGGACTCACATGGTGGAAGAAGAAAACCAACTCCTGCAAGTTGCTCTCTGTACACATGTCTGCAAGCACGATTATACACACACACACACACACACACACACACACACACACACGAAAAAATACCCAGTACCAAGAGATAGAAGTTGAAGTGATTTCCTTAAGAAAAAAATATATAAAGGCTTCATTTTGAGCTGGGCATGGTGGCACACAAGGCTACACAGAGAAACCCTATCTCGAAAAACCAAAAAAAAAAAAAAAAAAAAAAAAAAAGTCTTTCCTTTGTTCCCCAGTGCTCTAGATGCCTCCACTCAAAGCTCCCCTCTCACCAACAGTTCTTTCCAGTCCCCCCATCGCCCCTCACTTCCTCAACCACCACCATACTCAAGACTGTTGTTGCTCTTTTCTTTCTTTCCTTTGTTTTTGCTTTTTGTTTGTTTTTTTTTCAAGACAGAGTTTCTCTTTTTATTTTATTTATTTATTTTGGTTTTTTGAGACAGGGTTTCTCTGTGTAGCTTTAGTTGTCCTGGACACACTTTGTAGACCAGGCTGGCCTTGAACTCATAGGGATCCATCTGCCTCTGCCTCCCGAGTGCTGAGATTAAAGGCGTGTGCTACCATGCCTAGCTTCTCTTTTTTACTTTTATTTTTTTACTTTTTGGTTTTTCGAGACAGGGCTTCTCTGTGTAGCCCTGGCTGTCCTGGAACTCTTTTTGTAGACCAGGCTGGCCTCGAACTCACAGAGATCCGCCTGCCTCCGCTTCCTGAGTGCTGAGATTAAAGGAGTGTGCCACCACGCCCAGCTGTTGTTGTTTCTACGAGTACACACATGTTCCTGAGGTGGCAAGAGTTAGGTAGAAGGAGCCGGGCAGTGCTGTCCCTGCTTTGAAAGGCTGAGGTGCAGAGTGGACCCTCCTGGAACGCTCAGGCACTGAGCCTGGTCTCTCTTCCCAGGCCCCAGTTCCCAATGGATGGGTGGCTGCTCTAACTGCTAAACACAAACATAAGACAAAGCACACAGGACAGATGGGGCCATGGAGTCCCACTAATCCAGAGGCTTGCAGCCCTGGGAGACAGTGACCTCTCAAACTGTGGGGCTTGCTATAGGCCATTGCTCATACATGATGCGCAGATTAGGAAAACAGTCACAGGAGTTCTGTAACCTGACAAAGCCCACAACGAGAACAGGTGGTGGTGAGAACAGTTTGTGGCTTCAAGATTTCAATGAAGTTTGTGCTCTCGTGTGTTTTTAGACAGAGTTTGAGGTGCCAGAAGGCCTTGGGACAGGGAATGCCTCAACACAGGGCCTCAATTCCTATCTGAGAATTACACACTTGATGTTGGGGGTTCTAAAGTGCCCTGACCTCTGTTCTTGCCATGTCCTGGGACTGCACATCGTACCTTGCACCCATATGACCTGTTACCTTTGGTAGCTGATGGCCTCAATCCCGTGCCCAGGTGTGCTTGGCTTCTGGGACACTCTGGGAGCCCCTCCTAGGCATGGCCTGAACTGCTATTGCCAGCCCCAGTCTTCTCACCAGGTTGTTTCAGAGATCTTGACTTCCTGATAGTCTCTAGGGACCCAGCTCCTAGGTGACATTCTAAGCTCTCACCTGGAAAGTTATAAATATTTACCGAGTCCTTTCTATGTGGCAGATGCCACTCTAGGCCCCGAGGTATGGCAGTGACGGTCTAGAGAGGAGCACCCATAAACCCTGCTGTAGGTCAGAGTGCAGTTGTCATGGGGGCAGATAGAGCCATAGTCACGGTGCCCTGAGGACTTGGGGAATTAAAGAGGGGCCTGGAGGGAGAGGTCCAGGATCCAGGTCATGGGTGCCTAGGAATAGAGGCAAGGCAGGAGCAGGACAGAGGGACCTACTGGGTGGAGATGTCATGTGACATCCTAGGTAACTGGGTAACTGTGAGGCAAAGATTGGTGGAAAGGGGAAACATAATAAGAAGTACAAATATTGCCGGGCGTGGTGGTGCACACCTTTAATCCCAGCGCTTGGGAGGCAGAGGAAGGCGGATCGCTGTGAGTTTGAGGCCAGCCTGGTCTACAGAGTGAGTCCAGGACAGCCAGGGCTACACAGAGAAACCCTGTCTCGGACAAAAGAAAAGTATAAGTGTCAATTTGGTGTGGTGGTGCAGGCATAACCCCAACGTTCTAGAGGTAGAGGATCAGGAGTTCAAGGCTAGCCTGGTCTACATAAGACAAAACAACTACAATCCTTATGAGAAGACACACATCTCCTGGGGCTGGAGAGATGTCTCTGTGGGGAATGGACCCCGCTGTGTGAGGATGAGTTTGGATTCTTGCACCTATGTCAGAAGACAACAAGCCAGGAGGTGGCATGCTGGCCCAAGACCCCAGTGCTGTGGTAGGAGAGACAGGAAGATCACCGGGACCTTCTGGTTCTATGAGAGGCACTGTTTCAGTGGAATAGATGGCGGACATCTGACATCCCCTACAGCTTGAGCATAGCCCCTCCCCAGAGTACATCATCACATATGCACATATACTCACACAAATATGTAAATAGCTCCTGCCTAAGGAAGAAGGGAGAAGGAGCAAGGTCACTGCAGCGGGACCAGTGTGACAGGAGAATTCAAGTTACTCAGTAAAGAGCAGCTAAGAATGAGGGCAGTGACATCAGAGCATAAACTGAGCATCAGCTGTATAGCAACTGGCAGGCCAGGTGCCTGTCCTCGATGAGGGGGCTCAGAACCTTGTGCTGACTTACCCGAATGGCCCTGGGCAGACTCAAGAGGCACTTCCCTTTTTCTCTTCTCGTCAGTGTGCTGCAGATTGTATCTTACAAAGCAAACACAACTTAGCTGATTTCTTTCTTCTTCTTTTTTTTCTTTTGCATTTTCAAGACAGGGTTTCTCTGTGTAGACTTCGATGTCCTGGACTCGCTTTGTAGACCCAGGCTGGCATTGAACTCACAGCGATCTGCCTGCCTCTGCCTCCAGAGTGCTGGGATTAAAGGTGTGCACCACCGCACCCAGCTAGTTGATTTCTTTTTGTGTAACACTAATCTATAGTGTACATGTGTGTACACGTGTGGCGAGGTCAAATGATAACTCCTCCTGGGTTCTCTTTCTCTGCCATGTAGGTTCTGGGGATTGAATTTAGGTTGTCAGCCTTGACAGCAATACACTTTACTTGCCAGACTATCTCATTAGCCCGTGTATGTGTGTGTGTGTGTGTGTGTGTGTGTGTGTGTATTTGAGCTCTGGCTACCTTGAAAATACATTTTTCTATTTATATGTATGTCTGTGTGTGGGTCCCCACAGAGACCAGAAGAGGGCACTGAATCCCTGGAGCTGAAGTTACAGGTGGTTATGAACTGTTATGAACCGCCCCATGTGGGTGCTGGGAAATGACCTCAGGTCCTCTGGAAGAGTAGCCAGCACCCATAACTGCTGAGACATCTCTCCAGCTCCTCACTCCACCTTCTTTTTTGTTGTTGTTTTGGTTTTTGAGACAGGGTTTTTCTGTGTAGCCTTGGCTGTCCTAGACTCACTTTGTAGACCAGGCTGGCCTTGAACTCACAGCTATCTGCCTGCCTCTGTCTCCTGAGTGCTGGGATTAAAGGTGTGTGCCACTGCACCTAACACTCAAGTTACTTTCTTTAAGCTGACATTACCCTACAATTAACATTATCTGACCAACCCTCTTGAATTTCAGAGAAGATGCTGTCATCTGCAAAACAGAGGTACTTATATTTTACAGAATCGTAATGACTAAATACAAAAAGATTTTGGGTCTGGAGAGATGGCTCACTGGTTAAGAGCACTATCTGCTCTTCCAGGGGTCCTGAGTTCAATTCCCAGCAACCATGTGGTGGCTCACAGCCATCTATTCCCTCTAATGCCCTCTTCAGGCATGCAGGCATAATGCAGTTAGAGCACACATATACATAAAATAAATACATAAAATCTTTAAAAAAAAAAAAAAGTCAGGCAGTGGTGGTACACGCCTTTAATTCCAGCACTCAAGAGGCAGAGGCAGGCAGATCGCTGTGAGTTCATGGCCGGCCTGGTCTACAAAGCAAGTCCAGGATGGCCAAGGCTACAGAGAAACCTTGTCTTGAAAAACCAGAAAAAAAAAAGAAAAGATTTTGGATTGAGCAATGGTCTCTGAGCTTGGTCTACAGAGTGAGTCCAGGACAGCCAGAGCTACTTACTCAAAGAAACCCTGTCTTGAAAAATTAAAGTTTTTCTCCCCCACCCCCCAAGACAGGGTTTCTCTGTGTAGTCTTGGCTGTCTTGGACTCACTTTGTAGACCAGGCTGGCTATTTTTGTTTTTGAGACAGGAACTTATAGCTAGTTCTAGCCATCCTGGAACTCACTATGTAGCCCTGGCTGGCCTCAAACTCACAGAACTGCCTACCTCTGCCTCCTGGGTACTGGGATTAAAGGAACGTGTCACCATGTCTGGTTCTCTCTACAGTGTAGTCAGGGTTAGGAATGTAGTTCTGTGGTAGAGCAGTTGCCCAGCTTATACACAAAACATACGAGTTGTTCAGCAGGGCCTCTACTTACTTGGATAAGAGATTTGGGATCCCCCTTAGCTTGACAAGCTTTCTCTGGCCCCACCCAGCACCCTGGGTACTGATGTGTAACCACTAACTTCCGATCCAAGCTCAGCAGCCTCTCTCCCAGGGAGATCCCCTCTGATGTGGTATCTCAGACCCCAGATCGACGTGGATCTCTGTAAGTTTGAAGCCAGCCTGGTCTACAAAGGGAACCAGGACAGGCAAGGCTATACAGAGAAAACCCTGTCTTGAAAAAACCAAAACAGCTGGGCATGATGGCGCATGCCTGTAATCCCTGCACTCAGGAGGCAGAGGCAGGCGGATCACTATGAGTTCGAGGCCAGCCTAGTCCACAAAGTGACTTTAGGACAGCCAAGATAACACAGAGAAACCCAGTCTTGAAAAAAACTTAAAAAAAAAAAAAGAAAAGAAAAAGAAAAAGAAAAAAGAAAAAGAAAACCAAACGAAAACAAAAACCTAAAACAGATGCGTTCATTGAGAACATGCAATGGTCCTAAGGTTATACATGATATACGCATCCTGTGTGTGGTGGTTGAGTCTGGGGAGTCCTTGAGCCTCAGGCCTTTTCTCTGGCTGGAAAAAGTCCTATGAAGGGTTGACCTTCGGCCATTTTGCCGCCCATTGTCCTTGAGGTCCGGTGCTTTGCTGTTCTGCTGTTTAAAATTACCCTGAGGAATTAGCCTGACAGAGGGTCAGCCTTGGTCAGAGAATAAACAGACAGACATGCAAAACATGGCTGTGACGGGTTGATGGCTGGTTGTGTCAGGGCTTCCTCCACACAGCACACCTCTTCCAAGGTGTCTCCCCAACATGCTACTGCTAACAAATGGTTAAGTATGCTTCCTTCTAAACAACATTCTTCTACCTCAACCTCTCAAGTGCTGGGATTATAGGCACGTACCACCACACCCAGCTTAAGGGTGCTTTCTCCCTCCCTCTCTCTCTCTCTCTCTCTCTCTCTCTCTCTCTCTCTCTCTCTCTCTCTCTCTCTCTCTCTCTCTCTCTCTCTCTCTCTCTCTCTCTCTCGAATTTCCAGTATATTGTCCAAGCTAGCCTTGAACTCTGGGCTTAAGGGACCCTCCAAGTTCAGTCCTAGACCTACATAGATATGCATACAAGGCAAACTCTTCACCAGAGAGCTACATTTCAGCCTGGACATATTTTAAGTATATTTATTTGAGGGGTGTGTGTGCATACATGGGTTGTAGTGTACACATGTGAGGCCAGAGGTCGGCTTCTAGGAGTCAGGTTTCTCTTTGTTCTAGTAACCAAATTCAGGCAGTCAGGCTGACAGGCTTGGCAGTAAGGCAGTGCCTTTACCTGCTGAGAGTGGCTGGGAAGACTGTGTATGTGTCTTTCTAATTTTTGGGGGGGGGTCTAGGTCTCACCCTGTAACCCTGGCTGGAATGGAACTCCCTATGCAGACCAGGGTGGCCTCAAAATCCCCAGGATCTTCCTATCTCTGCCTCTTGATCACCGGGATTAAGGTGTGTGCCAGTACAAGCAGCCAGCTATATATGTTTTGTTTTGTTTTGTAGACAGGGTTTCTCTGTGTAGTCTTGGCTGTCCTGGACTCACTTTGTAGACCAGGCTGGCGTCAAACTCACAGTGATCCACCGGCCTCTATCTCCTGAGTGCTGGGACTAAAGGCATGTGCCACCATGCCCAGCTACAGCCAGCTACTTTATTTTTTTTGTTTTTCAAGACAGGGTTTCTCTGTGTAGCCTTGGCTATCCTGGACTCCCTTTGTAGATCAGGTTGGTCTCAAACTCAAGAGATCCACCTGCCTCTGCCTTCTGAGTGCTGGGATTAAAGGTGTGCGCCACCACGCTCAGCTGTGTTATTATCTATCTATCTATTTTTTAATTTTTTTTTTATTTTTTGGTTTTTTAGACAGGGTTTCTCTGTGTTAGCCTTGGCTGTCCTGGACTCCCTTTAGAGACCAGGCTGGCCTCGAACTCACAGAGATCTGCCTGCCTCTGCCTCCTGAATGCTGGGATTAAAGGCAAGGCATGCACCACCACGCCGGGCACTATTTTATATTTTAATTGTGATATCCTAACTCACAGAAAGAAAAAATGGTGAGTGATGGATGTGGGCTCATCTCAGGGTGAATATACTGGCTACTGTGTCTTAAAATACACAGTGTCCTAAGAGTGTGGCTTTTTTGTCCCTAAACTCATCTATGTTTCATTGTCTGCATGTTCCGCTGTGTAGTGTTCCTCTGACTGCAGCCAACAGACCTTTGAGTTGGGAACTTCAATTGCTCACTCAACAGAGGCAGCAGGGTGCCACATCATTGTTTTACCTGGGTAACTCATCACCAAGGCTTTCAAAGCACAACCTGCAGACCAAAAAACGAAGAAGCACAGAAACCTGCAGTGCCCGGATGCAGTTAGGCTTTCCAAGCAGCAGCTGCAAAACCAAAGAACAGGCCTTTGTGAACAGTGTGAAAGGAACTGTTTGTCCTATGCTCATCTTTTACGCCACAGAGAATCCCCTACTGTTGCTAATGTCTTCAAGGACAGGAACCGATTATACGAACATCAAATGTCTTAGTGAACTAAGCATTCTTCTTGTTCCATTTCCAGGGCCCAGCTTCTCTACTCAGAGTCCAAGAGAGCAGACACCACATGAAGGAGAACAGGAGACTCCCCACCCCACCCGGGGAGAGAGGTCCGCTCAGGATGAGGCTTGCAGGATCGGGAGACCGATCACCTTTGCATCATGAAACCTGTGCTCCGGGGAAGACCCGAGTTACACCCTGACCCGACATGTCTTTCAGGAACATTGGCTGCACTCCAACATCTCACTGGACTTGCCTCACATCAAACCGCCCTTCTGTTTTCAAAGAACACCGACTTTATCTCCTTACCCTAATGGCTGGCACTTGACATAGAAGATAAGTTGGTTTCAGCAACATTTCTGTTAGAGACATCTCAGCTGCTTGCTTTCTGGGCAGCTGTGTACCTGGAATCACCTTCCCTGCCTGACACTTTTAACAGAATTCAGCCGGGGCTGGGGGCTGGCTTAGTGGCAGAACTGCTTGCCTTTGCACAGCTGTGTGAAGCCCCAAGGTTCAATCTTAGGCACTGGAAAAAAGGAATACAAACATGGCACTCAGGGTGGGACTGAGGCAGGCGCTGAGGTCACCCTGTGGTCCTCCTCTGTTCACCTTTAGTGCTTCTGACACTAAACACTGTGCAAAGTCCTTCCCAGAGTTCTACATGGCTTTGGAGATGAAAGGTCGGAGGGCTTTGCAGATGGAAGGAATAAAAGGCATCAGGGCCGGAAAGGCTCCTCTTCTAAGCCCAAAGCCCAAGGAAGGTGCCAGAGTGGGAATAAAATTGTTCCTGTTACTCTGAAATGCCTAAGAGGCCACAGGAGCTCACACGGCTATCCATTCACTTTACAAGTTAGAGCATATGCCATTCCAGGGGCCCGGCCTTTTCTAGTTTTAAACCAAGTAGCAACCAAGGCAGACAAGGGCTCTCTTCTCACCATCTTTTAAAATGCAGGTGATGGAGGCAAGCAAAGGGGATGCTAGCAAGGAGCCATGACAGAGTAAAGACAGAAAAGGGATGCCCAGCCATGACTCAGGGTGGGGGGACAGAACATACAGCAGTGGGTGGTAGCAAAGAGATTGACAGTGCACAAGGGGTGAACCCAACAGATGTGTGAGGGTCAGGCCCCCTCCCTCCCTATGGTGTACATGTGGGTGTGTAACACAGATGTGTGGAGGTCAGAGGCTGATGGTGGCTGTCTTCAGTGACTACTTTTTCCACCTCAGTTTTTTCTTTTTGGGGTGGGGTTGGTTTTTCAAGACAGGTTTTTGTTTGTTTGTTTTTGTTTTTTTGGTGTAGTCCTGGACTCCTTTTGTAGACCATGCTGACTTCAAACTCAGAGACCCACCTGCTTCTGCCTCCGGAGTGCTGGGATTAAAGGCGTGCGCCACCAGCACCCAGCTCCACCTCACTGATTTAATATTTAAATTTAAAAAAGAAAGAAAGAAAGAGAAAATGAAAAAGGCCAGCAGTGGCAGTGCATGTCTTTGAGTCCAGAACTTGGGAGGCAGACAGGCAGATCTTAGTGAGTTGGAGGACAGCCTGTTCAACAAAGCGAGTTCTAGGAAAGCCAAGGCCACATGAAGAAATCTTGTCTTGAAACACCCCTCCCCCCAGAAAAGATACATAGCTCATTGATAGAGAACTTGCCTAATAGGTGAAAACTCAGGCTTAAGCCCCAGTATAAAACTATTAAAATGTTGAGAGGTTTTCAGGAAGCCAGTTTAAAGCTTGGGGAAGTAGTGTGAACTTGTAACTCCAGCACTCATGGTGCTGAGGGAAGATTAAAGGTGTGTGCCACCACTGCCCAGCTCGAACTTTCTTTAAACTAAGAGACAGGGCCTCACTAAATGTCTCAGGCAGGCTTTGACATTACAGTTAGGCCGGCCTTGAACTTGGGGCAGCCCTCCTGCATCAGCCTGTACAGTGCTGAGATTACATGTGTCTTAGGTTTGACTCACCACTGAATTCGACAACCTAGTAGCTGGGTATGGTGGTGTACATCTGTGATTTCAGCACTCAGGAGGCTGAGACAGAAATATTGTGAGTTCAAGGCTAGCCTGGACTATATAGTAAGTCTTTGTCTCAACCTCTCCCCCAAAACAAAACAAAAAATTTCCCCAAAACTGAAACCAAATAAAAACTAAAACCCAAAGGATAATTGAAATGGATTATAATAACTGAATAATAACTTTTAAAAAGCTGAGCCTAGGACTGGAGAGACAGCCCAGTGATTTAGAGCAAGTTCTGTTCTTGCAGAGGACCTGAGTTAGGTCCCCAGCATCTACATCAGGTGGTACCCACCTTACCTCCAGCTTCCACAGGCATCGTGTATGTACCCACACAAGGACAGACACACATAAAGGCACACATAATTAAAAGTAAGATAAATCTTAAAAAACAAACCCCTCCATCCCAACCGCGGAGACAGAATGGAGTTCCTCTGAGGATCAAGGATGCAGCCCGCTAGGTGGAGGGCTTCACTGATATGCATGAAGCCTCAGGGCCAATCACCAAAACTGCATAAAATGGGTATGGAGTTAAGAGGCCTGGAGTCCTATCGCTTAAAGGGTGGAGGCAGGAGGATCAGATGTCCAAGGTCATCCTCAGCTACTGTGAATTTGGTGCCACCCTGGGATACACGAGACCGTGCCTCAGAAACACAAAACTAGACCAACCAACCAAAAGAATGCACACAAAAGCTGTTTCTTACACCAGAGTGGAAGGAGATTAGAAAGCGCAATAGTGGGCCGGGAAGAAGACAACCCACTCAGCGAGGTACTTGCCACCTAGCAGTGAAGGGCGAATTCTGAATCCCAGCACGCACATAAAAGCAGGTGCAGTGCGCAGCCTGTAGCAGTCCTGGCACTGGGCAAGTGCAGACAGGAGGCCCTCTAGAGCTGGCCAGCCAGCTGGTGGAGCTGAAATGGCAAGCTATAGGTCTAAAGAGAGGCTGTCTACAAAAGAATGCGGAAGGTGCTATAAAAGTGTCAGCCTCTGGCTTACACATGTATAACTGCACATGTATAAACCACATATACAATTGGCAGCTATTAAAAAGATTCAGCTACAACTCTTCTGATACAGAGACCAAAGGAAACTTTGATGACGGGCAGATGTGTCAAGGAACTTCCCTACACAACACTTGACAACCACAGCTTGTTTGGAGCTTCCAGCAGGGGACAGAAGCCCAGCCATCTTCTATTCAAGGAAGGCTTGTTCTCTTTGATGGTGAAGGACGAAGGGGTGACCTGCTTAAGTGATTAGGTCAATAGACCCTGGTGATCAATGGAGTGACAGATGGCACAGCCAGAGCGCCTTCACACCCACATCTACCAAACACCATTTCAAGGAAGTGACATTACCAAAATTAGAGATTAAAAAGATTACGTGCGTGCCTGTGTGTGTGTGTGTGTGTGTATGTGTGTGTGTCTATGTCTGAGAGCACACACATGCCACAGCACACACTGGTTCTCTCCTACCACTGAGGCTTCCTGCCAGCCCCAATAATGGAGATATTAAAAGGTACCCATGACCTAGTAAAACCCAGCGGAACACAGCATTACTTCTACTCCCGCCCACGGGAACAGGGACAAAGCCAGCCTGACAATTCACAAAGCAGCCTGTTAGCTTACAAAGTCAAGGTCAAGGAAATGAGCATGAAGAAGTGTTCCAGGCTCTAGGTGACCCAAGCACAGTAATAAGCTGCACATGGGAGTTCTCGTGTGAGGAGGACAGGAGAAAGGCTTGAACAGTCTACAGATGGCAGGAATGCCGTGTGTTCTGAGATGTGTTTGTGGTAAAGGACAGGTGTTTGCAGTTGGACAAATTACATATTAAAATACACAAGGCTGTAAGTTCTCCCCTTGTGATCTGCCCTCATACACTACAGAAAACTTTATTTGGAGGAGTGCTGGGGACTAAACCTATGGTTTAGCAAATGCTCAGCACTCTAGCACTGACTTTTTTTTTTTTTTTTTTTTTGGCTTTTCAAGACAAGGTTTTTCTGTGTAGTCTTCAATGTTCTGGAACTTGCTCTGTAGATTAGGCTAGCCTCGAACTCACAGAGATCCACCTGTTCTGTAGATCATGCTGGCCTGGAACTCACAGTGATCCACCTACCTCTGCCTCCCAAGTGCTGGGATTAAAGGCATGTACCACCACATCCGGCTCCTTAGCACTGACTTATATCACTAGATCTTTTATGTTTGAGAGAGGGTCTAAGTTGTTCAGCTGGCCTTGAACTCACCCAGTAGCCCAGGAGGCAATCCTCCTGCCTCAGCTTTTAGAAAAGGGGTTATAGGGATTATGAGTCTGTGCCACAAAGCACAGCCTTTGCAGTGTCCTTGCACTATGCTTTTCTGTAAGTTAGAAATGACTTAATGTTCTCTGAGCTATAGCACCATCTTTGAAACCCCCACCCCCCTACAAGGTTTCTATGTAGCCTTGGCTATCCTGGACTAGCTTTGTAGACCAGGCTGGCCTCAAATTCCCATTTTGTCCCGGCTTTTTTTTTAAATTGTAGCAAAGAATGACTTTGATTCAATTCTCTTGCCTCAACTTCCCAAACGCTGGAGTTACAGGTGTGTACTGCTACACTTGGCCCGCCCTTAACCTTTCTGCTTTTCCTTATGGAAAGTTTCCCATTTTCCAAACATTTAGGTTACTGAAAAGATGCTTGTCTTGCCATATTTTCATGGAAAGATATACAACAATGAGGCAATTATGGAAACATGAAGTGAGGGGGCTGGAGAGATGGCTCAGAGGTCAAGAGCACTGTTTGCTCTTCCAATGGTTCTGAGTTCAATTCCGAGCAACCACATGGTGGCTCACAACCATCTATAATGAGATCTGATGCCCTCTTCTGGCTTGCAGGTGTACAATCAGGCAAAACACTGTATATATAATAAATAAATAAATCTTAAAATTAAAAGAAAGAAAACTTGAAGCGAAGAGCTATAAATTCCTTATATGTTGAAATTAAGAACATACTGTCGCTGCACGCATGATCAAATGGGAAAGCTGCAACCGTCTAACCGTATGCACGTATGGAGACCACACCCAAGTCCAGTGTCCAGTGAGATCACGACGTTTTATCCTCTCAATTATTATCGATGCAGGTATTTAAGGGCACAATGAAAAGGAAACAATTTTGCTGAAAGTGAAGGATTTTAAAAAAATTCTTTAGAAACAGTGTGGAGGGTGAAGTGCATACAGGGCCTAGAAGTAACTACTTACCAAAGTTAAGATCCTTTTTGAGACAGGGTCTTGCCACACGGCCAGCAGTGAAGGAGATCTTCCCGCGTCAGCCTGAGTGCCGGGGTCCCTCACGCGCACCACCACACTAAGCAGTTTGAAATTCTAAAGCAGATGCCTCTCATGCTGCTTCCTCCCCTCTGACTCAGCAGCAAGCCCTTAGGTATCAACTACGATGGCTGCACCCGATACTGGATTTCCCAAAAACTTGTAATGCAACTTATAGTCACATGACATTTGTGTATCAACATACAGTACTGCCACATGGGGGGAGGAGTTGAGGTAGGCTTTCATTGTATAGCCTGAGCTGGCCTTGAAACTTGAGGCAGTACTCTTGTCCAGACTCCTGCGTTCTAGGATTAGCGTTATATAATATGGCAGCATGTCTCTGGCTCCGGCAGAGGTGCATGCTGACATCATGCTCTACCTCTGAGCCATGTTCGCAATCCTGAGTCAGTCCCACACTGCAGTCCAGGCTGGCCTTGACTGTACAGCGACCCTCGTGCCTCAGCTTCCCCCACAGAGACTACACTTGGCCAATCTTGGTTTTAAATCCTTAGCTCCCAAAACAAATGTGTTAACATACACTTTCTTTTTCCTTCAAGACGGTTTCTCTGTGTAGCCCTGGATGTCATGGAACTTACTCAGTGGAGCAGGATGGCCTCCAACTCAAGAGAGATCTCCTCCCCCTCCAGCATGCAGGGGTGAAAGGTGTGGGCCACTACTACCCGTGAAGGCAGGAGTATCCCAATACCAAGGTCATTTTTTGGTCACAGAGTGACCAAAACACACACACACACACACACACACACACACACACACACACACACACACACGCACTCACTTTTTTTTTTTAAATTTCTCTATTTTTTATATATAGAAATCTATATATAAAATCCTATATATAAAATTTTAGTCATTAAAAACTTGAGGGCTGGTGAAAAGCTCAAGGATGTTTGCTGTCAAGCCTGAGTCTGAATTCCAGGATCAACACGAGGGGAACTGACTCCTGCAAGCTATCCTCTGGACTCCACACATTTATCATGGCATTGCCCCCACTAAATAATAAGTAAAAAAAATGAACTCAAGGAAGTATTTATTAACAGGCTTCACAAATAAAAACTACAATTGCTTTTTGTTTGTTTTTGGAGACAAGAGTTTCTCTGTGTAGCTCTGGCTGTCCTGGAACTCAGAGATCTATCTGCCTGCCTGGTTCCAGTGCAGGGATTAAACATGTGCACCACCACGCCCAGCTAGAAACCACAATTGTTAATGAGTATAAAAAGTAATTTCTCCTAGGCTCAAAGTTTAAGCTACTTGGATTCCCAGACTGTCCAACATCAACAAGCCACCATTTATAGATGTCTTCTAAAAGGCCTGAGAAGCTTATGTCACGTGGGGAGCAGGCACCTCTTGGCTGGTTCTGGGCAGCAGCGGCTTGGTGTACTTGCACTGAATCCAGACACGGTACATGGTCAGCTGCTTCCCTCGGTTCACCTGCAAGCGGCGATCCACCAGGTTCTGCACCTTTTCTAGACCCGCAGCAGTGAAGAGAGCATCCAGCTCATCTGGTTTGAAAGAGCAGATGTTTACAGATGTTCCTCTGGAGAAAGGGCAGTTTGCTGATGACTTTCCATTTTAAATGGAGCCTTAAGATATTGCAGTCAATATGCTTTCTTTTTTTCTTTTTTGGTTTTTTCAAGACAGGGTCTCTCTGTGTACCTTTGACTGTCCTGGACTCACTTTGTAGACCAGGCTGGCCTCAAACTTACAGCGATCTGCCTGCCTCTGCCTCCCAAGTGCTGGGATTAAAGGTGTGCGCCACCATGCCCAGCACTCAATATGCTTTTTAAGAGGCCTTGGCAGCAGTGGTTACTCACTCCTGTAGTGACAGTTTGGCAACGACAGGTCCAGGTTTGGGAAGCAAGGTCCTTAACCCGACCCCCTACCATGGGGAGGAGCTTTAAGAAGGTGATGCTGATCTTTAGGTCTCTCACTGACCTGGAACTAAGTATAATGGTTTGTTAGCAAGGTCCAGGGGTCTTCTTGTCTCTGCTTTCCCACTGTTAGGATTACGTGCTTCCGTGCCCCCAGCTCTGCTGGAGAATGTTCTTATGCACTGTGTATTCCGATGCTGATTTCTGTGCCCCAAGATCTGGTTAAAGTCTGCTCGTGGGCATTGGCATTTCTATGAAGAATCTCTGGTCTCAAGGTTGTGTAACAATTACTCCTTGATTATTTCTGATTGTTGATAAAGAAGCTGAAGAGTCAATGACTAGACAGAGGTGACAGTAAGCGGGATTTCCACTCCCAGTCTCGGAGGGTCTCAGGTAGAAACGGGAAGGGGGGCCGGGGGGGCAGAGGGAGGAGGAAGAAGAGGAGGAGGAGGAGCACAAAAGGGTTAGAACAGAGGACTCTCTGCCCAGTTATAGAGCTTAAAGCTTTTGGAATAAATCTAATAGGTCTCTGTGTCATTTGTTAGGGAGCTAGAGCAGGCATAGAGACAGCCCCTACTGTTAATACCGTATTTTCTACAAGTTCAGTTTTTCAAAAGCCCCTAAGGGCTCTACAAACACTATAAAGTTATATGTGGAATTGGAAAGATGGCTTAGCAGTTAAGAGCACTGGATGCTCTTCCAGAAGACCCAGCTTTGATTCCCAGCACCCACATGATGGCTCAGAACCATCTGCAATTCTAGCTCCAGGGCCTTCAACACACTCCTTTGGTCTCTGAGGGCACCAGGAATGCACATGGTACACAGACATACATCCATTAGGTAAAACATTCAACACATATTAAAAAAACCAACTTAAAGAATGTTATACAGCCAGGTAGTATGCACACCTTTAATCCCAGCACTGAGGAGTCAGAGGCAGGCTGATTTCTGTGAGTTTGAGGACAGCCTGATCTACAGAGTGAATTCTAGGACAGACGGGGCTATACAGAGAAACCTTGTCTTAAATAAACAGAAAAAGAAAAAGAAAAGGTCACACATACATACATACATATATATGTGTGTGCATGAAAAATAAGGGTGAAGGGAAGTCTGTAATTTCAGTAGTTGGCGGAGGAGGACTGCAAGTTCAAGGCTGGCTTGTGCTACACAGGGAGACTTAAGTTTCAAACAAAGCAACAACTCCCAAACCAAAAGCTATGTGAAAAAACTGACTGAAGTGCATGGCAACACAATACTTCAGGGGACAACTCTTGACACTATGTAACCAAAGGCTCAAAGTATAAGCATGACTAGACAGTGTCCTAAAGTGCTGGTGGAGGGCAAAGCCTGTCAACAGGGCTGACAGCAGAGCTGATCCACGTCACCCCTCGAGCCCAGGGAAACAGCTCCTGGGGATGCACAGGCTGCTGCAGAGGGCCAGTCAGCCTGGGCTGCAAAAAAGGCAGGTTCCCAAAGAAGAGCAGCTGACTGAGATCAGCACAAGCCAGAGTTGTCTGGGGAAAGTGACAGCTTAGGTGGCTAAAGGGCAGCGTGTGAAAGGCGGGAGGGCCAGGTGATTAAGAAGGGCAGACACTGCCTTCAGCACTGATGAAGATTATTTTTTTTCATACCTTGTGTGAAGAAGTAGACTCTGGTGCCATCACCTCTCACATAGAAATTTCCAGACAGACATTGACCTGCAGATACATGACAAAAAACAAACAAACAAAAAACAACCCAGATACATTAATATATGTTTTGGAAAAAAAAGGGAAGCCAGGCAGTGGTGGTGCACACCTTTAATTCCAGCATTCAGGAGGCAGAGGCAGGAGAATTTCTGTGAGTTCGAAGCCAGAGTGGCCTACAGAGCAAGTTCTAGGACAGCCAGGGCTACACAGAAAAAGCACATCTTGAAAAACAGAAGATTTATTATTTTTTAAGCGTCTATATTCGCTTGAGCCTGGATGAGGGTATGTGCCCTATGGAGCTGATGGAGTCCAGTGGTGTCAGATTCCCTGCACTCACAGGAAACTGGGAGCTGATCCCAGGGCCTGTGTAAGAGCAGTAAGTGCTCTTAACAGCTGAGACCTCTCCCCAGTTCCTAAAGTACTTTAAGTTTCATCACTTAACAAATGTGCACCAGGCTAAGTATGGTGGCTCGTACTTATAACCCTGACACTTAGGAGGCTCAGGCAGGAGGACACGCACTGAGCTCTAGGCCATCTACGGTACATGGAGGGAGATCCTTTCTTTCTTTCTTTTTGGTTTTTTGAGACAAGGTTTCTCTGTGTAGCCTTGGTTGTCCTGGACTCGCTTTGTAGACCAGGCTGGCCTCAAACTCACAGAGATCCGCCTGCCTCTGCCTCCCGAGTGCTGGGATTAAAGGCGTGAGCCACCACCGCCCGGCTGGGAGACCCTTTCTTAACCCCCCACCCCACCCATGCGCCTTCCCCTCAACAAGCAGCATTCAGAAACTCAGACGTGCAATTTCCTACAAAGGAACAGCACTGCCGCAAAGAGCAGCACCATGGGAAAACCCGAGCTGTAGTGTCCGATAACATGTGATTCCTAGCTGAGTTCTAGACTGCACTACTATATCAGCCCACAAATTCCAATAAAAGAATCAATGTAACTGACTCTGGACTAGTGCCCATGCTCGCCTCGTGTCCACAAACACAACCTACGAGAACTCTCGCTGTTTTCACGTGAACAACCCTTCCCTTCTGCTCATCCCTCCAGTCTTACATCCTCCATCTAATCCTCCCACATGTTCCTAACAGTCTACATATAATAGCATTTATTCTTCCCAGTGACCTGTTAGTCAAATGATCACACTTAAAATGGTCATCTACACACTGGTTCTCGCACACAGTGACACAGAACAGAAACCTCTCCAGAGCCAATTGTGGGGGCCGCCTTAGACCACTGTCCAAGGCATCCAACGGCCAAGCTTTTGTCTATACCTACTTTATGCTGGCAGAGTTTCTTCAAAGACTGATGAACTAAGTAAATATATTACGGTGCTTTAACTAAATGGAGGTGTCTAGGGCTTTCCTTGAACTGGGCAGCAACAGGGTTGAGAAAGATTATCTTTTTATTTTTATTTCCTTGAACTTTTGATTGTTGGCCATTTAAATATGCTCTTCTGTGAATTGTTTTTTTTTTTTTGGGGGGGGGTGGATCCTAGCTCTTTTCCTTATCAGGCCATGGCAGCTCCTTGACAAACACAAATAAAGACTCTATCTGCTGAGAACACTGTCACCGGCCACCTAAGCACTTTCGGTGCTAAGGGCACTGCACATGATAGTTGAGCTAAAGTCCCAGACCTCATCTAGTTTAAAACATTCTTGCAGTCCTGGGAACAACCAGAGGCTTTAACACATCAGGCAACCATTCTGTCACTGAGCTATGTGCCTGACATCTTGGTGTCATTTTCCTTAAACTTCTGTTAAGGCAGCCGGGCCTGGTAGCACACGCTGTGATCCCAGCACTCAGGGAGGCAAAGGCAGGCAGATCTCTGGAAGTTTGAGGCCAGCCTTATCTACAAAGAGAGTTCCAGGACAGCCAGGGCTACAGAGAAACCCTGTCCTGAAGAACAAAAACAAAAACACCCCACAAAACTTCTACTGTCTCTTAACTGCTCAAATGCTAGTATTACAGACATGTGCCACCAAGCCTGATTATGTCCTTGAACTTGCCTTTCTTGTCATGTTTTTCTCTTTACTCTTACGTGCATGGGTGTTTTGCCTGCACAGTGCCCTGGAGGCCAGAACTGTGCACCAGATCTCTGGGAGCTGGAGTTACGGATAGCTGTCAGCCACGATGCGGGTGCTAGGATCAAATCTGGGTCCTCTGGAAGAGCAGCCATCTCTCCAGCCCTCACCAACCTTTTTCATGTTTTAATAAATGATGTTCATTTGATGTGCCTAGTGTGTGCCTGACTGTATGTATGGGTACTACACACACCTCAGGACTTGTTTAGAGGAGTAAAAGGCATCTGGCCCCCTAGAACTGCAACATGGGTGCTGGGAACCAAGCCCAGATCTTCTGCAAGACAAGTGTTCTTGTTATGCTGAGCCATCTCTCCAGCCCCCTTGTTTCTTTTTTTTTTTTTTTTTTTAAACTGTGTAGCCCAGGCTGGCCTCGAACTCGTGATCCTCCTGCCTCTGCCTCCTTCAGCAAATTCCTACCGGCGTGTGCCACCACTACCGGCGCCCCTTGTTTCTTAAGATATAGCAACAAGCCAACAAACAAACAAACAAACAAACAAACACCCTGATCTTTCTACTGCCAATGTTATATGTATGTCTAGTCTGGTTGGCAAAGTCATTTTTTACTAAAGTGGTAAAATACCTTTGGAAAATAAATTATTTGAGCCAGAGTTCCATTGTAGCCCTGAGTGGATTGCTATGCATCTGAAGATGACATGACCTTGAACTGTTGACTCTCCTGCCTCTACCTCCTAAGCAATGGGACTACAGGTATATACACCTGGTTTTATGTCATTTAAGATATCAAAACCAGGGTTTTATGTATCTAAGTAAGGCCCTTGTGCTGGCTTGTTTTATGTCAATTTGACATAAGCTATACACCTATAGAGAGGAGGGAGCCTCAATTAAGAAAATGCCTTTGAGCCGGTTGTGGTGGTGTACACCTTTAATCCCAGCACTCGGAAGAGGCAGGTGGGTCACTGTGAGTTCAAGGCCAGTCTGGTCTACAAAGTGAGTACAGGACAGTCAAGGCTACACAGACAGACCCTGTCTCGAAAAACTAAAAAAAAAAAAAAGAAAGAAAGAAAGAAAGAAAGAAAATGCCTCTGGCCGGGTGTGGTGGTGCACACCTTTAATCCCAGCACTCGAGAGGCAGAGGCAGGTGGATCTCTGTGAGTTCAAGTACAGCCTGGTCTACAAAGTAAGTCCAGAACAGCCAGGATATGCAGAGAAACCTTGTTTTGAAAACAAAACAAAGAAACAAACACAACAACAACAACAAAGAAAATGCCTCTGTAAGATCAGGCTCTAGACCAGTTAGATATGGTGGCACACACCTTTAATCCCAGGGTTTAGGAGGCAGAGGCAGGGGGGATTTCAGTGAGTTCAAGGTCAGCCTTGTCTACAGAGTGAGCTCCAGGACAGCCATGGCTACACAAAGAAACCCTGTCTGGAAAAACAAAACAAAAAGAAAATAATCAGGCTCTAGGCAAAGCCCCGTAAGACAGTTTCTTAATCAGTGATTGAAGAGGGAGAGCCTAGCCCACTGTGGGTGGCGCCATCCCCGGCCTGGTGGTCCTAGGCTCTATAGGAAAACAGGCTGAGCAGGACGGTAAGCAGCACTCCTCCATGGCCTCTGCACCAGCTCCTGCCCTGCTTGAGTTCTTGTCCCGACTTCTTTGAGTAACGTGCTATGATGCAGAAGTGTAAGGCAAATAAACCTTTCTTTCTCCAAGTTGCTGTTGGTCATGGTATTTCATCTCAGCAACAGTAATTCTAACCAAGACAGCACTCAACCAAATGAGCTACTGCACCTCAGCCCCAAACCATCTTTATACGCACACACTTACATTTTTTTGTAGACATTTTGTATTGTGTAGTCCTGGCTGACCTGGAACTTACTATGAAACCATCAAGCCTGAGTTGAACTCACAGAGATCTTCCTGCCTCTGTCTCCTGAGTGCTGATTCATATGCCACCATGCTGGCCATAATTTTATATATTTTAAAACGTTTTATTTTGTGTTGTATTTTGTCTGCATGTATGTCTCTGTACCACATGCATGCCCGGTGCCTGCTGAGGCCAGAAGAGGGCATCAGATCCCCCGGAACTGGGGTTACAGACAGTTGAGACCTGCCATGTGGGTGCTGGAAACTGAATTCAGGTTCCCTCCAAGGACAGCCAATAATCTTAGCCACCGATTCATGGCTCCAGACCCTCACGTACCTTTTTTAAACCGAAGCTGAGCCATGTCATATCGGCCATAGTCTCGAAGAAGCATCACCCCCCCAGGCTTCAGGAGTCTGCTTAGCCTGTTGATGGCCTCCTGCATCCTGCAGGGCACCAGGGAGAGAAGCGTGAGTCTCCTTAAGGATAGAGGTCCCTTTCCTATAGCACAATCCCCAAGACAACAGACAGCCTAACCAGACACCAACACTAAAAGCCCCTATGTCTCATGTGGTGGTAGACATTCCAGCATTATAGCCAGCTCACGTTCTGCTGGCTGTGATTACCACCCCTGCGGCTCTCTAGGAGCCCTGACCATCAAGTGTAGGCAATACTGGGATTCATCTGTCCCATTAGGCTCAAACTCTATCAACTGCTAATGTAAAGTTCCTGGTATGATGGCACAAGCCTGTAATCTCAGCTCCGGGAGGCTGAGGCAGGAAGATTTTGAGTCAGAGAACAGCTCAGGCCACTTAGAAAGACCATACCTAAAACAAAAACAAACCGGGAGTGGTGGCGCATGCCTTTAATCCTAGCACTCGGGAGGCAGAGGCAGGCAGATCAATGTGAGTTTGAGGCCAGCCTGGGCTACAATGCAAATCCAGGGCAGCCAAGGCTACACAGAGAAACTCTGTCCTGAAAAACCAAAACAAACAAACAAAAAACAAGAAAAAGAGTCCTAAAAAATTATACACATAAAAAGCCTCCCAGCTTACACGATGTTCTCAGTGGCAGGCAAATGAGAGCTCAGGGCGAGCTTCTCATTTGTTACGGCTGCTTTTCCTCAGAGGCCTGTGTGTTGAAAGCATGGCCACTTTATGGAACTAATAAAAGGCGGTGGAGACTCAAAGGGTGGGACCTTTAGGTCACTGGGAAGCATACGTGCTGCCCTGGAAGGGGACAGTGGGGTTGCATTCCCTTTTTCTTCTTCTCTTTTTACCCCGACCATGGGATGAGAGACCCAGCTCTGACCATGATGTGCCACCTTGCTGATGGCCACAAGACTAAATAAACTTCAGTCCTCTTTTATTTTCCCTCCAAGACAGGGTTTCTCTGTGTAGCCTTGGCTGTCCTGGTCTCACTTTGTAGACCAGGCTGGCCTCCAACTCACAGTGATCCACCTGCCTCTGCCTCCCGAGTGCTGGGATTAAAGGTATGAGCCACCACGCCTGGCTTTCAGTTCTCTTTAAGAGCAGCCAGTGCTCTTAGCCACTGAACCATTTCTCTAGACCCTTTTCCAGTACAGCACTTTGTCTGTTCCCCTTTTATGTTTTGGAGATAAAGTTTCTCTGTGTAATGGCCCTGGCTGTCCTAGACTCACTATGTAGACCAGGCTGGCCTGGAACTCACAGAGATCCACCCTCTTCTGTGTCGGGAGTGCTGGGATTAAAGGTGTGCACCACCACACCCAGCCTTGGTGAGTTTCCTTTTATGTCAACCTGACTTTGTGGAATACTGTATTTCAGTTTTACTAAAAATGTAAGTGCCAGAGAACACATTGCAGTCAGTACAAATTTTGGGGTGTTAAGAACCTTGTCTTGGGCTGGAGATGGCTCAGAGGTTAAGAGCACTGTCTGCTCCCAGAGGTCCTAAATTCAATTGCCAACACCCACATGTGGTTCACAACCACCTACAATGTGATCTGATGCCCTCTTCTGGCCTGTAGGTGTACATGCAGGCAGAGCACTGTATACATAATAAATAAATCTTAAACAAACAAAAAACCTCTTGTCTTATTTTAAGCATTTAAAAGGCCAATAAATGAGACGGCCACCTTAACTCTGAAGCAGCCCATGGACTAAGTGGGAATCTGCCCAGGTTTCACAGACTTAGCTCTCATAGTGAAAGCAGCAGCCGGTCCAGTCAGCAGGCAGAGGGTGGACACCAACCAACACAACAGTTCTGCGGCTTATGTCTACCAGCTATAGTGGAACCCTTTGTAATTAGGGCATAATCAGAATTTAAGGTCTTCAATTAAAGCTTCACCTTAGTTAGGCTATTAGTGTAAACTTACTTGTCTGGGACAATTGCTGAAAGAACAAATATAAGAACAATGACATCAAGACTGTCCCTGGGCACTGGGTAAATCTGGTCTCCATCACATAAGTCATGAACAAAGGCAAGACAGCGAGAGGGATCATACTCGGAATTTGTCTGCAGATAGGTGGAGAGACAAATGCGTCAGAAAATGCGAACACAGCACAAAGAAAAGCTTATCCTGTTTTAAATGCCACTACTGTTAACTAACAACAGGAGGATTTACTTCCAGCCACCACAGTTTTCTAGGGACATAAAGAGCAGAAGAGTCAGAATTCGTCATGGTGCATTCCTTAAATTCTAGCAATTGGCAAGTGGAGGCAGGAGGGTCAAGGTCACACAGCAAAGTTCAAGGTCATCATGAGGCACATGAGACCACATCTTCAAAAATAAGTAACAAAACTGTTTGGACATGGGGCTGGAGCGATGGCTCAGCAGGTCAGAGCACAGCGAATCCAATGCCTCTGCTGCTGCTGACACTTGCAGGTACATGTTCACACACAGGAGGCTAGGACTGTGCCCTAGACTGGATCCTCCATTCTTGCCTGGCTCTCAACTCCAAGCTGCTTCACTAATTTTCCAAACTTTCAGGCCATAATAATGGGGTTAGTAAACTTGAGTTTTAGGAGCCCTTCTTTTTCTTTAATTAGTGTAGAGTACAGGAGCCACTGTACTTACCTTGACCAGTTCAATAGCTGTGGCAGAAAAATCACAACAGTACACGAAGAGGTTTGGGTCACTGAAATAGGCAGAAAAAAACCAACACAATTATGAGATGAACTAGATTATGTACGTTTTCTTTGTAGAGCAGCAAAGTCAAGTGACAAAGAATAGCACTCATCCAAATAAACTGTTCCAATTAGTCATCCAGCATTCTGGTTAAAATTCTGTGATCTTTATCCTTTTTTAGGTCATGTGGATATGGCTAATATTAAGTTTATCAAACCATCAGGAGGCAAACTGTCACTTATAAGCAAGCATTACATCAACAGTGAGTTCTAGTAATCTTACTTAAATGGCACAGTCACTGTGGTTAAGGGTGCCTGGTGGACAATCATGTGGACCCACATAATTCTTAAGAAGTTAAGATACAGGCTGGAGAGATAGCTCAAAGATTAAGAGCATTGTCTACTCTTCCAAAGGTCCTGGGAGCCAATTCCCAGCAACCACATGGTGTCTCACAACCATCTATAATGAGATCTGGTGCCCTCTTCTGTTGTGCAGGCACACATGCAGGTAGAACACTATGTACATAATAAATAAATCTTTAAAAAAATGAAGTTAAGATACACTCAAGTTTGAAGTGAATTACTGAGAACGTGGCAAGAGAGACTTCCCAGACTCTCTAATGAGCCTCTGACAATAACCTTTGACCTTTTGTTTTCTGAGGCAGGAGCTCCTGTATCCCAGGTTTGCCTTGAACTTGTTATGCAGTCAAGGATGACCCCTATCTCTTGAGTACTGCGGGTACAGGCGTGAGCCTCCATGCTCAGCTGTACGAGATGCCAATGGGTCCCAGAGCTTCATGAATACTGGGAAAACTCTATCAACTGAGCGACATCCCAGCATAATAAAATGCTGAAAAAATACATTTATTTCTCTTGTGTGGCCTGTATACACAGGCCAGATGATAACTTAAGGGAGTCAGTTCTCTCCTTCCACTATGTCCCTGGCATTGAACTCAGATGTCAGCCTTGGCTGCACCTTTACTCCCAGGCCATCTGGCCAGTCTGGTACTAGGTAGATCAGACCATACACCTGTTTGTCTCTACTGGGATTAAAGGTATGAATAATCATGCCTAGCCAGAAATAAGTGTTTTAAATTAGGCTAATGTATCACTAAATGCTATTAAATACTGTTGGCTAAATTGGCAAAAATATTTAGCTGGAACCTTTGAGAAGCAGTGGATGCCCCAGAGCATCTGAAACTAGAACCTGATTTCCAAGATGGCCTCGAAAACAGGTAAGAAACACACACACACACACACACACACACACACACACACACACACACAGAGGCATGCACGCGCACACACACGCGCACGCACATGCACACACAGGCAGGCAAGGCTCCTACACCCTGGGACGATCTAAATAGCAAAAAGTGTGCCAGCAGACGTGCGGAGTCCCAGCTGTTAGCTTAGTCTCCTCACCAGCCTCCTGTGAAGGGGCAGGAAGGGAATGAGCCTGAGCACAGAGATCTTAGACCTCGCCCTGTGTGTCTCCTCACTTGACTGCTTGCTTTCTGTATTCTTACAATACCCTGAAAATGAAAAGTAAAACCAGCCAAATCTAGGATGGGGTTGTGGACTTTCTTGGCCCACAGCGCACTGGAAGTTTGGGGGCCTGGGATTGCAGCCTTTTTTTTTTTTTTGAGACAGGGTCTCTCTGTGTAGTCTTGCCTGTCCTGGCCTCGCTTTGTAGACCAGGCTGGCCTCGGACTCACAGCAATCCACCTGCCTCTGCCTCCCGAGCGCTGGGATTAAAGGCGTGCGCCACCATGCCCAGCCAGGACTGCAGTTTTATAAAGTCTTTAATCTGTGGCACTTGATGCTAACCCCAACGAGACCATAGAGGAATGAAACCACAGGACACCTGGATCTCAGGTTCAGGAGTCTGGGTACCACGGGGGAAGGCTCACACTCCTGGTGTCACAGTTGTCCGTGTGCAAGTAAACAGAAACAGATTTTCACAACTGGAAACAACTTCCCAGAGGCTAGCTGTCCTACCTTGCAGGGGGGCGGGTCATCAACAACCTAACGGCATCCCACAGAGCTCACAACAGAACCCGAGGATCTTTTAGGCACCTCAGAGAAGGCATCACACGTTAGCAGTGCAACTGGTGCTACCTCCAATTTCTTTAACATTAAACTAAAGCCACTCCTAAATGGGTAGCTAATCCTGAACAGCTCCTGCTTCCAGGAGCAAGCCCTCACCCCTTCTCTTTGCTGTCCTGTAACCTGACGACATACTTACTTGTTAGTCTGTAAAATTGGGAAGACAGTGTTTCCTACACCACAACCAACCTGCAACACAAGCAAACATTAGTCTCAGACATTACTAATTCAACCCATTTCCCTGTCATCCTTCTTCCGTCTCCTTTTTTTTCTTAACAGAGTCCTGGCTGGTCTCTGACTTGTTTTCCAGCCTCAGCCTCCCAAGTGCTGGGATTATAGGCACCATCATGTGCAGCTTTTAGGGACTGTGCTGGGAAAGCATGGTGACCAGAGCTCAGTAGGATCCATGGCACTTCCTGATGCTGCAGGGATTCTAATTAAAGAGGCAAAAACACTGGCTTTCAGTGGCTGAACAAAGCTGGTCTTAAAAAGGGCAAGGCTACCTTTACTTTCTGGTCTCATAAACTATTTTCCTAAAGAGTTTCACTATACCATTATTAGAAACATAGACTGCAGCTGGATGTGGTGGAGCACACCTGTGATCCCAGCACTCAGGAGGCAGAGGCAGGCGGATCGATGTCAGTTCAAAGCCAGCCTGGACTACAAAGCGAGTCCAGAACAGCTAAGGCTACATAGAGAGACCCTGTCTCGGGAAAAACAAAAACAAATGAAAAGTAGGAAATAATAAATACTTAAAAAATGGCCGAGTAGTAGTGGCACACGCCTTTAATCCTAGCACTCAGGAGGCAGAGGCAGATGGATTGCTGTGAGTTCAAGGCCAGCCTGGTCTACAAAGCGAGGCCAGGACAGGCAAGGCTACACAGAGAAATCCTGTGTTGAAAAACCAACCAACCAACCAAACAAACAAACACTTAAAAAATGGAGATGATTCCGGGCTGCTATGAGGCTCCAATCTAGTCAGATTCCTCAGAGCGAACACACTCTGGGTCAGCCCTTCTAGTTTATCCAGATGTAAAATGTGTCATCTTCACTATCTCCATTATTAGGAAAATAAAGTTACCTCAAGTATTCGGTAGGTGGCTGAGGATCCAGGAAATTCATTGGCACAAATTTCTAAGTGACTGAGCTTCTGAGTCACTGTCTCCTCCATGGGAGGCACCTGAGTCTCACATCCATGGCTGGTACAGGGACTTGTGTGCTGATCTGTTAAGCCAGGTCCATCCCTACTGCTTCTGCGTTTAGAGACTTCACTCCTCTGTTTTTCCAAGGGTAAACCCGTCAGGTGATTGTGGTTAGGTGCCAGTTCAGGGAATTCAGTGAAAAGCCAGTGTCTATCCTTGAAAAACCCATTTTCATGAATTTTGTAAAAGTCATTCCAGTATTTATGGGCATTGACTTCATAATCAACTGCAAATATTAAGAAGGAATTTTAAGGGTCAGTCTCAAAAGTTTTATTTATACCTAATGTCAATTGTCCTGCTTCACCAAGTGATAGCTTATTCTACAGGTATCCTTAAGGAGAGTCACAGTCTTAGAACTGAACAGCTTCCCAGGTAATGTCTTGCTATCTATCCATCACACATTAATGTCACCCACTTTCCATTCCTAGGGAACCCAGCTTCTGCTAGAAACGTCAGACAGGGAGTTAACTTATCATTTCCCCCCACATATTTGAGTGTTCTTTGACTACAGAAAAACTGTGAACTTAAGCAAACCCCTAGCCCACGTGTGGGCGCATGTGCACCCACATCCGTGTGTGCAGACACACTCACTCTTAGTTTCAAGGTGCTAGGGACAGATAGATTCTTCGGTAGCTGTGGTGATTATTTTCCCCTGTAAATTTCTTATTTACAAGCTAACTGTCTCAGGTTCTCTAGATACTTGCATAAATTCAATGACTTTCATCCCTGCAGCTCTTTAGAAGGTACGTTCTTGCTTCTTTAGGATGTGGAGGCCAGGCATAAAGTCAAGATTACTAATGAACACTAAACGGAAGCTACTCGATGGGAAACTGCTTTCTAGAAATAAGAGTTTCAGTGAACTGGGGACACTAATGTGGGCTGTTTTTCTGCTTTTTGCTAACACGAGGCCCTGGACCTAACCTGATGAAAATCAAACCCTACAAAGTGGGAGTCCACCACTGACTGCTTACCTTTCGCCAAAGCACTTAATGCCCTGTGGTCCAAGCTTATTTTTATTTTTTTATTTTTTGGAGACAAGGTCACCCTAAGTTGCCCAGGATGGCCTCCAATTCAGTGATCCTTCTGCCTCAGCCTCCCACGTAGCTGAGTCTATAGGTATACACCACTGCACTTGGCTAACCGGTCCTTTAACTGTAAAAAGAGGATATTGGGCTACGTGATTTTCAATCCCTTTCAACTCTATGTTGCATTACCTAGACTTATCAAACAATACTTTGCAAATGGAATACAAACATACATATATTTGTTTTCGAGACAAGGTCTCATGTAGCCCAGGCTAGACTGGAATTTTATGTAGCAAGGATGATCTTGACCCCACTCATCCTCCTGCCTCTGCCTCCCAAGACATTACACCCCTGCATCCTTGGCAGTACATGCTTGGCCAGTACGGTGACCTTAACCTATAGAAACTCTGCCAGTGCCTACTATCATAAAGTTATGGTTTTATTTGCAAGCCTCTTAGAAATCGGGCCGGGCAGTTCTAGTCTTTTGAGCATTTTATAACGAAGTTATTCTTGTCTTCAGGAAGGGTCATCTCCACTCTGCTACACCCATCTTTCTATGGTAGACGTCCCAAATCTCCGAAACCATCTCAGGAAAAGATGTACCATCCAATAATCCTCTCCTCCAACAGTATTTAGGATCTGACCACATCGATCTAGCTGTCATGGAAACTCTCCAGCTGAATCCAAACCGTAGACGCTACAATAAGACGATCGAGAAACTTTACGGTTGCCACAGGCCAGCCACATCAACATGATCTGAAAACGTGGACGCTACAGAATAAAGCAAGAACTATTCGCCTCCGAAAACAAACCGCAAAATCCCAGAAAAGTCAACCCCAGGTACCACCAAGATTTTGTTAGAGGCAGCCCCTCTGACTCCTACCTAGCTCGTCCCCTCCCCACCGGGTTCTATGCTTCACCAGGGCAGTAACAAACGATCCTGGTGGCTGCACTTCTTTTCCCCATCTAGGGGGCGCGTCCTGCACTGACAGCTGGGGAAAAAAACCCGAGCGCACCTTGCTTCTCCGGGCACACCAGCTGCGAACTGTTCTCCTGCACTTTCCTCTCCGCCGCCGCGGCCTGCTCCTCTGACCACTCCACGTTGTCCCTGTGAGAACCAAATGGGCAGCTTAGGGTCCTCACGTCCCGGCTGCGAGCAGGGTGAGTAGCGGGCCCGAGAACACCTCCTCGGGCGGAGGGCTGGCGACGGCCGAGCAAAGGGCAAGGCAGTTACCAGGCATTGTGGTGGAACAAGCGCGCAGGGTCGCTCAAGAACCGGTTCCCGAACTGCGGTCTCTTCCCATCCTGGGTCTCCGACACGCCTTCTGGGCAGGAGGCAGCCATAACACCGGAGGCGGAAGCGCCTTCTTTTCCATAAGGGGAGGACTTCCTGTGGTCACGCCCCCTTCCGGAAGCAGAGGCGTCCGCGCGGGAAAGCAGAGATGGGCGGGGCGGGGCGCGGCGGGGCGAGTTGCTCTGAGCGACCAATCGCTGAGTTGACAGTTCTCCAGGCGAGCTGAAGCCCTAATGGGCATGCAGCACTGGGAGAAAGTGGGAGACCATCTCCTAGAGCCCAGTGCTAGATCCCAGCAGGCCTCCCAGGTTCCCTCCAGGAAAAGCCTTGACTAGCAGAATGTGAAGAGACGTGGGTACCAGACTCACTGTGATGCACACAGCCAGCATCGAGGAGGACTACAAGGGGCAGGGAGGCAACGCGTGGGTTCTGAGAGTATGAAGCTTTGGTGTTAAAGGACATGACCACACCTTCTTGAAAAGGCAGGCTTACTTGGCACAACGAAAATTAAAAATTATAATGCATTCATATACAACGTTTGTAATATGTATATATATTCAATTTATTTAAATGTATACATTACACATTCATATATTATACATATATGTATTAATATTATAAACTAATGGTAGGTTGTTGGCATATAATTTATAATTGTACTTTTTTCTTTCTTTCTTCCTTCCCCCCTCCCCCCGAGACAGGGTTTCTCTGTGTAGCCATGACTGTCCTGGACTTGCTTTGTAGACCAGGCTGGCCTCAAACTCAGAGATCTGTCTGCCTCTGCCTTCTGAGTGACAGGATCAAAGGTGTGCGCTACCATGACTGGCTAAGTATTTATCTTTGAGATTAATATAATTACATCACTTCTCCCTTTTCTTTCTGTTTCTAACCCTCCTTACCCTCTGTCAAATGCACGGCCTCTGAAAACGGACAGTAGCCTAGTCTGACTTCAAATACTGGGCCTTCCTATCTCGTCTAAGTTTGCCAGTGCTAGAATTACAACACACATCTCCAATTTTTTTTCCCGAGACACGGTTTCTCTGTGTAGCCTTGGCTGTCCTAGACTCACTTTATAGACCAGGCTGGCCTTGAACTCACAGAGATCCACCATCCACCTGCCTCTGCCTCCCAAGTGCTGGGATTAACGGTGTGTGCCACCATGCCTGGTGCATCTCCAAATTTTTAACTATTCTAAACTTGAGGGTTTTTTTTCTTTGATTAAAAAGATTATTACTTATTTGTGTATGTGTTTGTGTGTGGGTGGGTCAGAGGAATATCAGATCACCCTGAGCTGGAGTTATAGGCAGTTGTGAGCTGCCTGATGTGGATTCTGGGAATCAAACTCAGGTCCTCCTGTAAGAATAGCTCTTAACTTCTGAGTCATCTCTCTAACTCTCTACACGAGTTTACACAATGTATTTGTTGGCCTGTACTATAGTATGATTTATTTTGTGTGCCTTACCTTTTAAAGGACCCTGTGCCCTTCAGTGTCAGTTGCTTCTTGAACTTTTGGAAATAGATGCTATAAAAAGTCAGCAGAGGCTGAGAGCAGGGAGTGGTTGGATTGGGGAGTAGGCAGGAGTAAGGTCCACCTGGAAAAAGAGTAGGGTCAGACAAGACACCTGGTGCAGGAGGAAAGGAGGAAGAGTAAAGCTAGAGAGAAGAAGAGAGAAGAGAGAGTAAGGCTAGAGAGAAGAAGAAAGGAGATTGAGCGGAGGGAAAGGAGGAGACAGTTGAAAGTGAACTGAGCTCTCAGAGTGAGAAGACAGTTGGTAACAGTTGGACCAGGAGAAGCTGAGCTGCGCCAAGCCAGAGAAGATGTTGTTAAGAGACAGGAGAAAAACCTAGGAAGAACCCATGAAGGACCCACAAAAAACAAAGTAGCAGGGCGGGGGGCGGGGAGGGGGAGGAAGGATAAAACCAAAATTAAACGCTATATTCAGCATCCAACATAGGGCTGGTCTACAAAGCAAGTCCAAGACAGCCAAGGCTAACACAAAGAGACCCTGTCTTGAAAAACAAAACAAAACAAAACAAAACAACAACAACAACAACAACAGCAACAAAAAAGGAAAATGGGAGGCTTGTTTTCAAGTATTGTAGGAAAAAAAAGACAGGAAAAACAGGGATGGATACTTTGTTTTGAAAAGCTGACAGGATGTGTGCAGG
Organism: Acomys russatus; assembly: GCF_903995435.1. Classification (NCBI taxonomy): domain Eukaryota; kingdom Metazoa; phylum Chordata; class Mammalia; order Rodentia; family Muridae; genus Acomys; species Acomys russatus. Next base: position 31,234,898 of record NC_067152.1, on the reverse strand, counting down.
CAATGTAGCAAGGGTTGACAGCAGACCAATGAGTGTAGATCCGATCCAATAGAGATATCCATGGCAACTCTTTCCACGGGGAAAGCTATGGGTGGGGGGAAGGTGGGGGGTGGGGGGTGGGTCCTAGATTGAGGCTGCACAGTAAAAAAGCATAGGCAGTTTTCTTCTTGTCAGCCAAGAGATAACAACCAGGCAGAAAAGCTTCAAGTAAGTATTGCTTAGTTGGTCTGACGCATGTTACTGCAGGCGGGGGTGCTCTAGATTTGACCACAGATAAATGTCTCACACTGTCCCCCAAAATTCAGTATTATAAAATATCTACTGGAGTTTATGGACCTTTGCACTCAGGGGCGGTAAGAATTGGTCTTGGGAAGGAGTAGCTTGACCTCCCAAGGGTTGATTGTGCATCCAGGAATTATAGAGGAAGATTCCGAAGGAGAAATTGAAATAGTGGTTTATGTTAAAAAAAAAAAAAAAAGACATGCAATTTAACACAGGCGATAGGGCCGACTAGCCGTTACTGTCTCCCTATATCAAGGGCAACACAGGCGATAGGGCCGACTAGCCGTTACTGTCTCCCTATATCAAGGGCAACACAGGCGATAGGGCCGACTAGCCGTTACTGTCTCCCTATATCAAAGGCAAAGCTGCTCCAGTAGAAAGAATAAGAGGGCTCTTTGGGCTCTGGCTTCGGTTCCGGCAAGATGGCTAAATGCACCAAGGTTGGGATTGTCAGGAAATACGGGACCCGCTATAGTGCCTCCCTCTGGAAAATGGTGAAGAAAATTGAAATCAGCCAGCACACCAAGTACACTTGCTCCTTCTGTGGCAAGACCAAGATGAAGAGACGAGCCGTTGGCATCTGGCACTGTGGTCCCTGCATGAAAACACTGCCTGGTGGGGCCTGGACCTACAACACTACTTCTGCTGTCACAGTGGAGTCTGCCTTCAGACGACTCAAGGAACTGAAAGACCAATAGAAGCGCTACTGTTTGAGATTTGCCTAGCCTGCAATAAATGAGTTAATTTACATTAAAAAAAAAAAAAGAATAAGAGGGTTTGGAAGTACAGGAAAATGTATGACAACCCCTAAAATAAAGGACATGGAAGTTGCTTTACGTGAAGGTATTGAAAAAATGTCATCTAGAGCAACCACATACTGTGCAGGTTCAAAAACAGGACACATCAGGGATTGAGTTTCCAAATTTATGAGGGGAGGGGCCACTGCTGAAATTATACCAAGACCTTTACCCTTCAAATGGTTGGCTAACAAGCCAGTGTGAATAGAACAATGACTGTTAACTAAAGAAAAATTACAGGCACTTGAACAGCTGGTGCCAGAGCAGCTGGAGGTTCAATATATAGAAGAGTCTACCAGCCTATGGAATTCCCCTGTTTTTGTTTATATATATATATAAAACAATGGAGAATATTAATAAACAGTTGTAGAAAGATCTAATCACAAGTTAAAAATCCTTATAAAACAAAAAGGAATAAAGACCCCCCCCCCCCGGGGATAGACTAAATGGCGCTCTGCTAACTTACACATTTCTGAACATTAATGAGAGAAGAGTAACAGTGGCTGAGAGACACTGGGTTATAGAAAAAAACTGTAGAAAGAACTTATATACTATATGCATGTGTTAACATCAGAATGGAAATCAGCAAATGTTTTGCGTTGAGGATGGGAGATTTGCTTATGTTTCCACAAAGAAATGAAAAAAAAAAAAAAACCAAACAAACTGTGGGTATCATCAAAATAAATAAAGCTCAGAGTTGAGCAGGGGAAATCTTCTGAAAACCTTGGTCACTGGCCCAAAAAGAGCAAAGAAGAGATTCTGACCAGTCACTTCGTTCCTCTGCCAGACAGAAAAGCCTGGAAAGAAACATTCAGCATCTAAGCGCTGACGAGCCTGTGGGCAGGACTCTGTTCTCCTGCGGCACAGATCTGCTCACAGTGCAGCGCGACAACAGGCCTATGAGGAGGACTTCAAGCCAGAGTATGTTGAGTACCCCATCCTGCATCCCCAGGTTGGGGCTGTAGACAAAAGGTTCACAGAGCTGGGGAGCAGAGGTTAAGAGACTTCAGTGAGGAGCTCTAGAACACAAGATCCTAGAAGAGAAGACAGTCCAGGAATATGAAAGGTTCAGGAAGCGATACCCAAGATGCAGGAAAGAGCAGCACTGATGCTAGGTTCTTACCTCGGTTGTGGATGTGCTCCAGAGAGATCAACAGAAGGCTCACACCAGACACCTGAGAACCATGGAAAAGACGCTGGAAGAATTGAGAAGCAGCTTCAAAACTATATAATTAGGAGCTTTAAAAATGGGGAAAACAGCCAGGCGTGGTGGCGCACGCCTTTAATCCCAGCACTCGGGAGGTAGAGGCAGGCGGATTGCTGTGAGTTCGAGGCCAGCCTGGTCTACAAAGCGAGTCCAGGACAGGCAAGGCTATGCAGAGAGACTCTGTCTCGAAAAACCAAAACCAAAACCAAAACCAAAAACAACAAAAAAATCAAATAAAAAAAAAGGGGAGGGGGAATAAAAATAAAATAAAATAAAATGGGGAAATGTATCGTATGATTTATTTTGTGCGCTTTGCTCTTTAAAGACTCTATGTCCTTTAGTGTCAGCTGCCTCTCAGACTTCTGGTAACAGGGAGGATATAAAAAGCCAGCAGAGGCTGAGTGTAGTAGGTGGGGAGTCGGCAGGAGGAGTAGGGTCTAGCTGGAAGAAGAGGGTCAGAGAAGACAGTGGGTGCAGGAAGGAAAAAAAGATAGTAAGGCTAGAGAGAAGAAAAGAGATTGTGCAGAGTGAAAAATAGGAGATAGTTGAAAGTGAATTGGGCTAGAAGAGTGAGAAGAGAAGACAGGCGGAGCCAGGTGAGCTGGGAAAAGCTGAGCTGAGCCGGAGAAGATATTGTTGAGTCAAGAGAAGAAGCCATGAAGGACTCACAAAGTAGCAACAAACAAACAAACAAAAAACAAAAAACAACCTAAAAGCTGCACCGTACAACTTTTCTTCAGCGTTTGACGCACCTAAGGCTTTAAAGGAGTTTGGAAGATAGGGCGGCAGGGTTTCTGTCTGTGGTCGGAATACACTGGGAACTATGTCTCAGAGGAGCTGAGGGGCCCTCTGGTGGAGCAGTTTTCCACTCAGTGGATGCATTCAGTGCGCATAAAGGCTAAGGGCTGTCCAGGAGATTGTGCTGGGTGCTAGCCCAGGACAGGGTAATCATTCGTGGCCCCCCCAACCCCCACCGCAGGCAGAACCAATTCTGGCCCATTTAGGTGTTTGCTGTAGAACAAGACTCCAGGAAAGGATCTTGGTGTCTTAATTGCTTCTTTTTAACTTTTGCAGGGCTTTTAGCAGCTCAAGATATTTTGTATTTATAGCATTTTTTTCTTTTATTCTTAAAAAAAAAAAAAAAGAAGCTTTTTATTGAGGGCTGGAGAGATGGCCCAGTGGTTAAGAACACTGTCTGCTCTTCCAGAGGTCCTGAGTTCAATTACTGGCAACCACATGGTGGCTCATAACTGTCTATACTGTGATCTGATGCTCTATTCTGGCATGCAGGTGTACATGCAGATAAGAGTACTCATAAACATAAAATAAATCTTAAAAATTTTTAATTGATTCTTTGTGAATTTCACAACATGCACCCCAACCCTAGTCATTTCCCCATCCCTCCATATCTGCCCTTTGCCCTTGCAATCTCCCCCTAAAAAGAAGCAACAATAGCCGGGCGTGGTTGCGCTTGCCTTTAATCCCAGCACTCGGGAGGCAGAGGCAGGCGGATCAGTGTGAGTTTGAGGCCAGCCTGATGTACAACGTGAGTTCAGGACAGCCAAGGCTACACAGGGAAACCCTGTCTAAAAAAACAAAAACAAACAAAACAAAACAAACAAAAAAAGGAAGCAACAGCAAACCATCTCTTTGTGGAAGTTGTGGTATGTCACACAGTATACTCTTTTGCTCAAACAGCCTTACTTGCAAGTGTTCATCGCAGTGAGTCGTTGGTCTGATCGGAAGCCTCTGGCTTCTGCTGCACCGTCAGTGCTGGATCCGCTCTCAGATATCCTGTTGTTGCTGTGTCATGGAGATCCTATAGCTCTGGCTCTTCAGGACCAGCCCCTTCATGTGCCTCAGCAGTTCATATATGGGGTAGATGTTGGGGAGGGCCAACTCAAAGCCCTGAATCTGGGGCTGGGGTATAGCTGAGTGGGTCAGCCTGCCAGCTCTCCCATGCTCACACCACCAGGGCCAGCTCTCTGGCACTGCTCCAGCGAGGGACAGAGACAGCTCTTCTGTTCTCATAATCTCTGGACAGGCTTTCCCACTCTGCTCAGATGAGGGGTGGGACCAGCTCTCTTTAATGTTGCAGCCTGTGAGGGGCAGGGACAGCTCTCCTTCGTTGGGAGGGACAAGGCCGCATCTCCCACACCCGTGCCACCAGGGCCAGCCCTACTGTGCTGCCCCAGTGAGGTGTGGGGAGGTGGGTGTGCTCTTCTGAGTGCTGTAGCTGATGAGGGGCAGGGCCAGCTCTTCTGCTTTCATACTCTCAGGGTCAGCTTTCTCACTCTGCCCAGGTGAGGAGCAAGGATTGTGGGGCAGGTGGACCATGCCACTAGGGGAAACAGCATTAAATTGGTGAGGTGGAGCATGTTCAAGCCCCAGAAATCTCAAACTTGAGATTTAAAATCTCATCCTGAGACCAGCAGGAGTGAGACAACTCCCTCCCTACTTCTGTGTCTGCCTCAGCGCACATAAATCTGGCGACCCCCAACCAGGTAGTCACTGGTAGTTAGGTCACGAAGCGGGCATATCAGCATGTCAGGCTGTGGAGGCAGGCTGGGCTCTCTTTGGCATTTTAATACAGAGTGTCACTATGTAGCTCTGGCTGTCCTGGAGCTCACTATGTAGACCAGACTGACCTTGAAGTTACAGAGATCCACTGGCCTCTGCTGCCAGCCTCCTGAACACTGGGATTAAAGATATGTGTCACCATGACTAGCTTCTTTTTGGTTTCTTATATGCTAGCAAGTACAGAGGACAACCTGTCCTTCCTCTATGTAGGCTCTGGGGATCAAACTCAGATTGCCAAGTTTGGCAGCAAGTGCCTTTACCTGCTGAGCCATCTGTCTTAGTCTTGTGAGCCTTTGTCTTAATCAGTGTTCTAGTGCTGTGAAGAGACATCATGACCATTGCAAACCTTGTAGAAGAAAACATTTATCTGGGGCTGGCTTACAGTTTTAGAGGCTTAGCTCATTCTCATCATGGTGGGGGGAATGGTGCACGCAGGCAGGCATGGTGCTGGAGAAGGAGCTGAGAGTTCTACATCTGGATTGGCAGGCAGCAGGAAGAACTCTCAAAGGCTTGAGTTTTTGGACCCCAAAGCCCACGCCCAGTGACATGCTTCCTCCAACAAGGCCACACCTACTCCAATGAAGCCACGCCCCCTAATCCCTCTTAAGTAGTGCCACTCCTTGATGACAAAGCATTCAAATATATGGCTCATTCAAACCACCATACCCTTTATTTGTGTTTTTTGAGACAAAATGTTGCTATGGCCTTGCACGGCCTGAGACTTGAGATTAATGTCATCTGCCTCCTACATGTTGGGCATGTGTTACCACTCCTAGCTGTATTTTTGCTTATTAAAAAAAATAAGTACGTAGACTATTTAGAAGATGTAGTTAAGACAAGAAAATGCTATATCCCACCATTTGGTCCATCAACACTTTGTTTTATGTTTTCTTAGTCTTCATTAATTTACATAAATAACCGAGTTCCAGGCACTGGCTTGAGATGGCCTATGTGGCCTAGGCTGAGCTGGAACTTGAGGTCTTCCTGCTCAGTCTCCTAAGTATTAAGGTGATAGCTGTGAGGCCACATCTGTGCCCCTAGCCACATCTTAAGCAATTTTTAGCTTAATATAATAGCTTAAGGAAATTATTTTATTGCTTGAAACATCACTGCAGTGAACCTCTGGTCTTGTTTTGAAATAGCTATAGCACGATTTACTGACATTTAGGCTATCTTAAGCATCTCGCTATTAAAAATAAAGTCTGGCTGTGATGGCATGCACCTTTGGTACATTTATCGGCTCAAGAGGCTGAAGGAGGGGGCTGGAGAGATGGCTCAGAGGTTAAGGGCACTGACTGCTCTTCCCGAGGTCTTCCCGAGGTCCTGAGTTCAATTCCCAGCAACCGCATGGTGGCTCACAACCATCTATAATGAGGTCTGATGCCCTCTTCTGGCCTGCAGGTGTACATGCAAACAGAGCACTGTAGACATAATAATAACTAAATAAATCTTAAAAAAAAAAAAAAAAAAAAGAGGCTGAAGGAGGAAGATTGCTTGAGCCTGGAACAAAAGGCTAGCCTGGGCAACAGAGACAGACCCTATCGATTAAACATTCAACATGATAAACATCTTTGTAATTTATTTTGAATATTCACGGCACTGCTGTGACTATTTCCTTCGAATCGACACATTCTCTCCAGGAGGGAGGACACAGCGAAGCTTAGGAATGGGAAACTCACAAGCCACTTCCCCTGGGTTAAATAAACTCCAGACAGGTCCTGGGAGAGAAGAGTTGCCCCTAGTCACCCTGCCTAAAGCTGGGGTGGGGTTTAGTGATGCAAACGCTGTGTCCCCCGTGTGTCTGTAACTCCTAGCACATGCTCCTGTAAGCAGCTCCAGTAACCTCACTGATTTCATTAGGCTAGACTTAGGTGGTAGGCTGTCTTTGGTCATTTCCCTGTCTGGGCCAAATAGATGTTTGTTCACATCTGCCCTGAAAAAGCCATGACCAGGCATCGCTGAGCTACTGGTTATAATTAGATCTGTGACTAAGCCCCGTGGAAGCCAGGAATTCTATCTGCTACAGATCTAGATCCTAGAACAAGGTCTGGCACACTGCACACATTTCAGCAGGCTGGTGAGTGGATGGACAGATGCCTGTCCCTGCGGATAGCACAGCAGAGAGGTGCCAGTTGATAGCACCACCTGCTGGTACAACAGTGTCGCGGGAGATGGAAGTTGCCCTGCAGATTACCTTTTTTTTTCCCCCATCAGAGCTACTTAAAAGTATTTTGTCTTGTTATCTCGCTGATTCAAAGAAACACTGCAGTGACACTAATATTTTGGGTGCTTCCTTTACAGACAGGCCCGCATGCCATTTAGGCTGGCCCCGAATTTGTCACATTGTAGTATGATCTTGAACTCTTTATATTTGCTCTGCTTCCGAGGTACTGGGATTACAGGACATACCACTGTGTCTAGCTCCTAATTTGGCATCCAAATTCTATATTCCTAGATACTTTGTAACATACACAGCTGTATGCAAATATTTTTTAAAAATTTGCTAATCTTACCTTTGGTTAAAAATATAGTTTTAAAATTTATTTATATATAAATATTTATATCTGTTTATTATATTTATATTTATAAAATATAGCTATTTTAAAAATAGCTATAAAGAATAATATTTATTTTTAACGTTAAAATTAATTTATGTAACGATTTACTTATTGAACACGTAAAAGGTCAGAAGACCACTTGCAGGAGTTGGTTTTGTCCTACTATATGGCTTTTGGGGATTGAACTCAGGTCCTCAGGTTTAGTGGCAAGCACTTTTACCCACTGGGCCATCCTGATGGCCTCTGTATTTCTATTTTGAGATTGTGGTCTTGCTGTGTTATTCAGGATGGTGTTAGAATTACTGGGCTCAGACATTACACACACAGAGACAGACCTCAGAACACACAGCTCTAAATGGGATGTCTCCATCAAATCCCTCCACTCAGAGATCAGGGAACCCCTGAGGGCAAGGAGGATGAGGAGGAAGAGGAGGAGGAGGAGGAGGAGGAGGAGGAGGAAGAGGAGGAGGAAAGCGTGTAAGAGCCAGAGCAGATGGAGATACCAGGAGAACAGGCCCTCTAAATCAACTGAGCAAAGCTCACATGAACTCATGGAGACCGAAGCAGCAAGCACAGGGTCTGTACCTGGTCATCTGCGTGTCTATTATAGCTTTTAGGTTAGTGTTTTTATGGGACTCCTGAGTGTGGGGATGAGGGGGTCTCTGATTTTTTTGTGCCTGGTCTTGGGGCTTTTTTTCTTTTTCGTGTTTTGTCTTGTTCAGGAATAGTTTTTGTTTTGTTTTATATTTTATCTTTTTTTTGGTTTTGGTTTTGGTTTTGGTTTTGGTTTTTTTCAAGACAGGGTTTCTCAGTGTAGCCCTGGCTGTCCTGGACTTTCTCTGTAGACCAGGCTGGCCTCGAACTCACAGTGATCCACCTGCTTCTGCCTCCCGAGTGCTGGGATTTATTTTATCTTGTTGTTATCACTTAGACGCCTTTTCTTTTCTAATGAGAGACAGAAAGGAGGTGGATCTGGATAGGAGGGAAGGTGTGTGTGTGTGTGTGTGTGTGTGTGTGTGAACTGAGAGGACTAGGAGGGGAAACTGCAATCCGGATATTGAATGAGAAAATAATCTATTTTCAATAAAATGAAAGAAAAAACAAAAAAAGAAGAAGGGAAAGAAGGAAGAAAGAAAGAAAGAAGGAAGGAATTACTGGGCTTAGTTGATCCTCCTGCCACAGCTCTTTAGTTAGGCATATAGGTATGTGCCAATGTCCCTAGATTGTGAACAGATTTAGACTTTTACCCTAAGTATTGCCTGTAAGGCACTGTACATGCTCAGTGTACCCCACTGAGTTATGTCACCATACTCAAGGTAACAGAATTATTTAAAGTAAATAGTTTTGAGGGCCCTCACTGTCTTTATTGCCTTTTGGGGGGCATTTTACAATTTGACACTGTAGCCTGACACGGGGGACACAGAACCTGTGAAGCAGAAGTAGGAAGGCTGTGGATGTGAAGACAGCCTCGGCTCATGATTAGAACCTTTCCGAAGACCAACACCAAGTGTTCCTACAGTCCTCTGTTTTCACCAGTGTTGAAGGCATCTTTCACTTCTGGTCTTTTGAGGTGGAGGCCTCTCACATAGCCCAGACTGACTTTGAACCCTTTGAATCCTCCTGCCTCAGCTTCCCAATGCTTTGGAATTACAGGTGTGTGCACTACCATGCTTGGTTCCCTTTCTGGATCAGGCTATTTTCTAGAATAATGTTCTAGACTCTGTTTCTAGAATCTGTTCCGTATAGTGATTGGGGTGGGCTTAACAACACACCTCCAAACCAGTGTGTCAGAAAACTCTTGCAGATAGTTGATTCCATTTATCAGTTGACATGAGACTGCACACGAGATCTGGGCATGGTGGCACACAGCTGTCACCCAAACGCTTGGGAGACGGGGGCAGGAAGAGTGCTGCAGACTCTACAACAGCTTCATCTCCACATTGAGTTCCAGGTCAGCCAGGGTTGCAGAGAGAGGGAGGCAAAGAGGATTTCAGGTGTGGCTCAGTTGGCACAGTGCTTGCCCAGCATTCATGGAGCCCTGATTTTGACACCTAACACCACATAACCACATAACCACACTCAGGATTTAGAGCCAAGAGGATCAGGGAATTTAAGACCATCATTGTCTATTTATCAAGCCTGAGGCTAGGTTGGGTTGAATGCATCTTCTTTTCCCTCCTCCAACAGAGACAGAGGGAAAGAGAGATAGAGAGATAGAGGGAGAGACAGAGAGACAGAGAGAGATACACACAGAGAAATGGATTTAATGTTTATAGAATTCTTTTTTTTTGTTTTTGAGACAGGGTTTCCCTGTGTAGCCTTGGCTGTCCTGGACTCACTTTGTAGACCAGGCTGGCCTCGAACTCACAGTGATCCGCCTGCCTCTGCCTCCTGAGTGCTGGGATTAAAGGCATGTGCCACCACGCCCGGCCCACACTTAAATATTTTAAGATAGCAAATTCTATACGATTGAGTTTTATCACAAGAGAAATCATGACATCCCAGCATGAAAAGCTTGCTGTGTAAGCTCAGGGACCTGAGTTCCAGCTGCCAGTGACACCGTGTGGAGAGTACGGGGGCATGTGTCTATGAACCCAGCACTGAGGTGGCAACAGGTTCTGGAGGCCCACTGGTCAGAGTCTAGCAGAAATGGTGAGGCCCAGGTTTAGTGAGAGACCCTGCCTCAAAAAGCAAAGCAGGGGAGTGATTGAGGAAGATACCCTGATGTCAACCTCTATGCTCCACACACACAACCAAGTGCATTCACACATGTGCACACTTGCACACACAGCACAAAACAAAGCATTACGATACCGTCACAGATTCTCAATATAGTTGTGTGTGTCTTTAACGTACCGGATGGGATGAGCTCAGTGACTTGCAGGAGCAATCTAAGTGAAAGGTGTGCCTTAGGAATCCCCAAATTTCTCAAAGGTTCTTCACAGTGGAGGCAGACGGTGTGCTGGCAATATTCTCCGTAACTGCCATCCTCTGAGTGTGGTGTCTTTCACAAACATTCAAAACTCCATCTCAGTTCCAGACGCCCTAAACTCAGATGCATCCTGCCTGGAGGGCCCTGAGGAACCCAGGCCAACTTTTCCCCCCTTTCTGCTGGTGTCTTGGCTGTTTTAAGCCAAGTGGGAGTAGCCGAGAGCAACTCGTTCTAATACAAGGCTAACTAAACTGGCAAAGCTCTTGAGAAAGAGAAACCGCGGGAAGAAAAGCCATCCTACGATTTAAAGGTTTTTACTGGTCGGAATGCAAAAGATGTCAGAATTTCCACCTGCTAAGAACATAGTAGATAAAAAGCAAGAAGCCATAATCTTGATACCTATGGAAAGCAGTTCTCCAAGAGCTGTTTAGAAAATGTAGACATTTCATTGCCGGAACCCTCTGAAACCTTTCCGTTTCCCTTTCCTCCCTGCGTCCAGGTCGCACTCGCTGAAGTCTGAGGGGGAGGACAGTCCCGAGGTGCTGGAGGAGCTCCTGTTCACGTAGGCATCGTGCAGCCGCAGGTCCTTGGCGGAGAGCAGCTCCTGGCAGACGTTCCAGGACCACGTGTAGGTGGAGAAGGTGTTGTAAAAGGACTCGTTGCTGCTCTCGATCCCAATCAGGTCCCCTCGGATCTTTCTCCAGAGATTCAGCATCTCCTTCCGGTGCTCAAGGGCGATTCCTAAGTTATAGGAGTCTGTGGCTCTCTTCACCTGCAGCGAGACGGCAGATATCAACTCACTGGCTTTGATTTATGAACCGTAATTATTGGTGGCTCCAGAGTTTACACATATGGGGCTGGAGAGATGGCTCAGCGGTTAAGAGCACTGACTGGTCTTCCAGAGGTCCTGAGTTCAATTCCCAGCAACCACATGGTGGCTCACAACCATCTATAATATGATCATGCCCTCTTCTGGCCTGCAGGTGTAAATGCAGGCCGAGCACTGTATACATAATAAATATGTAAATCTTTTTTTTTTTTTAAAGAGAGAGTTACACATATGAAAATCATTAAGACTACATATGGGGTAGCCTGGGACTTATGAGCTAGGAGTTGGTAGAAATCAAAACGTATCACTTGAAAGCTGGGTATAGTGGTACACACCTCTAATCCTAGTACTTGGGAGGCAGAGGCAGATGGATCTCTGAGTTTGAGGCCAGCCTGGTCTACATAGTGAGTTCTAGGACAGCCAGGGCTACAGAGTAAGTCCTTGTCTTAAAAAAAGAAAAAAAAATTCCTTCTTTCCTTTCTGCCGCTGCCATGCCATCCAGACTGAGGAAGACTTGAAACTCTGGGGCCATGTAAGGCACGGTCACAGCTGCATCGGTAGGGGGAGTATGAGGTTAAGTTAGCATTTATACGTACCTGATTCAGTCAGCTGAGAGAAGCCACTGAGCTCAGCAAATCCTTAAGGACTTTAAAGCGGAGGATGGAGGGGTGGCGGGAAGGAGTCCCAGGAGGAAGAGGCCAGAAAAACAAGTATTTAAAGACAACAAATATCCTGGACTTGGCAGGAAGGTCAGAGCCTGCTGGAGTTGCTGGAGAGTCCAGGTTTACTTGAGATGGAGGAGTAGAGATGGGGTGGAACTGAAGGCGAGGGGATCCGTGTGGGGGAAGATAGCCCTTCGCAGAAGGCATGCTGTGGGAGCCGGGTGCTGAGGAAAGTGGGATAAATCCCTCCATTGTGTAGAGTAGAAAACTGGAAGGGAAGTCTCAGTGACCCAGGCTGGCCTTGACTTTTCTATGCCGCCCAGGCTGCTCTCCAATTTGTAATCCTCCTGCTTCCATCTCTGGGGTGCTGCTTGGAAGTATCTACTGTACCCATCCTTCCTAGCACCCAGAACTGGGAATTAAAGCAAGGGTCTTGTCCGTGCTAGGCAAGAACGTTACCACTGAGCTGTAGCTCTGGTTCAAACAAGCATTTCTCTTTAAGCTGGAAAATGGCATGTTTGGATCTTCACGTTAGGTCATTCATTAGCTGAGTGGAAGATGGCCGGAGGGGCAGAGCTGTAGAACTGAAGCTATCAGATGAGAGGCTGTTGTCCAGGCAACTCTCATGGAAGGACTCAACTCAGGCAGAGAGAACAGGCATAGGGTGTAGGGAATACACTTGGAAAGCAGCAGCCCAGAATGAGTCGGGTTAGATTTAGTGACTAGTGGAGGGAAGGAGTAAGAACACACACACACACACACACACACACACACACACACACACACACACACACGTTAAGGGTGACCCCTGGCTTTCTAGCTTTAATGACTGAGATACAGCACCCTCTGGGGAGAGCCAGGTTGATGGAGGAGATGACAAGTGAGCATGGGCCGCATTGAACATGATGCGTTATGAGAGTTAGGATGGAGGGGGGCACGTTTACCAGGTGGGGAGTGAGGTAAGGCCAGGGCACAGGAAAGAAGCCTAGGCCAGGGCCAGTTAGTTATTAATATAGAGGTGGCTACTGCTAAACAGAGATGCTTCCCCTAGCTCCCTTCACCTGACATGGAGAGCCCTGCTGTTCTGTGACTGAGTCACAGGGAGACTGAACTAACCTGCATGTTTATGTGCTAACAGTGAGACAGGAGTCGGCTGCCCACTGTTTTGCGTTCTGACGTTCCACACATGCCTGTGCATTGCTACTGCCCACTTCCTTTGCCATGGCTTTACCCTCACCCGAAGCTTTCGTAGAGTAGGAATTTTGTTCTCTCTCTCTCTAATGTCACCTAATCTCAGAACCCAGGGACACACACTTGCCAGAGAGGGTGTGAGTGCGTGCTATGAGAAGACTGGCAGCGTGGGCAGGAAGCTGGGAGCAGAAGCACTGACGGCGCGATGCTTGTTGTAAAAAGCAAAAGACACCTAAGGAATGGAAGAGCTGAGGCTGCCCTCCAGCACACGAGTGCTCACACACTTGTACACACACACATGAGAGGACCGCCAGTGAGCCTCCAGAATGCACTTCCCCCGGCCGCCTCCCTCCCACCCCCCTGCCTCCCCCCCAGCACGCCACAAGACAAGGTGTAGCCTTAGCTGTCCTAGATTCACTTTGTAGACCAGGCTAGCCTGGAACTCACAGAGATCTGCCTGCCTCTGCCTCCCTAGTGCTGGTATTAAAGGCCTGCGCTACCACACCTGGCTCAGAATGCACCTTTGACCTCAACTTCTACTGTTTACTTTTGTGGCCTAACTTCTTCCTAATCCCACGCATATATAAGGCCTGGGATGGATTTACTCCGTGCCGCCTCCCTGCTGTGTCTGATGCTGGTCTCTTGCTCTTGAGGCTTCTACGCCCTTCATTTTTACAAATTACACTATCAGTCCTTGTAGGTCTGTGGCTGGTCCTGTCCTCTTTCCTGAGCCCTCCAGAGCTAGCTCCTGTGAGTTCTGGGCTCACTACAGCTCGTCTTGTCTTACTATAATGTAGAGTGGGGATTTTAGTTTGTTTCCGGAGGTAGAGTTTTCCCAGGAGAAACTCTCTTTGACAGTGCAGTCTGGGCAAGGCGCCTGACACCAAGCACTCACGTGCTGTTTGATAGCAGCCGCGTCAGATACTGTCCAGTGCTGCTTTTTCTTGAATAGGTGGTCAATGGCCAGGATGTCATCTGAGTAGCCCGAGGCAGACTTGAGAGGTTTCACATTCGAAGCCTTGAAGCACATTAAAAACAATTAGTTAATACATTTCAGTTTGAATTATTTAACACAGACATAATTATGCATATGTGTGAAATGTCATCATGAGACCCATTACTCTGTATGCTAACAAGTTTAGGCGTTAATTATAAAAAGACACACTAATGGGGGGTTATTAGTATGAAATTGGGCATAATGGTGCATGCATGGGAACCTGCAGCAAGAAAAGCGATGTGAGTTCCCAGCAAGCCTGGACTACAGTGTGACACTATTTCAGAAAAACAAAACCAGAATTTATTTATGAGTGGATTGTCGCTAAACTGTCAGTTGCACTGGAGCACCCAGCACGGTACATGTGCAAAGAGGCATTTATTAAACCCACTGAAATAATGACGGTGCAGCCTCCTTACAAAGCAAACACTGACCAGATGGTTCGTGTGCAGAACGGATAAGGAGGGTAGGGGAGCCAACTCCATCCTGGCCCAGACTTCCCACAGGAAGCAGCGTTTGTTTTTCCTGTTGCTGGGCTGTTGAACAATGCTAGGGGGAAGTTAGGTAAATATACTGCTTGATTTCTTTGGATACGCTCATTGCCTGATCTTCTTGGCATTCCTTCTCTCCACGGACACTCTCCAACACTGTCAGCTGCTGACCTGGCCTCTCCAAAGCTACCCAGTATGCATTCTCTTCACTCTTCTCGCCATGTTGTGATTTCTCCATCCTCTGACCCGTCCCTTTTTCTCCCATGTGAGTCTTGTCTGTTTCCAGCACCAAAAGTCTCTCCTGTGTTCTTTATATAGTTTGCTCTGGGATGTCTGTAAAACTTGTTTTAAAATTACATTGATTGTTTTGATTGACTGTGTGCATGTCTGCATGTCTGTGTATCTGCGTGTCTGCATGTCTGTGTATCTGTGCATGTCTGCATGTCTGTGTATCTGTGCATGTTTGCATGTCTGTGTATCTGCATGTCTGCATGTCTGTGTATCTCTGCATGTTTGCATGTCTGTGCATCCATGCATGTTTGTATGTCTGTATATCTGTGCATGTTTGCACGTCTGTGTATCTGCATGTTTGCATGCCTGTGCATCTGTGCCATGCAGCCATGCAGAGGCCACAGGAATGATGTTAGTTCCCGCCACTATTTTTGTTTGTGAGACAGGGTCTCTCTGTGTAGCTCCGACTGTCCTGGACTCACTCCACAGACCATGCTGGCCTCAAACTCACAGACTTCAGCCTGCTTCTGCCTCCCGAGTGCTGACTGGCAAGTTGTCTTTGAATATGTGACCTCTCTGCCTCAGTTTCCTGGGTAGTGGGATTATTTTTTTCTCTGAGCTATCTGAAAAGCGCTCAGTTGGGGCTGGAGGGATGGCTCAGTGGTTAAGAGCACTGACTACTCTTGCAGAAGTCCTGAGTTCAATTCCCAGCACCCACATGGTAGCTCACAACCATCCATAATGAGATCTGATATTTCTCTTCTGCTGAGTGTGAAGACAGATCATTCATTTGTATAAAATAAGTAAATAAATATTTTTAAAAGCAAAGGCTCGGCAGGAGGATTCCAGTTAATTTTAACAGAGCTGTTTGGGCTGCTGTTAATAGACTGAGAATAAATCAGGAAGGAACACAGCAGAAGCAAGAAGACTACGTAGGAAGTCATTGATGCCGTTGCTGCTAAGGCGATGATCTGGCAGAATATGTGCACCCAATAGATAAACTGCACTACAGTTCTCTTTTATCCAAAGGGGATGGAGTGTAGCTCAGTGGTAAAGTGTTTAATTAGTATGTAGGCTCCATCACCAATACAAAACCAAACACAAACAAAGAGTATGGAATCTCTTGTAAGTCAGGCTCTGCCTTGTTTGCTTGGTTTTTTAAGACAGGGTCTTATTGTACAACCTGGCTGGCCTGGAACTCATTGTGCAGCCTAGGTTGGCCTTGAATTCATGGCCGTTCTCCTGCCTCCCACTGCTGGCATTACAGGCGTAAAGCACAAGGCCTGGATACCAGGCTCTGTTCCAGGTAAATTCCGTCCTGCCGTCCCCACTGGGAGGCTTACGGAAAACTTGGGAGTAAGGCCAGAATGTTCTCGGCGTGTTTGGAAGCATGAGTGTCCTGGGCACACGGAGACTTTATAGTTCATGACAGTGAAGCATGTACCGGCGAATAGAGTAGAGGCAACCGAGTGTGACGCAGGGCGAGGAGGTAAAGGTGGGCTCATGGGCAAGGCTCTAGTGGGAGACAGGGTGGTGCCTCCCGCCATCGCTCCACTGATGTGGGCTTGGTCCTTCCATCCCATGGTGTCTGGCCAACCTGGAGTGGGCTGACAGAGTTCACAATACATCTTCTGCCTGATGAGTTGGTGGGAGAGTGATAGAAGTGGATCTGAGACTTTTTTTTTTCTAGACAGGGTTTCTGTGTTATCTTGGCTGTCCTAGACTCACTTTGTAGACCAGGCTGGCCTCGAACTCACAGTGATCGCCTGCGTCTGCCTCCCAAGTGCTGGGATTAAAGGCGTGTGCCACCACTGCCGGGCTGATGTGGGACTGTTTAGTGTTCTGTTTTGTTTTGTTTTTGTAAAGGCAGGATATTACTCTGTAGCTCAGTCCTGAAAATCACTATGTAGCCCAGGCTAGCCTTGAGCCCATGGCTATCTTTCCGCTTCGGCTTCCTCGGGGTTGGATCATGAGAACGAACCATGTTTCCTCTGTTATTGTTCTTATTTTCTTCATCCATAGGTTTGCTGTTTTTGGTAAATCGAACTATTTTGTTGAAATAGTTAATACCTCAGAGTTCAAAGTCTTTGTTGGCTTCAGAGCAAGTTTGAGGCCAGTCTGGGCTACATGACACCTTGTCTCCAAACTCCCAATCCAAACCCAAACAAACACCTCAAAACAACTGCAGTCCCCCCAAAACACCGCCCAACGTTTGTAATGAAACCATGCTTTTAGTCTTGTTGAGTTGGGGGGGGCGGGGTCTTACAATTGGAAGATTTAAATCAGCGATTACGATAGATTCTATCTCACCTGTGTTTTCCAGTCTCTTTTATTGAAAAAGTAATCTTCAAAGAAATTAAGGGGCTCCTTTTTCCTCAGCATCTCTAACTTCTGTAAGTCTTTGAACGGCTTTCCCATCACCACCCCATCCACGTCAGGAAACAACGGAAAGACAGGTATTTTTGAGTATGGGCTATCCGAACGGAGATCACACTCTATAAAGAAAGAAACAAAAATGTCGAAATTACAAACAATGACGATCATGTAGCACGTGCAGTGCGCTCTCATCTGTCCTCAGCAGCTGGCTGCACGCGCGTCAGTGTGTGACAGGGTAGAAGGAATGTGGCTCTTACGCTTGAGTACTTCAAGAAACTTATACAAATCTCTTTCTTTCATTATTGAGATCCTGGCAGAGTTGGCGAAGGCAGCAGTGCTTGAGCGCGGAGGACTGCATATGTCTGCCTTTAAGCCCCTTTTTCCATATGGACTCCACAGCATTTCTGAGCTGGTTTCCTGGAATTTTCTTCGGAAATAGCTTTAAAAGAAAATCCAAGTAATTCAGGAGTGAATATAAAGAACTATTAGGAAAAAAAAAAAGAAAAAAAAAAAGAAGAAGAAAAAGAAGAAGAACAAGAAGAAAAAGAAGAAGAAGAAGAAGAAAAAGAAGAAGAAGAAGAAGAAGAAGAAGAAGAAAATCAAACTGCAAGTTAATAATGTCTATAAAGTTTACTTTAACTCTATTTACAACTTTTTATTAGCATATGTTGATTATACACAATGATAAATAGTTTTCATTTTGGCAATTTCATACATTATATGTATTTTATTATATTTACTCTGTTACCTTCTCCTGTTCCCTTCTGGCTCCCCCAGAACCCCCTTCTCCCTCTATTTTGGTCCCTCTTCTATCATGACTCTTTTCTTTTGTATTTTCATTTGCTTCCTTTCTCCTTCCCTCCCTTTTCTCCTTCCCTCCCTTCCCCTCCTCCTAAGCTTTTGCATCCTCGTTTCCTCTCTGTCTTTCCTCTCCTCCCTCCTCTCATCCGTACCTTCCTCCCCTCTTTCTTTCCCTCTTGAAAACTCAACAGTATTGTTAGTGCTGCTCACAGGGTCCTGGGTGAGGTGTTATTTACAAGGCCACGGGCTCCTTACTAGTGGCTCCACCACTGAAGGCAACTGTGTATAGACGGTAGTGCTGTGTTGGGTTTTTAAAATGCAGGGTTTTTTTTTCTTTTTTTGAGACAGGGCCTCACTTTGTACTCAGGCTGGCCTTGAGTTCACGGTGCCCCTCCTGCGTCAAACTACACAGTGGTAGGATCATAGCATGAGCCACCATGCCTGCCTATGAAGACATGGTCATTTGTACCATTTTGAGTGTTTTGTATGTTCTGAGTTCAAATCCTAGCCTTTGTGCATGTTAGGTAAGCACTGTACCACTGAGCTACACAACCAGGACTGTTTCCTCTTCTTAATTTTACTTTGGAAAGTTTATGATCAGCTTCTCCACTGCGGAGGACTGAACCCAGGCCGCTGTGCATGCCAGCCAGCCCAGTCCCCCAGACGCTGAGCCCCAGCCCCAGCTGCTATTTCCTCTGGTTAAACTGATTCCTTTATCATTTATATAATGACCATCTTGGCCTCTTTTTATATATTTTTTCTTTTTATAATTTTGACATTGTTACATTCATTAATTTAATGCGTTTGTGTGTGTATGCACACACGTGTGCACATTCACACTAGTGTGCTTAGGTATGTGGGTCAGAGGACAACTTGTAGGAGTTAATTCCTTCCAGCATGTGGGTCCCAGGCACTGCACACAATTGTTAGGTCTGGTGGCCATGTATTCCTTCAGGGCTTGTCTCAGAGCACCCTTCCTTCTGCTTAGTTTCTGAAGGATAGCCTTTCTGGGTGTAGAATTCCTCTTTCCACACTTGGAACAAATCATTCTATTCTCTCTTGGCTTGTCAGATTTCTGGAGAGAAGTAATAGGGTTGTCTTTATATATAAATAAGTATTTTTCCTTAGAACTTTTTGATCTATCTATCTATCTATCTATCTATCTATCTATCTATCTATCCATCCATCCACCTACCTATTTTTGAGAGAGGGTCTCTCTGTGTAGCCCTGGCTGTTCTGGAACTTGTTATTTAGACCAGGCTGGCCTCGAACTCACAGAGATCCACCTGCCTTTACCTCCTGAGTGCTGGGCTAGAAGCATTCGCCACCATGTCTGGTTTCTTGTATTTTGATTGTTTGGCCCCAGCATGCCTTAGCGAAGATTGCTTTCCCCACTTAATCTAGTAAGTGTCTTACTGGCTTCCTGGATCTTGGGTCTCTATTTCCTGGGACTTGGAAAAATTTCAACAAGTAAAGAACAACCTCATAAGATAACCAAATAAACAGCAACCACAGTCCAATTTCCCGGTCTGCTTAGGAGGGGTGGGAGGCTGTGCCGGGGGACGAGGGGGGGTCACTTCGCTAACACCAGCACTCAGCGCCGGCGATCTGCTTCCTCAGCTTTTTGTTTGTGAAATGCAGGTGACAGAAAGGACTCCTTCAGTGAGGACTATATTAAGACAATTTGCACATCTTTATTCTCTTTATTTCTACAGTATAAGAAGTAATGCTTGGGGCTGGAGAGATGGCTCAGAGGTTAAGAGCACTGACTGCTCTTCCAGAGGTCCTGAGTTCAATTCCCAGCAACCACGTGGTGGCTCACAACCACCTATAATGTGATCTGATGCATACTGTCTACATAATAATTAAATCTTAAAAAAAAAAAAAAAAGAAATAATGCTCATTGTACCATTTAACCGCCGAGCACTGTGCTCTTCTGCACAATGCCTTTAAGACACTTGGTAGGTGAGGAAACAGACTGAGAAGCAAAGGAAAGGGCTGGCTTGTGCACCAGCAAGCTCTGTCTTGGGCTATGGATGGCTAAAGGTTTTGTTTTGTTTTTGTTTTTTTGGATGTCTTATGCTTACTGTGGAGCCTTGGGATGGTGTGAGAAGCAGGCAAGAGTGTTGTGGCATGTAGCCTTCTGTGGCGTAGGATGTTGTGACACAGCCTCAGCGAGTGCTTCTGGGCAGGCTGCTCTCACCTGCGCCATGACACTTACCTCACTATCTCGATAATATCCTTTCTGTGCAGGGCTGAAGTCTCCACGAGTTTTGAAAGGATTTCAAACAATAAGATCCCTGGGTTGTTAGCAAAATCTAAACACATTTTCTTTTCTGGAACTGTAGAGGAGACAGAAGGGAAAGGAGGGGGGGAGAGAGAGAGGGAGATATCAAAATGTTTTTTGAGAAAGCCACCTATTAAAAATTTACTGAGAATTTATAACATGAATATCAAATGTATAATTTATAATATACAATCTTACATTTGAAACCAGAGATTAGAAATACAGTAAAATATTAAGAATATGTTCTGTTTGGTAGAAAGGCTATTTTGATTATGGAGCAGACAGAGATCATAGTTCAGTGACTTCTCAGTAAAGAGCAGAACTTTTGGCATCTGTATGCATAATATGTTGAAGACGACTGTCTTATTCTTCTATGGAAGGGACTTAGTAAATATCTCTAGTTTGCAGAGAAACTCCCACTCCCGTCACAGTGTTTGCTAGCACCAGGTTTTCTTTATCTTGAAGACAGTCTATAGCTTAAGGATGGGCACGCGTTCAAAGCCACATATGGGGTTTGAGATCTGGAATCCTAGAAAAAAATGATATGAATAAAGGCTAGACTTTCCAAGGCAGCCTGCTAACATTCAGAAACAGAGCATGAGGGAGTGACGGCAGTTTGGGTATGCACAGCACTGATCACCACAGGTGAGGGCCTGCTCTCTAGCCTCCCAGCCGCGCACTGGGGCAGAGGCTTCATCAGTGTATGGAAGCAGTACATTTTCTGAGCACTAGAAAAAGTTGTTATATTATTTATTTACTTATTTGGTAAGAGGAATGCTTTTAGAAGTAGTGCATGTACTTGGTTAAGAACGAAAACACGGGCCTGGAGGGATGGCTCAGAGGTCGTGAAGATAGGCTGCTCTTTTAAGGACCAGGGTTCAATCCCCAGCACCCACATGGCAGCCCACAACTGTCTGTAACTTCAGTTCTGGGGGATCCAGCACCCTCACATGCAGGCAAAACACCAATGCACAGAAAATAAGTATAAGTAAGTTGTTTAAAGAACTAAAATACTATACAAGGAACACAGTGCGGCTGTAGAGATGGCTTAGAAGTTAAGAGCACTGCTTACTTTTCCAGAGGGCCTGGGTTCTGTCCCCAGCACCCATGGCTACTAATAACAATAACCCTCTATAATTCTAGTTCCAGGTGATCTGACACAGACATATAAGGCAAGGTACCCCTACACATAAAATAAAAATAAATTTAAAAAAATTAAAGGGAAAAGAAAAACTAAAGTTTCCACATTTGTCACTTCCCTTTGTCCTCACTGGAGACAAAGCAGTGCCCCTGCAGGACGGAGCTGCCTGATGTATTTAAGCTGCGATTCTGATACTATCAGTTTGTTTGATATTATTTTGTAGGAGCAGTGCAAAGAAATATCGCATCCTGCACACTACCTTCTGGATTCATTTGACTAGAGGGCTTAGGGACAGCGTTTTCTGTGCAGTGTGGAGGGCTACCAGCTGTCCTCAAAGTAATTCTACTTACCCACAGCCTTGATAAAGAGTTTCTTATCTGTCAGCACCTTGATAAAATCTGAGAAGTTGATCTTACCGTCCCCTGCAAGAGGAGTATGAGTTCAGAACAAGAATGTCTCCAAACATTTATATATTATATTAAATACATAACTTGTAGATTAAGGAGGGGGGAAGAAGAGAGGGTGGGAGGGAGAGGGCGGGAGGGTGAGATTGTTATGTATAGCCTAGACTGGCTGAAAACTTACAATTCTTCTGTCTTAGTTTTTGGTTTACTGATATTACATATGTCTGCTACTATGCTGAGCTAGGATACATATTAGTTATTTAATGTATTTTAAGTATAAAATCAGAAGTACCCCAAGCTACCTAGCACTTAAAATCAGCATATTTGGGGCTGGAAAGATGCTCAGGTAAACTCTGGTTTCCTTTCTGTCCTCTCTAAAGAGATTATTTTGGTAGTGCCTCCCTATGTAGCCATGCTGGTCTTGAACTTATAATTTTCTTATTTACATTAGTCTTCATAACTTGATCTTACAATAACTGTACTGGTCTCCTGTAGCCAACAGAAGCAATTGCAAGGTGTAAGCATTCAGCATAGGCTGTTAGCTGCGACTGTCCTTTGGCAGAGATTGTCATCTTTCCCAAGGAATTTATTCACATGTCTCCCTCTCTGGCACCCTATTGCTTCTAAAATTAAAAGATAGCTTCTAGGTGATGGTGGCACTTGCCTTTCATCTCAGGACTTGGGAGGCAGAGGCAGGTGGACGTTGAGTTTGAGGGTAGGCTGGCTTACAAAGCGAGCTGTAGGACAGCCAGGACTATGTAGAGAAACTGTGTCTTGAAAAGACAAAACAAAACAAAACAAAATGAGACAGTATGTACTACAAGAAGTATGTGTGTATGTGTGTATGTGCGTGTGTGCGTGTGTGCGTGTGTGCGTGTGTGCGTGTGTATGTGTGTATGTGCTATGACAGAATAAAACGACTTGGCAGAGTTAGTGGAGACAAGCCATAACTTTAGTTATTTGGTGGCCTTGATTCACTGACAGTTGGGTAATGAGAGGCAAGAAGAAATAATATTCTGAAAATATTTCCTACACAACATCTTAGCTAGGACTCCAGGCACATGCCATAGTACTGGAAAGACAGAGGCAGGTAGCCTCTGCTACACAGCAAGTTAGAGGCCAGCCTAGGATGCAGTAAGACCCTGTTTCAAAAAACCAAGGCAAGATACTAACAGTGAATGGCCCCTAAGCAGGAAAACAAGCAAGTTCTACGACCTATATGCTTTAAAATACTAACAAAATGTCTCTGGGATATAAAATCTAGAGGGCTTGGGATAGAGGGGGCTTCGGATTGTTGCTCTTCACAGGGAAGCAGTGGGCTTGGGTTTTCTTGGGGTTTGGCCATTTGTGAAGCTGCTTATGCCTTTGTATCTCTTAGTTACTTTAAAGCACCCTCTAAAATGAGCATCATAACAAATAACATTTCACACACAGAAATTTTCTCAAGAAATTATTATTATTATTATTATTATTATTATTATTATTATTATTATTATTATTATATTATTTTAGCTCATACATCTCCCTCTTTGATACCCTTAAAAAAAAAAAAAAGAAACACACACAGCTACAGTAGGCCCCTTGTCCACAGGGGATATTAAGTTACATTTCAAGACTTGCAAGCCTTCAAACCGTGGCGAGAGCGGAGTGTGGTGACTCACGCCTACAATCCTAGCCTTTGGCCAGATGGCAGGCTGTGAGCTACACACTGAGGTCCAGGACAGTCTGGGCTGCAGAATGAGAACTTGTTTCAGTAAACAAACAAATCAGCAACCACCAAACCAACCAAAAACCAAACCAAAAATGTACAAACCCTGCATAGTATCGATCCCTGCATCCCCTATGCTTTTCCACAAATATATATCTGTGATTAACTTTATCTGATAAATTAGGCATAGTGAGAGATTAGCAGTAACAATAACAAAATAATTATATATATATATATATACATATATATATTATGTGTGTGTGTTAAGACAGGGGTTTCTCTATGTAGCCCACCCTGGCCTGGAACTCACAGAGATCCTCCTGCCTCTGCCACCTGAGTGCTGTGATTAAAGGTGTGTGCCACCATGACCAGACTCAACAATATACTATTACAGAACATTATATCATTGTGCTCTTTTTTTCCCTTGAGAGAGTTTAGACAAATACTAATATTTTTGGATCACAGTTGACACAATTAATTGAAACCATGGAAAATGAAATATAGATTGGGCAAAAGATACCTTATTGTTGTTTAGAGATATATTTTTAATAAATAAGAGTTATAGATTCATAAAAGTATTTTTATGAGAAGATAATAATCAAAATACTCACTGTCAAGATCAGCACATTTCAATTCATTAAAGATATCATACGTGTTTAGATTCATCCCCAGTTTAGCTAATGTGCACATCAAGCCATGTGAGTCAATACAGCCACTTTTATCCTTGGTGAAGAAGTTGTAAGCATTACGGAAGGCTGTGGAAATGGAATTACGTTAGTCAAGACAGTCATTTAAGATGAAACAAGCCAGGCATGGTGGCATACACCTGTAATCCCAGCACTTGGGGAGGTAGAGGCAGGCCAATTGCTATGAGTTCGAGGCCAGCCTAGTCTACAAAGTGAGTTCAGGACAGCCAGGGCTACACAGAGAAACCCTGTCTTGAAAACAAACAAACAAACAAACAAACACAGTCAGGTACAGGAGCGCCTGTCTATAATTCCAGCACTTGGAAGGTGTGTGTGTGTGTGTGTGTGTGTGTGTGTGTGTGTGTGTGTGTGTTATCTGATGATCTGTGGCCCAATTAGGCTAAACAGTAATGTCGAGGTCAGCCTGGGTGATAGCGCAAGACTGTCTCAAAAGTGGGGGCAGGGAAGGGGAGGGAGAAATGTATATGCTAAACAGGACTAGGAGAGATCACGTAGCCAATTGAAGATTTGTTCTGAAAAAACATGGAGAGAAAATGAATAATAGATTTTTTTCAAAAGACAGACAGAGTCTTCTCTTGGGATTTGAACTAGAATAAAATAAAAATTATAGAATCAAATAGAACAAGTAGTAAGTGGTAGAGAAATCAAATGTGGAGCCAGGCATGGTGGTGCATGCCTACTATCCAAGCACTCAAGTATAGAGGCAGAAAGATTAGGTGTTCAAGGCCAGCCTTGACTACATAGTGAGTTTGAGGCCAGACCAGGCTGCATCAGACCCTGCGTATCAAGAAAACAAAATTTTATATTATCTATTTCCTCTTTATTGCCATTACCTGGCCATTTATCTCCACTTTGTGTTAAATATTTAATTATCCTTAGTTTTCATTGTTTTTACAATACTGGAGGTGGAACCTAGGACCTCACGGATACTAGCTTCCTTATTTATTTCTACCAGTATAGACTCATTGATGTTTATTTTATTTTAGGGTAAATATGATACATCTAATTTTTTCAAATTATTCAAAAAAGTAGTAGAAAATAGGGGATGGGGAGACAGCTCAGTGAATAAGACACTTTCTGTGCAAGCTAAGGACCCTAGCACCCACATAAAAGCATTATGTAACCCCTGTGTCTGGTAAGGAGCAGAGACAGGGGGATTGCTGGTGTTTGTTAGACAGCCACTGAAAAACAGGGAGTCCATGTCCGATGAAAGACTGTCTCAAAGGAAGAAGGCGGAGAAGGATAGAGCACGTTTGTCCGGCCAGTGTGCTCCACACGGCACACACACAGTCCACACAAAGGGTGCGGTGTAGACTCTGAGCCATAGACACAAAGAGGGACATCTTTGGAAATTCCATTCAATTTTGTGAAGGTAAGTAGGAAGCAAAGTTATTTGGGAGCAAGAATAGAACTGAGGTATTCAATGGATCATGCAGTTTTGTTTTGTGTTTGTTGGTTTTGTTTTAGACCAGGCTGGCTTCGAACTCACAGGGATGTGCCTGCCTCTGTCTCTCTGAGTGCTGGGATTACAGGTGTGCACCATTGCACCCATCTTATTTTTGTCTTTTGAAAACAAAACTGATGTGGCCTATCAGACATTATGTAGACCAGGCTGTCCTCAAACTTGTGACCCTCTTGCCCCTGCCTCCTTAATGTTGAGATTAGAGACATGTCTTACCACCTGGCCAGCCCTGGCACTTTGTTTTTATACTGTTCAATTAGCGGATTAATATGTTGCCTTGGATTTGCTGTTTACTACTCTCACAAGTTATCTGGATAAGAATATTTGGCCAAGACTGTTTAGTTTTTCGTTTTTTGAGACAGGGTTTCTCTGTGTAGCCCTGGCTGTCCTGGAGCTCACTCTGTAGACCAGGCTGGCCTGGAACCCAGAGATCCTCTTGCCTCTGCCTCCTGAGTGCTGGGGTTAAAGGTGTGCACCACCACTGCCTGGCTGAGTGATTAAATTCTTGAGAGATGTCAACTTGAAAGTAATCCCTCTTCAATCTAGCAAATAGTTTATTTTTTATTTTTAGAAATGTCTTGATATACAGGTCAATCTGGCTTTGAACTAAACATCAGCTTCCAGAGTTATAGGTGTGTACCATCACGCCTGGTTAAAAGTTTATTTCTGGGCTGCAGAGATGGCTCAGCAGTTAAGAACCCTGGCTGCTCTTCCACAGGACCCAGGTTCAATTCCTAGCACCCACATGACAGATCACACCTGTCTGTAACTCCTGTTCCAGGGGATCTGACACCTCACACCAATGCACATAAAATAAAATTAAATAAACTATTTGAAAAGTTTGTTTCTCTCCTTCTTACATGATAGGATAATTTCTTCCTCTCTCTTAAGTGATAGGATAGTACAGATACTCCTTGAAATCTCATGTGTGCTTCAGAGAAAGATCGGTATGGGAGCTAGCTGGATGCCATGGCACATGCCTTCAGTTCTAGCACTTGGGAGACAGAGAGAGGAGTGTATGGATTCTAGACCAGCCAGGGATACACTGAGTTCCAGGCCAGCCTTGGCTGTAAGAGCAAGATCGTGCCAGGTATGGTGGCGCACGCCTTTAATCCCAGCACTCTGGAAGCAGAGGCAGGCGAATCTTTGTGAGTTCGAGGCCAGCCTGGTCTACAAAGTGAGTCTAGGACAGCCAAAGCTACACAGAGACCTTGTCTTGAAAAACAAAAAAAGAGTAAGATCCTGTCTCAAAAATGAATTCAACAGAGGTCTGCAGGTGTATGGAAGGCTGTTGTTAGGTTTTAATGTTTAAGATGATTTTTATTACCTTCCAGTTGTGCAGGGCTCAGCTTCGATCCTCTGTGTTGTAGGTAGCCTGGAAAAGATCCTCGTAAGTCTCTATCTCTGAGGAGAGACACGAAAAGAGGCAGATTTAACACAGGTGTGAAGCCTTTGAGATTTGCCTATTAAAATGGCGACAGCATTGCCGTGTGCCCAGGGTCACAGTGCACAAGCAGACCTGCCACATGCCAACATCTGCCTATCTGCCTGAGAAGATGAGGGTGGCTGTAGCCCACCCTATATTTCTGGAAAGTTTGGAACTCTGGATAACTTTACGTCTCATGGGAGTCAAATCTGGAAAAGGAGGGAAAATATGAATACCTGCGTGTTGCCTTGTGTAAATCTGCAATCATTTATGAATACTACTCCCCCGCCCCCACAACTGGTTTTGCTTCTAATATGGCAGGTGAAATGTAATCCCTTTTAATTAAGTATAACTTAACGGCAAATTTACCTAAATAATCAAAAGGGCTTTTTAAAACAGGGCCCCCCATGTGGCCTCGAATGAGCTCAAACTCGCCGTCGAGCCAAGGATGACTCTGAACTCCCGATCTCTGGCTTCCATCTTCCTGAATGCTGGGATTACAGTCATGTGCCGCTGCACCCAACTCTCATACATTTACTTTAAATGTCTTTAGTTTTGACACTAATAACAAACGTCTAAAAATATAGGCTCTCTTATTTTTGTGGTTTTATTTTTATTAAGACATTTAAGAAGAATATAATTACATATATGATTATAATATAAACAAAAGTATGCGTGTCTTGCCTGCGTGTGTGTCTGTGTGCCATGTGTGTGCCCGGTGCCCGGTCACTAGGGGCATCAGGTCTCCTGGAACTGGAGTTAGACAGCTCTGAGCCACCATGTGGGTGCTGGGGACTGAACCTGGGTCCTCGGGAAGAGCAGTCGGTGCTCTTAACTGCTGAGCCATCTCTCCAGCCCCAGGTTTTGTGGTTTTACAAGAAGTACATAATAAAGCAAAAAAAACCTAGAAGGAATAATAAATACTGTGGTTAAAGAATGTAATCAATATGATTTTACTGCCCTCTGGAGTATTAGATTCAACTCATTTCAGAGCTGCCTGGGACAGAAGGAAGGGATTCGGCCTGAAGATGCACTGTTCTCAAGTTTCCGGCGTGAAATCGCGTCTAGCTTCTCTTATTTTCTCTGCTTTTATTAACGCGGTTTCTTCTTTTTGTGTTTATCACCTAACTTGTCATCCTGCAGACTCAGCTTTGTTCTCACTCAGGTTGCATTTGTCATATATATATATATGCTGCATTTCTAAATAGAAATGGTTTATTTTTGTACGATGGAAAAGATGTAAGCAGACACAGAAATATGACGTCCTCAAACCCCAAAGAAGCAGGCCAGGAAGAAGAAGAATATTTTTGTTAAATCGCTGCCGCCTCATCCCTCCCCCCACTCCTGCCCTCAAATCCATGGAAGCATTTAAAACTTCATCATGGACTAAGCCCTGGAGAATGTCCATTTTATTATGCTTCAAAGGAGCATGGGCCATTCTGGTTGAGACTAACCGGTCCCTCCTACTGTGGGGGATCCCCTTGGCGCATGGTCCCCTTGGCCTGTTGTCTTAAGTCTTTGTTGGGCCATTTTCATTGCCAAAGTGGCAACAAGGGTTTGGATGCTGTGAGGTTATTTTCCTACTTCTTTCTTTAAAAATGTCAGAAATTGGGGCTGGAGATTTAGCTCGTTGGTAGAGTGCTTGCCTAGCAAGTGCAAGGCCCTGGGTTCAGTCCTCAGCTCTGGGAAAAAAAAAAAAGACAAAGTTGGGCGTGGTGGCGCACGCCTTTAATCCCAGCACTTGTGTGGCAGAGGCAGGGAGATCACTATGAGTTTGAGGCCAGCCTGGTCTACAAAGTGAGTCCAGGACGGCCAAGGCTACACAGAGAAACTCTGTCTCAAACAAAAGGAAACAAAGACATTAGAGATACAATGCTTTAGCAGTGGTAAAGCTGAATCTCTCTCCAAGTGGCAAAGAGAACACGCAGTTGAGAGAGAGGAGGGTGTTTCCTGCCTACTGATCACATATATGTATTTTTCTTTTAGTGCTTCTTTGTTAGGGTTTGCTGGCAGCCGACTGAGAAAAGCATTGCTACTAACTGGAGAGTCTCTCTGGTATGTGGCAGTGGTGTGTGCATGATTAGTTTACTAGATTTCATTTGTGAGAATGGGAAGAATTCTGCTTTTCCAGTAAAAAAGAACACTCATTTTTTCTTTTTCTTTTTTTAAATTTTTTTTTGGTTTTTCGAGACAAGGTTTCTCTGTGTAGCCTTGGCTGTCCCGGACTGTCTTTGTAGACCAGGCTGGCCTCAAACTCACAGCAATCCACTTGCCTCTGCCTCCCAAGTGCTGGGATTAAAGGGGTGCACCACCACGCCTGGCCATTTTCTCTTTTTATTAAAAAAAAAAAAAAAATCTTCCCAAAAGACAATGATGGCTCAGTGGGAAGGTGCTCGCAGTCAAGGCTGAGGATCTGAGTTTGATTCCTGGGGACCCACCAAGTGGAGGAGGAGAACAGACTCCTACAAGCTGTCCTCTGACATTTTTTCCATGTAGCCCTGGTTTTTCTGGAACTCTCTCTGTAGACCAGGCTGGCCTGGAACTCACAGAGATCCTCCTGCCTCTGTCTCCTGAGTGCTGGGACAAAAGGCCACTATGGCCAGCCATATCAAACTCTTTAATTCAGATGTTTGAAGTAAATTTACAACAGAACAGAATATTGTAACTTGTCTCATCATAGTCTCTGCAGTGTAATTTATATATTCATCACCTGAACACTATTGTATAATCTGCTCATACTTTATTACCTACCTCTTGTAAAAAACAGGTGTTTTTAGGGGCTTCAGCTTCAGTGTTGTTTTAATTCTC
The DNA here is from genome assembly GCF_903995435.1 of Acomys russatus. Taxonomy (NCBI): domain Eukaryota; kingdom Metazoa; phylum Chordata; class Mammalia; order Rodentia; family Muridae; genus Acomys; species Acomys russatus. The sequence goes on along the minus strand of NC_067152.1, from coordinate 31,205,024 downwards.
GAAACTGCCATATGGCCAGCGACTCCGTCTGGAATTCAGAAGATACAATAAAGGATCAATTCACAGGTCCGTCCATCCATCAATTCATTTGTCTTTCCTTCCTTCCTTTCTTTTTTCTTTTCTTTTTTTTCTTTCTTTCTTTCTTTCTTTTTTTTTTTTTTTTTTTTTTTTTTTGAGACAGTGCCTCTTTGTAGTCCAGCTGGCCCAGAACTCAGTCCTTCCTGCCTGAATCTTCCCAGGACTAGAACTGCAGGCATGTGCCACCATATCAGCTTATACATTCATTTCTTTGCATTATTTTCCAGCTCAAGGCCTGGGACTAAAAACCTAGGATTTCAAAAATAATGGCATTATATGTAAATTCAAGCTAACATTATAAACAAAACTGGAGGGCTGCGTGGAAAGGGCCTTTTACTGTGCCAAGATACAGAAGCCAAATTTCTTTGTCTTCAGTTCTACTTTTCAAATGCCAATTTTATCTTATATAAAAATAAATGCTGGGGCTAAAGAGATGACTCAGTGGTTAAGAGCTTTTACTCCTCTTACAGAGGACACAGTTTCCCAGCACCCACATCGCGGCTCACAACCATCTGGACAGCCCAGTTCCAAGGGATCCAGGCTCTCTTCTGCCTGCCACAGGCACCTATATATATATGTGTGTGTGTGTGTGTGTGTGTGTGTGTGTGTGTGTGTGTGTATATGTGTGTGTATCACAAGTCTTTTTTAAAAAACTAAATAAATGCTAAATAAAATAATCCAGGCACACAAAGAGAAATATTTTTCAACTTGCATGTGGAATCCAAAACAGTCAAAGCCACTGGAGCACGGAATGCTGGGAAGAAGGGGGTGTAAGAAGTTGGGTGAGGAGCACAAACCTTCAGTTATGCAGGGTGAGTAGCTTGTAAAGAGCTAATGTACAGCATCACGGCTAGGTCACAGCACTCTACAGGGGACTCAGGCCTCGGTGCCCCCGACCCGTAGTAACGATGCCGGTGACTGGCCTGTGGTAGCTCTCAGTGATTGTTTTACAATGTATACATAGAGAAAAACCATCAAATTATATGCCTTAATTAAAAATTAGCATCATGATACCAAGCATGCAGAAAAATTAAAGTCAAGCTTTATTCTGAAACATTTCATGTCACCCCAGGCAAAGAAGGAAGCGTCACAGCATTCCTAAAATATTTGCTTACTTGGTTCAGTCTTAGAAACGCACAACATAGTAAATTTCCTGAGGCTTTCCTTCTAGGGCACACACCCCTGCCCTGGCAGTTCTTATGGGCCCACTGCTCACTCCTAACAGCAGAGTGGGTAGTTTTGCATTGGCTCTTCCATTGCTATGGCCTCCCCGGTCCTCCCTTTCCCCTTCTGCACAGTCTGAGTAACAGCCTGCAGGCCAGGCCTGGGAGGCAGGCCTTCCCGCTTTGGGTTTCATCACTCAGTCAGCTCTCCACACTATAGGGTATATCGGGAGGCTCGATGACAAGCGGGCTGGGTTGCCAGCTCGGGAATCAGCAAGTACTGCTCAGCCAGGAGGAAAAGAGGTTCAGAATGTGTGGTTAGAACTCATTCCCCCCTCGCTGTTGCCTCAGAACCCAGGAGCGGCTGTTTCTAAACAACTCCATTATACAGTGTTCAGAATCTAGAACCTACCATAGAGCTGAGAACCTCAGAGGCGCGCAATAATTTAGGCACTTGAAAGGTGCAGTGAAATTGTCCCCAGGGCTCCAAATAATCACTACTTAAAAATAAATACCTTCTTATATAGTTGATAGATTAAAAAAAAAAAAAAAGAACTCAGAATACAATTGTACAAAATTCTGACATTTACCTACTTTTGAGCTGTGCTACTAACCAACCATTAGTAACCAACCATCTGAGGCTTCAGTTCAAGAATCCAATAAAGGGTTTATTCCATCACACAGCTGTGACCTCATTCACTGGTCCAGCCTGGGCTCAGGGAAAGGATGATGACCTGTGGGCTCCTGCCAGGGTTAGAGGGCCCCCTCAGTACCCCAGCAGAATATGAGAAAATGAATTATAGAATCATAACAATTGAATCTGTTGAGACTTTAGAGAAGGGGGATTTGTTTGTTGGCTTCAAATTATGTATTGGTATATTTTTTTTTAGTGTGTTGAAACTTGTTCAAGTAAAGCATTTTACTCTGGTGCCTTGATTGAAGAATAATTAAAAACCATTTCATTAATTTTTTTAAGTCTAGAAATGGAGAAAACCCCAAATCTCATATGCTTGTATTTTTTTAAATTAAAAAAGTAAAAAAACAAAAAACAAAAAACAAACCAAAACACTATGTGTATGTGTGTGTATGCATGAGTGCTAGCACCCACAGAGGCCAGATCCTCCCCAAGAGCTGAAGTTCCAGGCAGCTGAGAACCGCCTGATGGGGTGCTGGGAATTGAACTCTGGTTCTCTGGAAGAGCACTGAGTGCTCTTTCCTGGTGAGCCATCTCTCCAGCACACTTGCATTCTTTAATAGTGGGAAAAGTGGGTTAAACAGAACAATTCAATTGCCAGGCATGGTGATGTGTGCCTGTTCTCTCTGTACTTGGAAGGCTGAGGCAGGAGGATTTGAGTTTAAGATTCTGTTTCAAAAACAAAAAGGAAAAAACATTGGCAATTAGGCAGGAACCATAATATTTGTGTTCTGACATTTCTCATAGCATTTAAACTCTTGAATGTAAATTCTTGGCCCATGCCTCTAATTCTATCTCTTGGGAGGCAGAGGCAGGTGGATCTCTGTTAGTTCGAAGCCAGCCTGCTCTACATAGGAAGTTGTAGGCCAGCAAGGGCTACAGAGTAAGACCTCATCTCCAAAGATCAAAACCAAACCAACCAAACCAAACCTACCCCTCCCCCAAACAAACAACAACAAAAACTATCCAGGACAGGGGCTCGGGGGTCTGTAACCTCCTGTGGATAAACACAGACTCTGGCTTCTAACAATGCTTCTGGCTTTACTCAGCGGCAGTGTTCCCTGTTCTAGATCTGAATGGTTCCCTGTTCTAGATCTGAATGGTTTCTGTCCAAGTGTAATTACTTTACCAAGTTTCTCAAACTTGTCTCTCACTCTGGTTAGGAACACAAAGGGATCAGGGAAGAAGGTTTAATTTTTTTTTCTTTCTTTTCTTTTCTTTTTTTTTTTTGGAGACAGGGTTTCTATGTGTAACCTTAGCTGTCCTGGACTCCCTTTGCAGACCAGGCTGGCCTCGAACTCACAGCGATCTGCCTGTCTCTGCCTCCCGCGTGCTGGGATTAAAGGCGTGCACCACCATGCCCGGTGAGGAAGGTTTAATTTCTAAGTTAACTCAATAAATATGTATTAAGGTCTTCCTATGTTAAAATAGGGGAAAATGTCAATTTCTATTGGGTGGAGTTAGCAAGAAGTAAACTTTGGTTTCTTTTTAAAGATTTGTTTTTATGTGTATGAGTGTTTTGCCTGTAGGTATATTTGTGTACATACATGTTTGTGTACCACATGCGTGCCTGCTGCCTGAGAAGGTGGGGAGTCTCCATGTGGGTTCTGGGAGTCGAACCTGTATCTTTTACAACAAACAAGTGCTCTTAAACACTGAGCCCTATTTTATTATTTTTCAATAATCAAAACATTTTATTTTATGTGTATAGGTGTTTTGCCTGCATGTGTGTCTGAGCATCGCATGTGTGCCTGGTGCTCACAGAGGCCAGAAGGGGTATCGGACTCCCTGGAACTGGAGATACTGATGGTTGGCTTCAGGGCATCAGACAGTACTCTTTCAGAAAAGCACCGTGGGCTGTGAACTCTGTCTCTCCAGCCCCTCAGCTGATTTCTTTAGAGACAACTTCATTCTGCTTTCCTAGGTTAGCTTCAAATTCCTGAGCTCAAACATTCCTCCTTTCCCAGCCTCATGAATATGCAGGACTACAGGCACAGGCCAAGTGCCTAGATAGAAGTAAAAATTTGCAATTGTTAATTAATTAATTAATTTTTGGAGACACGGTTTCTCTGTGTAGCCCTGCCTGGCCTCAATCAGAGAGCTGCCTGCTGAGTGCTGGGCTTAAAGGCATGCACCACCACTCCTTGGTGACTGTTATTTATTATTAATTGTGATAAAATAGTTATTATGTCTATAGAAGCAACTACCTTCACTTCTGCTTTTTGGGTGTGCCTGGGGACCAATTCTAGGGTATCATACCGGCAGACAAGTGCTCTGTCTACCACAGAGCCACACCCCCACCCCTAGGTGAACAGGTTTTAAGCATCTAGTTCAGTGTCGTTAACCATGTTCATTTCGTTACATGTCAGCTAATGGATGTTTTCATCCGACAAAGCCAAAACTTTATGTTCGTTAAACAATATTCCTTCCTCCCAACCGCCCTACATTCCCCGCCTGTGAGTCTGACCACTCTAGATACCTCTATATTTTGTTTTATGTGTTTTGGTGTTTCGCCTGCATGCGTGTTTGTGTGACACGTGTGTACACCACATGCATACCCTTGGAGCCAGAAGAGGGCTTCAGGGCCCCAGGACTGGAGTTTCAGACAATAGTGAGCTGCTACCATGTGGGTGCTGGGAGGTGAACACGGGTCATTGCTCCGGCCCCCAGCAGACAACATGGGGAGTCAGCTTTCTCCTTCCAGGACATGGGCCCTGCGGGTTAGCTCAGGTGGTTGGCCTTGGGGCCACGTGCCTTTACCTACTAAAGCATCTCGCTGCTCGTGCTGTCTTTTGGTTTTTCTTCAAAGCATCCACATTCAAGAGAGTGAAGTATTTTATTGTTGTTACTGGATAATGTTCAACATCTTTTCACCTGCTGATTTGTCATTTTAATATGATATCTGGAGCAATGTCTATCGGTATGCTTTGATCACTCGAAAGTGTTGGGTTAAGTCGTCCTGGCAGAGGCTCAGGAGACATGTTTAAAGATCCTCCGTGGACGTCTAAAACTGCAGAGGATGCTGAACCTTACCAAGGAAGGCGACGGCTCTTTCTATGCATGCATGTCTAAGGCAGAAATTGAAGTTGTAAAAGTAAGTACAACAGGAGCTTAAACTCAGCAGCTACTGTGTTCATGCGCTGAGCCTTTCATCTTCTCTGAGGGGTGCACTGCCTGGCTTCTCTTGGCAAACCTGAGTTGCTACCATCATTATTCTTGTGCTTTGGGGTCATCGTTAAGTAAAATGAAGATCAGACAAGAAAAGGCCCACAGTGTAGCAGCAGTTACCTGGTAACCGAGATGGTAACTTAGCGACTAATGTGGCGATGAGCATAAAGTGCAAATTCTGGACAAAGGATTGGACCTTGTCCTTAGCAGGATGCGGGGAGGGGCAGTGCTAAATGTTACCACATTACTAAGAATGGCATATGATTCCTAATCTATGAATCATCTGTTTCTGGAATTTTCCATTTAATATATTTGGACAGTGGTTGACTGTAAGAAGGTGGAACTATAGAAAGTGAACCTGTCTATCAGAGAGAATGACTATATTTGTTTTTTTGTGCGTGTGATGCTGGATATTGAGGCTAGGGTCTCACACATGCTAGCCTAGTGCTCTGCTACTCAGGTATATTTTAAGACCTACATTTACACTTTTCATCATTGAATTATAAGGTCTCTTTATATATATTTGGATACCAAGTACTTATTAATATATCATTTACAAATATTTTCTCTTATTCTGGGCCTTTCCCCCCACCTTAATAGCATCCTTTCAACCTTAAAAGTCAAAGCTAGAACTTTCTTGTATGCTGAGAGAGAACTAATAGATCACTGCCTAAATTCACCTCTTTTGCTTTATTGATATGGACACAAAAGTCCAACAAATTCAAAATTGCTTTTTTTTTTTCTCTTTGGCTTTTTGAATCCGGGTTTCTCTATGTAGCTCTTGCTATACTGGAACTCACTTTGTAGACCAGGCTGGCCTCGAACTCACAGCGATCCACCTGCCTCTGCCTCCCGAGTGCTGGGATTAAGGGCGTGTGCCACCACCGCCTAGTTTGGATTACTTTTATAAAGACTAGAGTCAGGAATAGCTACTTTATAAGCTACATGGTGATACCGAAGAGGGAATAATGTAATTAAGAGTACCAATGAAGGTGTTAGACAACTACATGAGCCATCTATAAACAATGGACTGTAAAGGCAAAATGAATTCAGCGTAGCTGGAGGGATGACTATACTCGTCGCATTGATCACTAGACAGAAAGTAGCAACTGACCAGACAATCATGGCCAATAACTCCAGGAGCAGACGCTGTAACTCACCTTTAGTTCTACTGGCACTTCTCATGAACTTGTGCAGATTCACCATTTCTTTTGCTGAAAGACAAGATTAAGAGTCAGAATTATGGGCTGGAGAGATGGCTCAGTGGTTAAGAAGACTGGCTGCTCTTCCAGAGGTCCTGAGTTCAATTCCCAGCCACCACATGGTGGTTCACAACCATCTGTAATGGAATCTGATTCCCTCTTCTGGTGTGCATGAAGACAGAGCACTCATACACATAAAAAAAAAAAAAGTCAAATTATATACATTTCTGAAGTTGAGGTGTGGCAAACTGTAGAAAACATTCAAGTTATATGGAATTTCTGCCTTAATTCATAGCACTACTTGTGGTGCTTTGAATAAGTGTGGCCCCCATAGGCTCCTGTATTTTGAATGCTTGCTCATTAGGGAGTGGCACTACTTGACATGGATTAGGATGTGCGGTCTTGTTGGAGGAAGTGTGTCACTGGGGGAAGCCTTAGGAGTTTCAAGCGCTCAAGCCAGGCCCAGTGTCTTTCTTTCTGCTACTTGCGGATCCAGACGTAGAACTCTCAGCTCCCTCTCCAGCACCATGGCCGCCATGCTCCCCGCCATGATGACAATGGACTAAGCCTCTGAAACGTAAGCCAGCCTTTCTAAGAGGAAAACACTTTCCACGGTCAGGTGTCTCTTTACAGCAATAGGACGCTGACTAAGACACTGCTTTTGGTGTCTTAATGTATGTATCAAACCCCCAAGTATTAAGATTTGGGTTAGAACTGAAATCTATTTTTTCTTCTCATCAAAATGTGGGTTAGCTTTATTTGTTTGTTTGTCTGTTTGTTTTTTGGTGCGTGGGGCGCAGGGTGGTGGCAGTGGTTCAAGACAGGGTTTTTCTGTATGGCCTTGGCTGTCCTGGACTTAGTAGACGGCGAGGCTGGCCTGGAACTCACAGAGATCCTCTTGCCTCTGCCTCCCTGAATGCTAACTGGGATTACAGGCATGCGACAAACTCTTGGGAGAAAGTGGACCTAATGGTTTAATTTCCTGTGTTTAACTGAGTTTGCCATGGCCAGATAAGCCAATTATGTGTTTTGTTTTTGTTTTTGTTTTTAACACCAAGAAAGATCTGTGGCAAGTTATAGAAGCCTGAAGTGGATCTTCATGAGGTTAGCTTGGTCAACAAAGGGAGCTCAGGGCAGCCAGGGCTACCCTGTCTCAAATAAAAAAGGAGGGTGGCTGAAAATATGTCTTCTACCTTCCACTGGTAATTTTAAAACAAGAACTATTATCACTCATAAGTTTGTCATAAAAGGGTAATCTGTAAGTTTTACGCTGACACACAAAGGGTCAATTGTGATGATGCAGTCACGACCTAGTGTCACCTCTTTAATTAAAGAGGTTATTTCAGCTTCTTTCAGGCGCTTTGTGCAGAGATTGCATGAGGGGGCTACTGGGGTTAGAGAAGCTGAAGGTAAAGAGGTATCTGGAGAATTAAATATATTTGTGGTGAAAAAAAATATAGAAGCCTGCAAAGGATAGTGGCTCTTTGTGGGCACAGAGGCACCATGCACGAGGTAACCTCCTACTCAGAGGCAGTGTGCCAGTATAGGTAGAAATATCTCCCTTGTACAGGTGCGAATCCTTTGATCCCTGCATTCCTAACCCTGAGGATCAACTCAGGTTGGCAGGCTTGGTGTTGAGTGCTTCTGCCCACTGAGCCATCTTCTTGTAACCCCCCAATTTTTTTTATCTTTAATTTTCTTTATCAACTTGGAAACATGAAGGTAAATACCCGAATTTAAATGTATCTTTTTAAAATTAAAGTTTATTGTGGGTGTATTTGCATAAAGTCTCTACATTTTTCTTAAATTCTTTCAACCAGACATGTAGAGACAAATCAAAAAGTCATTCCCCACACCCTCCGTGTTTATCCTCACATGTTGGGGACACAGAGACAACATCTGAGTTCCTCACTGAAGGATGTAAGCTTGGGTTCTATGGCCGAGGGATGAGGGTGAAGAGAGTTCTTCAGCATAATACCAAACCTGCCCATTGTTTTCTATGTGAGCATAGGACATAGGTGCCCACTGTTTTCTATATGAGCATAGGACATAGGTGCCCACGGTTTTCTATGTGAGCATAGGACATAGGTGCCCACTGTTTTCTATATGAGCATAGGACAAAGGTGCCCACTGTTTTCTATGTGAGCACAGGATGTAGGTACCCATTCTTTTCTATATGAGCATAGGACATAGGTGCCCACTGTTTTCTATATGAGCATAGGACATAGGTGCCCACTGTTTTCTATATGAGCATAGGACAAAGGTGCCCACTGTTTTCTATGTGAGCACAGGATGTAGGTGCCCATTCTTTTCTATATGAGCATAGGACAAAGGTGCCCATTCTTTTCTATATGAGCATAGGACATAGGTGCCCATTCTTTTTTATATGAGCATAGGACATAGGTGCCCACTGTTTTCTATATGAGAATAGGACAAAGGTGCCCATTGTTTTCTATGTGAGCATAGGACATAGGTGCCCACTGTTTTCTATATGAGCATAGGACATAGGTGCCCACTGTTTTCTATGTGAGCACAGGATGTAGGTGCCCATTCTTTTCTATATGAGCATAGGACATAGGTGCCCATTCTTTTCTATAGAGCATAGGATGTAGGTGCCCATTGTTTTCTATATGAACATAGGATGTAGGTGCCCATTGTTTTCTATATGAACATAGGATGTAGGTGCCCATTATTTTCTATATGAACATAGGATGTAGGTGCCCATTGTTTTCTATATGAACATAGGATGTAGGTGCCCATTCTTTTCTATATAAGCATAGGACATAGGTGCCCATTGTTTTCTATATGAGCATAGGACGTAGGAACATACAACTATGTCTGAATTAGGGAGGATATGCTGATAAAGCTATGGATTATTACCAGAATGCAGAACTAATAATTATTTTTCTTTCTAATTAATCTCTCTGAGTATGTACATTTTCTATAATGGACATACATTACCTTGACTTTCCAGTGCTGGTACTCAACGCGAGGCCACTGTGCATGCCAGGCAAGTGCTTTACCACTGGCCACACTCCCAGGTCCATGAGCTACTTTAAAAAATATTATTTGCAGTACATCTCAAAAGCTAAGGTTGCTTTCCTTTTTTATGTTTATGTGTTTTTCCTGCATGTATGTGAATCATGCATGCGCAGTGCCTTTGGGGGCTGGAAGAGGGCAGTGGGTCCCATGGGATTGGAGTTGCAGGGGCTTGCGAGCCACCATGTGGGTGCTGGGAACTGGAGTCAGGTCCTCTGGAAGAAGAGCTTTCAATAGCCACGCCGGCCCTGCAGCCTCCACGCGCTACCTTCACAACCACAAAATACTAAATACATGTCCTCAGATTATCCATTTTAAGCTGAACTGTAAGTTTTCACTCACGTTTAAGCTTCTTCAGGCCCTCCATTATTGACTGCACGATAACCTTTCCATTCCCTGCAAAGAAATTAATTCAGATCCAGAGGCAGCCACAAAAGAGGTTAGAAAAGCTAGAGAGAGTAGTGAAGCTTTTCAAAACAACATGGTACCCAATTCTCATCCCCACAGGAAGTACAAGGCTGAAACTTCTGTGTGTTCGCTTTGGAATTTGGATTGGCTTTCCCCTCAGCTGTATATGGTGGGAAAAGGTATGACTTTTGCAGGGAGACAAGAGTCTCTGCTTATGCAGCGTGCTTCCTTTTTTACACAGCTCAAAGAATGTGGTGGATAGTCACAGGTTACAAGCCGGAAAGTGCTACTTCCAACAGAATCTGGCCTCATTCTAGAAGTATCTTTTCCAAATAGATGACTATATATTTTTAATTTTTTATAGTCATTTATTTGTGTGTGTGTGTGCACGCGTGCACGCACACGTGTGCATGAGCACCATAACATGCAAGTGGAGCTCAGAGGACATCTTGTAGGAGTTACTTTTCTTCTTCTGCCATGTGGGTTCTGGGGATCAAACTCAGGTTGTGACACTCGGCAGCAAGTGCTCTCTGCTGAGCCATCTCATCGGCATGTATATATGCATATATGTGTGTATAATGTTACATACAACATTATGTATAGTACATATGATATAGTAAAAGTGAAGGTCTGAAGAGAATATGATGGCATATGCTCAAATGTTAGAGTAGGGGAGGCAGGGCCTCCTTCCTGTCCTGACAGGTCTTCTAAAAAGTTTTTTTTTTTTTTTTTTTTTTTGTCGGGTGTAGTGGCACACGCCTTTAATGCCAGCACTCAAGAGGCAGAGGCTGGCAGATCTCCATGAGTTCAAGGCCAGCCTGGTCTATAAAGTGAGTCCAGGACAGCCAAGGCTACACAGAGAAATCCTGTCTTGAAAAACCAAAAAAAAAAAAAAAAAAAAAAGAAAGAAAGTTGATGTGTATGATGGAGCTCAAACACAAGGCATATTTTCTGTCTCTAACAAAATCCTGTCAGAATTCAGAGAAGAAACAGTGGTGTTTTGGATGAGGGGTGAATGGAGGGACAGTAATGCAACAGGGACCGTGAGGCAGTCAAACGGGCTCTCAGGAACACATGGTGGAATGGGAGAGAGAGGGGAGGGCAGCAGTCTAGACAGAGTGGTGGTAACTAGGGACAGAAGTAGGAACACGGCAGTTTTAGGGACCCGTGCTTCAGGGGTTTGCAGCAAACAGGACAGGAACGGCGGAGGAGACAGCTGAGGCATACACATGGGCTACGCTGCAGGGTTTTAATTTGTTTGCTTTTATGGTGCTTGCACATGATGGTGCTGGGCCAGTGCTCCACCACTGACCTGTGCCTCAGCCGCACACAGGGAAGCTCTGTTCAAGTACAGGCCTACACAGAAACTACCCAGCCATGTCACTGAAGCATAAGACCTAGAAATGTTACCCCGCCACGTGCTTACCTTGTATAAACAACAGAAACAGTAGTAGAAGACTTAAAAAAAAAAAGTAGCCACAGAACACAAGGACCAGTGGATAAGTGACACATCAATGTACAGCATTATAAATCCCAGTAAATGAGGGATGTGGTCAGTCACCTCAGACTCCATATATATATATAATTTTATTTTTGTGTTAGAATCATGCCCTCCCACACACTAGCTTACTGGTTATACTTGGGATTTTAAAAAGGAAAGCACAGGCATAATTGTAACACACAACCCCGTCTCTTTACTTTTTACATTCTTGGTGGGCAAAACGTGGCTCATGGAGCAGCCGCACTGGAGCTTGTTAGAAACGCAAGGCTTCACCCTGGACCTGGACCCAAGCCAGTAATTTAACAAGATTCAAAGGCGTGCTTGCTGGTCTTATGTCAACTTGACACAAGCTAGGGCCATCTGGAAGGAGGCAGCCTCAGCTGAGAAAACACGCCTGCACTAGTGCTCCTGGGTTTCATAAGAAAGCAGGCTGAGCAGGCCATGGGGAGCAAGCCAGTGAGCAGCATCCCTCCATGGCTTCTCCATCAGCTCCTGCATCCAGGTTCCTGCCCTGTTTGAGTTCCTGTCCTGACTTCCTTTGCCAATAAACAGTGATATGGAACTGTAAGCCAGATACATCCTTTCCGCCCCAACTTGCTTTTTGGTCATGGTGTTTTGCCACAGCAACAATGACCCTAACTAAGATAGAAGGTAAGTCACACACGCACTCAAGCGCTTTACATGATACAAAAAGGATCATCTCTGAGGTCTTCTATGCTGGTGGCAAAAGTGCACTTTTAGGAAGCCACCACCACCCGTGCAGAAGCCCTCACCGTCATATGTCAGGTAGGGCATCAGCTCTTTCAGGTCTTCTTCCGTGAGCTCGATCCCCTCATTCGCCAGAAACTTGCTCAAGTTCTGGATGTCAATTGCTTCTCCTTAAAAAGGATGAGAAACGGGGGTGCAGATTTATTATAGAATCAGTTCTCACAAAGGATGACCAGTGCTGTCTGTGCTTATGCAGACCACCGCCCTTCACACTTGGAACTAGCAGGAGTGCTGGGAAGTCCCCTGTCTGTAGTTCTGCTTTGCTGTATTAGCAGGATATGACAAAGAAAGTACTATTCTCCAGGATTTGAACAGCCCCCTGCCCCCCATGCACCAGACTAGGCTCTAAGCAAGGCCTCGCTTTTCCTTTTCTTCTCTCTTCTGCCTCCGTTGCATATTCATTTTTTTCTATATGCCACCCTCCCTTCTTTTTGACAAGGTCTCCCTGTGTTGCTCATGTTGCCTATGTCATCCAGGCTGGTGTCAAAAACGCAATCTTCCCGCCTCACTCTACTAAGCGGTCTGGGGTCACAGGTGTAAATCATTGCACCTGGAAATACACACCAGTGAAAACTTTAACTTTTTGAATTATATTTGTCTTTAATTTACTTCTTTGGTCACTATGCACCCTAGCACTTCATCTCATCTCAACACAAAGAATAAAGTTGTCTTTGTGAGAGATTTAATTGCTATAGTAATTTAAGGGCCATTGTAGTACGCTGTTACTACTATAGGGGGCTGCAGGGGGAGGAAATCCAATTACGCTATCACAAAAACAGTTCTCAGGGTTTTTCCTAGTCTTTGATAATGACTGTATTTATATAAAGTGAAAATCTTATGTGAATATAATTTTGTATTTTGTCTGGCTGTAAAGACCAGGCTCATCTCAAATTTGTGATTCTCCTGCCTCAGCTTCCTGAGTGTCACCATGGTTGGCTTATGATTTATTTTTCAACCCCAAATGATTTCTTTATAAATATTTTTTAAAGTAGCATGTAATCTTTAAAAAAAAATACTAACACTGTAATCTTTAAAAAAAATACTAACGCTTTTTAAAATTATTTTTTTAGGTTAGTGTACAAAATGACAGATTTCATATGGCATTGTTGTATGTATGTCATTTCACTCTGGTCCCTTTCCTCATCACTCCTCCCTATCTCCAGCTCGCTCCCCTCCCCCACAGTTAGCACCCTCTGGTTTCCTGCAACATGCATCTATTACCCTCTCTGTCCCACCTCTCGCAAGCTCTCATCTTCCCCTCTCATGATCCCCTTTCTAGTTGTGTGAGCTTCAAATATACACACATGTGCACACATACATACACATATGAGCACACACACATAGGCATGCATGCGCAAGCAGTATTAAATTCATAAATGAGAGAAAATATATTGCCTTTCCAAGTCTGGCTTAATTCATTTAGCAATGATGTGCAGCGTCCACTTTTCTGAAAATTTTATGAGTTGGTTTTTTTTGTTTTTTGTTTTTTTCCTGAGACAGGGTTTCTCTGTGTAGGTCCTGGCTGTCCTGGAATCACTCTGTAGACCAGGCTGGCCTTGAACTCAGAGATCTGCCTGCTTCTGCCTCCTGGGTGCTGGGATTAAAGGTCTGTACTGGGCTGGAGAGATGGCTCAGTGGTTAAGGGCACTGTCTGCTCTTCCAGAGGTGCTGAGTTCAATTCCCAGCAACCACATGGTGGCTCACAACCATCTATAATGTGATCTGATGCCCTCTTCTGGCCTGCGGGTGTACATGCAGACAGAGCATTGTGTACATAATAAGTAAATAAATCTTAAAAAAAAAAAAAAAGTCTGTACCACCATCACTTAAAGCTTTATTTATTTATTATATATACAGTCAGTGCTCTTAACCTCTGAGCCATCTCACCAGTCCCGGTTTTACTACTCTTTATGGATGATTACAGTTCCGTTGTCCTATGTAATCCACTCATTTGTTGATGGACATCTAGGCTGGTTCCATTTCCTGGCTATTATGAATAACATATGGCTATGCAAGTATTCTGTGGTAATTGATAGTGTTTTCCAGTATTTTTCCTAAGGGATAACTGTGTCATATGGTAGCTCTATTTTCAGTTCTTGGAGGAATACTGATATCCCCACTTGCTGCACAAGTTTACATTCCCATCAGTAATGAACACTTGCTCCTCTTTCCCTACATCCTCTAGCATTTTTTTTTTTTTGATGGCACCCATTCTGACTGGGGCGAGATGGTATCTCAAAGAAGTTTTGATTGGCCCCATCCGAGCTAAGGCTGTTGAGTACCTTTCCGAGCATGTATTGGTTGTTGGCATTTCCTTCTGGAGTACTGTTTATTCAGTTCATTAGGTTATTTATTAACTAGATAAGTTGTGTTTTAGGTGTTTTGTTTGAGATGGGGTTTCTCTGTGTGGCCCTAGTTGTCTTTGAACTCTCTTTGTAGACCAGGTTGGCCTTGAACTCAGAGACTCTCCGACCTTTGCCTCCCCAGTGCTGGGATTAAAAATATGTGCCACCACCAACTGGCTTATGTGTTTCTTTTCACAGTTCTTTATATATCTTGAAAAATATGTACTATTTCATGTATTTGTGTGTCATCATTGTGCAGGGGCCCTGTAAACCTTATGCTTAATCTTCCAGCTTTAGTGTAAGTGTATAGTGGTTCCCATATTTACACTTAGATATTTCTAATCTACCATAGTTTTCTTGCTACTTACTATGAGAACAAAAGTCTTGAAAAAGGTTTTTAAATTTTACTCACTATAGTTACTCAGTATAGGGGATTGTTTGGGGTAAAGGGTATGACTAGTTCTATAGGTTTGGATATCTGATTCTGTATTGGAAATTTCTGGGGAAAATTTCAGGGAATGCTACAGGTATCAGCATAAATATATGTTGTTGTTTACTCACATTCAGTACATCCACAGAAATGGAAATATGCCACATAAAAGAATCTAAACTTTACACATGGTGGCACATGATTATAATCCCAAAACTTGGGAGATAGAGACAGGAGAATTAGGATTTCAGGGCCATCTTTATCTACATAGTTGATTTCAGTGGCCTAGTATTCATGAGATCCTGCCTTGAAAAAGCAAACCATACCAAACTAAAGAATTCCCTAGCCATCCATCCCCAACCATCCAACAACCAACCATTCAACCAACCAACCAAAAACCACCCAACTATCCAACAACCAACCAAACATCCAACAACCATCCAACCAACCAACCATGTACATACAAAGAGCAACCTTTATGCATGGGAAAGATATTTGCGGAATATTTAGTAGCTAAGTGTTTAAGATGCTGCGTGTAAGTGTTTCCTATCATGGCTTGAAACTCACCCTTGACGTAACTGACAATATCCATCAGTTCATTCAGATCCACAGTTTTGTTACCTGTAAATTAAGGGGAGAAGATTCTATGCTTCTACGTCTCATAAAAATTATGCTCCATTACCTTTTTAACTTATGAAGAACCTAAGAACTTAGTCATCCTCCCCCTGCCCTGAGTTTTCCTTAGAATTTTATGAATTTATCCACAGAGTTAACTGTGCTATCTTGGAGATAAAGAAAGCTTATACTGTGAAATGAATAATTATTGTATCTTCTATTTTTCCATTGCTTTAGGGACCACCAGAAAAAAATATAGTTATTTTCACTATCTGCTAACTGAAACAGCATTTTTTTGAGTATTACTTTAGACAACAAACCATGGTAGCAGCCGCAGAAGCTGCAGCCTTGTCACTAATGTAAACCATGCGAGGTTCACGTCAGTGCTGTTGTAAACAAGTCGACATGTTGCTTATGCTCATCTCTGTTCTAAAAACGACAACAATCTGACCTGCTAGAAGAACTCACACACTTTACAAAAGTATTAACCATTTGCATTTGAATGTTTTGATAAACTATATTTCAGCACGACTTGTTTCTTGCTAATCGTGTGCACCTGAAAAATTACTCAGAGGGGAACTATTACAGCAGATGCAGAAACAGGTCCACAGCACAGTAAGGTTAAAACCCCTGATCTATATGAAGACAACAGAGTGTCCAGGAAGAACTGGAGCAGGAGAGAGAGAGAGAGAGAGAGAGAGAGAGAGAGAGAGAGAGAGAGACAGACAGACAGACAGACAGACAGACAGACAGACAGACAGAGACAGAGTGTGTGTGTGTGTGTGTGTGTGTGTGTCAGTGTTCGCATAAGGGCTATATTTCCCTGGCCAGCAGGGTGATGTTGGGGGTACTCACCTTCAGGTGGAAGTGTGTGTGTGTGTGTGTGTGTGTGTGTGTGTGTGTGTGTGTGTGTGTATGTGTTAGTGTTCACATGAGGGCTGTATTTCCTGGCCAGCAGGGTGATGATGTTGGGGGTACTCACCTTCATGTGGAAGTGTGTGTGTGCGTGTGTGTGTGTGTGTGTGTGTGTGTGTGTTCGCATGAGGACTGTATTTCCTGGCCAGCAGGGTGGTGATGATGTTGGGGGTACTCACCTTCAGGTGGAAGTTGGGACACTAGTTCTTCAAGTTCTTCATCTCTCATCTTAATTCCCATGATTTTCAAGAGAGATTCCACTTTCTTAACTTTGACCCGTGGCCCTTAGGAAGGAAGGGAGGGGCAATGATTCGTAAGGGCTAAGGGTGCTGATCATGACCGTACATAAAAATCCTGCTGGGAAGTCAGACCCTGGAGCTCGGGAAACTGCCAATGTGTGCCTGTCCTGTCCCAAGATTTAGATAAATATGACATAAGCACTCCTTTTTTTTTTAAATTTATTTATTATGTATACAGTATCTACATGTATGTGTGCACACCAGAAAAGGGCACTAGATCCCACTATAGATGCTTGTGAGCCACCCGGTGGTTGCTGGGAATTGAACTCAGGACCTCTGGAAGAGCAGACAGTGCTATTAACTGCTGAGCCATCTCTCCAGCCCCCAGCATTCACTTCCTAACAGGGTTTACATTTGTGGAAGACAAGGAGATGTTTGTTGCCTTTTTGGGTGCTGGGAATCAAACTTAGGCAGTGTTCTGCCTGACATTTTACATACATTCCTTCATCCTCCTCCTTACAACCCTCTTATGTCTCCCCCTCAACTTCATGTGTTTTGAGTGCTGACCCCTGTTAGGGGGCTCATTCCTAGGGAAGATTAAGTCTCCTCCCCTCAGTAGTCCTTAATTGTAGCTTTTCATCTCAGCCAAGGGCTCTGTCACATCTCCCTCATCCACACTGACAGCCGGGTCAATTGGATTCATTTCTTTTATGTGTATGAGCATTTTGTGTGCATGTATTTGTGTACCCCGTGTGAATGCCTGGTGTCCACAGAGGTCTGAAGACAGCGTCAGATTCCTTGAGACTGGAGTTAAGGATGGTTGTGCAGCATCCTGTGGGTGCTGGGAACTGAACCTGGGCCCTCTGCAAGAGCAATGAATGCTCTTAGCCATTACGCCATCTCCCCAGGCCCTACCTTTACTTTTTTTTTTTTTTTTTTTTTTTGGTCTTTTTCTAGACAGGGTTTCTCTGTGTAGCCCTGGCTGTCCTAGACTCACTTTGTAGACCAGGCTGGCCTCAAATTCACAGTAATCCACCTGCCTCTGCCTCCCAAGTGCTGGGATTAAAGGTGTGTGCCACCACCGCTGGGCACTACCTTTGCTTTTCAAGTAGGTTTTATTTTATTTTGTCTTGCTTTTTGTTTTGTTTTTGAGAAGTGATTACTTCTCAAGCTGGAAAATTTCTGGTAATTTTTTTCTTTCAGAACTTGGAGCTGAATCCAGGACTTGCACATGCTGGGCAAGCACACTACCACTGAGTTAACATCCCATCACATTTTCAAAAAATTATTTTTTGAGATAGAGTATGGCTAAGTTGTTCAGGATGGCTTCAAACTTGGAATCCTCCTGTATCAACCTCTGGTAGCATTTTAAAATACAGCGTCCTAATAATAATGATTAAAAGAGCATACTGGGTGTGGTGGCCCATACTGGCAGTCCCATTACTTAATTGGATGAGATAAGAGGATTGCTGCAAACTGGAGGCCAGCCTGGACTACAAAATGGGGCCAGCCTGAGCTACAAAATAAGGTCCCATCTAAAAACACCTAAACAAACCAACGAACAATAACAACACATACACAAAATTAAAAGGACAGTGTGCACAATAATAGGATACATAACCTCTGGCTCTCAAAGTTCATGCAAAGAAAGAGGTAAGTTATCAGCCATATTGATGGATCAACAAATTGGCAGGAAGCAAAGCTGGACCATTCTAAGAGCTAACACTAGACATAAACATTTCCCCCCTTAAGACAGGGCCTTGCTATATACTGCACATAGGATTGGAATTCACAATCCTCCTGCCTCAGCTTCTCAAGAAGTAGGACTACTACAGGCACTTGGCCAAGATTTTTTTTTTTTTCTTACTTGTTTCCATGTGCACGCATCTCACTCACCTTTGAGATTCTTCACATATTTTAGCAATCTGTTCTTATATATCTTCCTGCCAGCTGTAAGGTAAGGTGCCATTCAGAGCATAAGTTAGTTGCCGGGAAGGTTCACAAACAGCGAGAGCACAAAACAAAATCTGTAATTTTAGGAAAACTCCTCAGGCCACCTTCTAATTTGTTTGGACATTTACTTTTACCGTAATATAAGAATGAAGCCAAATATAAAGAAGTGATTTATAAGTATATACATTGGTTGAGTTAAAAAGTCTTAATTTCCCCTTTCAACTTTTTATTTTCCTCTTCTTTTGAAAAAAAAAAAAAAGTGTCTTCTTTTAAAAAACTGCACAGACGTCTGTGCCCTACATGCATGCAATACAAGCAGAGTCCAGAAGAGGGCGCCAGATTTACTGGTATTAGAAATACAGATGGGTTTGAGCTGTTGCTCAGGTGCTGAGAACCAAACCCTGACTCTCTGCAAGAGCAACAAGTGCTCATAATCGCTGTGCCATCGCTCCACTCCTTTTCCAGGTCATTACTTAGAGCTGGCAGTATGCCGAGGGCCCCAAGAACATTTCACTTGGACAGTAGAGGTTAGTGAAATATATTGCCAGTCTTCAGGATTAAAATGTGAGCAACAAGACCAGGCAATAGGATTTCTCTTACTATGGGGATTATATTTTCTTGGTGGGTTTCCTTGGCTACAAACACACAAGTTTAGAAGTATTCACCTCTGCGGCCCTGCACCCAAGTCTGAGGGAGTGGCGTCAGTACTCACCGTAAGGTGCCAGGTCCTTCTGCAGTCCCCTGTACACCTTGTCTGGGAGCACCAGCCCCATTTTCCTCAGCTCGTTTTTCAGATCATCCATGTTAACCTTCTCCCCTTTAGAAAATTACAGGTTTTTAACAGGTAAGGATTTTAGCGATGGATGGATGATTTCCTTTACTTATTGTGTGTGTGGCCATGCAAGCACTTTCTGTGCACATGTGCACGTGGAGGTCAGAGGTCAGCCTTTGACCCTCAGGAGCTGTCTGCTTTTTTGAGGCAGGGTCTCTCACTGGGAGGTGGGGCTGGATGAGTAGGTGATGCTGATGTCAGTCAACCCCAGGGACTTGCCTGGCTCTGCATCCCTACCTCTTGGCTTACAAGTTTGTGCCACCATGGCCAGTTTTTTCCCCAGTATATTCTTGGTTAGGGTTAGGGTTAGGGTTAGGGTTAGGGTTAGGGTTAGGGTTAGGGTTAGGGTTAGGGTTAGGGTTAGGGTTAGGGTTAGGGATAGGGTTAGGGTTAGGCTTTCTGGATTGAGCTATCTCCCCAGCCCCAAGCACAGATGATTTTAAATCATGGGTAAGTGTTATTTAAATTACTTATGTGGCACAATCTTACAGGAGCGAAATGTCAAAGAAAATTGCTAAGATACAGAAATTCAAAGGGCATGTGAACATGTCATTTGTTCTAGAAGGAGGATTTAGACTTTATTTCAAACTCACGCTCCAGACACAGATCAAACACCAGCACACTATCTGACTCTCAGGGTTACTGTGTAGCAACAAGTCTGCAGAAACGTTATCTCTCGAGACACAACAGTTTTGGCTGTTTAGACATCCGGTCTAATTCTCTGTAGTTCTTCCCTGAACACACACACACACACACACACACACACGCACACATGCACACACACACATATACACACACATGCATACACACACACAAACATGCACACACACATGCACACATAAACACACACATGCCCACACACAAACATGCACACACATGTCCTACACAAGCAAATAGCAAGATTGTGGGACAAATAGTCAACTTTTAATTTTGCGTAAGTGTTAATTTTGTAGCTTCAGAAGAAAACTAATGTTTAAAGACACAATCTTTTTCTATAAAATCTTAAGGCCTTAGTTAACAATGAATGCCATGTTAACCATTTACTTACCAGTAAAAGTTTTTGCTTCATCCATTAACACACTTAAATCGACCATTTCGTTCTCTGAAGGAAAAGACAGTCCAGAAACAGAGATCCAGTTAGGTTTGGAAAAGTCACAGAAAATTTGTTATAAAGAGTCATCTTTCCTGCTTTTTATTTTAATGGTTTTAATTCACAAAGAAAGGGAAAGAGAAGATGGAGATGTAACGACATCACTGGTCTTCTAATCCCACTCTGAGATAATGGTAATCCCACTCTGAGATGACAGTAATCCCGCTCTGAGATAACGGTGATCCTGTTCTGAAATAATGGTAATTTTGCTCTGAGATAAAGGCACTGTGTTGTCATTTCTCCCCTTTAGCCACTGGTTCTGGGTCTGAATTCCAGAATCCTCTCATGAAAACCCTGGGCTGAGGCCCATCTCTAATTTTCTTCCTAAAGGATTACACTGGCTTTGCCTCTTTGACATTTCTGTCCAGCTAAATTGATCTTATCAAGTTATTAACAAACTATGTCATTAAAAGTAGGCATAGAAGCTTATGTCACTAATTCCAGCATTCAGGAGGATGAGGCAGAAGGATTGCTATGAATTTGAAGGACCTTAGGACCAATATAAGAGAAAATGAACAAGGAACAAAGAAACATGTGTGATGCACATTTGTTAACTGCTACACAGACTATGTGGACACGGTGAAAGAGACTGACTTTCATATGGCCACCTGTAGAAAATCTTTCTTTCTAGGACAGTGGTATCAGAGACACTCACCGTCGATGGGCAGACATCTCATCAGGTCATCAGAGTCTTCCTTTCCAAGTTTGAATTCTGCATTCTTCAAGATCAGTGGCACTTTAGAGATGTGAACTTTTTTCCCTTAAGAAATAAGGAGATGGAAGTAAATGTAAGTGACTCCCACAGGGGAAGGTGACGGCTTTAAGACTGTGGAGTGTGGGTCAGAGGGGTGGCTCAGGGCTTAACAGCACCCCCAGTTCTTCAGAATGCAGCAGCCGCACGTGCTGCTCACAGCTCAGTGGAGCAGACTCTCTTCTGGACCCACGGGCACCTGCATGCACGTGCACACACCCATGCACAAGATGGATAATTTAAAAAATAAAACAAGTCTTTTAAAAATGTGACAGATATTAAAGACTATGGACCCAATCCCAGGGGAACAGTGAGATGTTGGCTATTTTATGGCCCAGATGGATCACTGTTAGAGTTGGGAAGAGAAAATGTTCCCCTCTCACTGAGGTACCACTTTCAGTTGAAGTGATCACAGTTAGAGGTAAAAACTGTAATAGAGACTACCTCATAAACCCCAAGTCTGTGACAGTGACACAGTACTAGCGCCGCGGTTCTCTCTGCTGTGGTCAAATGGAAAGAGGAATGTTGTGCTGAGAGCCACGGTGAGTGAGTTCTGAGGGAAATTCAGAATGAGCAAAAAGCGAGCATATGCCATGTGTATCTTTAACTCACTCAGGATCCATACATTTGCCCACAGATTTCAGAATTTCCTTGTTTTTAATAGCAGAGTAGTACTCCATAGTGTAAATGTACCACAGTTTCTTTATCCATTCTTTGACTAAGGGGCATCTAGGTTGTTTCCAGGTTCTGGTTATTATGAATAAGGCTGCTATGAACATGGTTGAGCATATGCCCTTGTTGTGTGGTGGAGCATCTCTTGGGTATATTCCAAGGAGTGGAATAGCTGGGTCTTGAGGTAGCCCTATTCCCAGTTTTCTATAATTGGACACTAGCCCAACAGAGATGTCCCCTGAAAGTCTTTACTTAGCCAGAGATTGGGATAGATACTGAGACTTCCTATTAGCACTCTAGGTGAGAGAGGTAAGGAAGAATGGGGAAATAGAAGAATCCAGATTGTCCTAGAAAACCTACAAGAAGACCATCAAGGCTGGCAGATCTGGACCCAGGCAGGGCAGCTCAAACTACTGTACCAGCCAAGGTCAATGCTTGCAGTAAACCCAGAACCCCTATCCAGATCTAGCCAGTGGACAGCACATTCTCCAGAATTGTGTTGAGAGCAGGGTCTGACTTGGACATGAACCTGGTGCCCCTTAATTGACCATTTCCCCTTGGTGGGGAGACCTGGTGACACCCAGAGGAAGAGTAAGCAGACTACCATGAAGAGACCTGATAGGCTGTGATCTTATAGTGGGGGAACAAGGTCCCCTTCTGTCACAGACCTAGGGGAGGGGAATAGGATGAAAGAGGGAGGGAGGGGGAATGTGAAGATACAAGTGAGGGGATAACAGATGAGATGTAATATGAATAAATTACTTAAATAAAAATAAAAAAAATGAATGAGCAAAAAGTAGTAGAGCCACAGAACAGCAAGATTCTAGTGAGTGAGACCTTTAAACAAAGCAAATGCAAACACAGGAATTGCAGGTCCCAGGCTCAGGACTCTTACCTTTGATTGGCACCACACTGTCCAGTAATCTTTTCATATAGACTGTTCCATCTTCTGTAAGATATGGTGAAATGCAAGGAAAAGGATGAGAAACTCTGTAATATTCTCTCTCTCTCAAAGAAGTGAGGCAAGCAGGGCAAAAAGTCTATAATTAATAATCCATTTTTAAAAACAAGTTAGGATTGGCTGATCCTGCACAACACTGAGCTCTCTGCAGCTCGGGTTACTTACTTCTTTCTTTCTTTCTTTCTTTCTTTCTTTCTTTCTTTCTAGATTTATTTATTTATTATGTATACAATGTTGTGTCTGCATGCACACTTGAATGCCAGAAGAGGGCACCAAATCTCATTATAGACGGTTGTGAGCTACTATGTGGCTGCTGGGAATTGAACTCAGGACCTCTGGAAGAGCAGATGGTGCTCTTAACCTCTGAGCCATCTCTCCAGCCCTAGTAATCCATTTTTTATATGATGCACCTAGCAACTTATTATCAGCTTCACACAACAGAGAAGGACCACTCTCAGTGTGCTAACCCTGAGTCTTAGTTGGGACCCATGGGGGCTGATAAGGTGTGTTACAGACACATTTTTCTCTCCTGCCTTCTTTTGTTTTCGCAGTTTAGCTCTGCCTTTCTCTCTGTTCTCTGCCTCTGTGGCATACCTATATGCCCACGAGGCATACGTATATGTTTAGCCCAAATGGCAGACCCTATAAAAAGGAGAATATTAAAAATAGCTACTGGTCAGGCATGCTAGTACATGCCTGCCTCTTAACATTTGAAAGGCTGAGGCAGGAGGATCATGACTTGAGGGCAGCTTGGGCTACAGGGTGAGCTTAAAGCCAGTCTGAGCTATGCAATAAGATTGTTTCTCTTCTCCTCTCTCTCTCTGTCTCTCAAAAAGTTGTCAATCTGATCAGTAATAAAATAAATATTTTAAATTACTTGCTAAATAACTCCATAAGTGAAGGCGATGTAAAACTGGGACAGATAATGGGGAATATCTACCAGCCCAGTATGTTCTCCTGGGTTCTATCTGTCCCCAGAGAGCTCTAGCCTGTGGACCCTCCACGTCTGGCATGTGTCAGATATAGTCTCCAGTACAGGCCACCTCCCTCTCCTTGCTACTTGCACAGAGCCAACGTGCTCAGAAAGCTGCAGGGTGGGGCCAGCAGCAGAGGGCTTGCTCAACATGCAGAAGAGACCATCTTGACCAGCAGCAGTACCAAGGGGAAGAAGAGAGGGAGTGAGGGAAGAAAGAAGGGAGGCAAGCATGCTGCAGAGCGACTGGCTCCTTGAGAGAACAGTGAGGAGGCAGGCGGGGAGAGGGCAGACACGGAGAAAGGGCAGTCTGAGGTGCATGTGCCAGAACTCAGATGGGTACCAAACTTTGCCTGCTCACGATGCTAATGCTCCTCCCTCCAGGAGGACTAGTACCCTTGCAAGTGTGCAAGCTTGCTCTCGCTTGGGGGACAAGCAGGACAGGAACAATGGGGACAGGGAAGGAAGCACAGCTGATAGATCTACAGGACAGACTGTCTCCCCCCCCCCCCCCCGAGCCAATGCAGCTGATTTGGAGGTAGGACTTTTGAGGCTTCTGGGCTATAGCACTGACAGAACGGGCACTACCTACACAGACATACGGTGCTGGAGTGAACCCTGATCACAGGAGTTTACTGTGTGTGTATGTGTGTGTGTGTGTGTGTGTGTGTGTGTGTGTGTGTGTAGATGGGAGGTTTCCCAGGGGACAGACAGAGGTGAAAGTACACTGCAGGGAATTGGAGGTGGAGCTGCAGGAAGTTACCCAGGGCCCACTTACTGAATACAAGAGAGAAGTTTCTTACTTTCAAATGAAAACACAAACAAGAACAAGGCGTCTTTTTCATCACAGTTCTCACCCGGAAGCCCACAATGTCCCATTCATTTCTCTGAAGCCAGCAGCCTGCTACATACTCACTAGCGATTGGCAGGGACTTCAATAGCCTTGACTCTTCTTTTTCAGTGAGTGTGATTCCCATGTTTTCCAGAACATTTCTTATGTCTTTGGTGTCAACCTTTTCTCCTTTAAGTACATGGGGATTATTTCAGGTTAAGAGATAATGATTTCAATTTAAGAAAAGTATAACAAAGTACAGCACTATTTCTAACTGCAAGATGAAGCAAGTACAAACATGTAAGCCAATGTCACTACTCTGGAATTATTTGAAATTCAGTATCTGAAAGCATTTTAAAAAGTTGGGTAAGTGGACAACACTTGTCGTGTGTGTGTGTGTGTGTGTGTGTGTGTGTGTGTGTGTGTGTGTGTGTGTGTGTGTGTGTGTGTGTGTGTGTGTCTGGCACAGCCTAGAGCAGCATCAGGACTGTGTAAAAGCCCATGGCTGTGAGAGTGCTACGGTTTAATTTTGTTTCAAAATTGGCATTGAAACTTTGTTTCAACACAGTGGTAACATGAGGCAGGAGCTTTAGGAGGAAGTGAGGTCATGGGGCTTTTCCTGCATGAGATTATGGACCCAGGAAGAGGGCTCACAAAATCAGGAGATTCTTTGTTTTCCCTTCGCATCACCCACAATGTGAGGACACAGGGTCCAAGACACCACCCTGCAGCAGGAAGTGACCTGAAACAGCAGATGCTGAGGATGCAAGTGTCTTGGTGTTGGGATTTTCCAGACTCCACAGTGATGAAAGAGAAACATCTGTTGTTCATAAATTACTCAGACTGAGGTATTTTGTGTTATAGCACGAAAGCATAGATGGCATCGGACTTATACACTTCTAATGGTATGTAAAATCGTTTCTCCTTAATGGCCTGAATTATGGAACTGGTTGCTCAGAGTGACCACATTCCTGATGCACAACTTTTGCATTCAAATTCACTATGGCAACTTATATTTTGGTTCTTCAGACACTAGGGAAATGAATACTGTACTGGCACAAATATTGAAGTTAATACTTCTTCCTGAGAAGAAATTCTAATACTCAACATTTCTGTCAACGAGACAAAATTATCTGTAAGTACTAGGGAGCTTAGTGACTTAGTCAGTACTGGAGGGGTAGACAGTACTAAGGGCGGCAGTTCTTCCACACATCCCCAGGGGCGCAGTGTCTTAATATCTTACATGAATTCTCACCTGTGAAAGATTTTGCTGCATCCATCAACACATCCAAGCTAACCTTTTTATGTTCTGCAAGAAAAGTCAGACTTTAGATTCAATGATGAAGGTTTAAAAAATAAACATATTAAAAAAGCTCTTGAAATAGGCCATACAGAATTACTGTAAGTTTTCACACTTTTGTTTAGAATTTTTGTCTTTTAAATCAACAACGTGGACTAGAGAGAAGATTCAAGCTGTGAGTGTATGTCTGCTCGATGGATATTATTTTTCTCTTTTCTCCTTTGAGCTGTTGGCTGCCAAGTGTCCTCACAGCATTCTGAGGAATGGAGTTTGGCTGGTGTCAGGAGACCTAGTCCTCTGGTGCTGAGCCAGTAGAGACATGTTAGATCAGGGCTTCTGTGGTCCACCACCCTCCTTAGTCTCCTCCGCCCTGTACCTTCCCCACACTGGCAGCGTTTGCACCGGAGAGTGGGGATAACTATGGCCTTCTGTGCATTCCTGGCATCTGAAAGTACATCTGTTCTGTGCTCTGTGTTCTTGGAGTGAGAGAATGTCAGTTTCACCAAAGAATGTCCTTGGTAAAACAGCAAAATTTGAGTGTGTGTGTGTGTGTTTGTGTGTATAGGCCAGAGTTCAGCCTTGGATGTCATTCCTCAGGAGCTGTATACCATGTTTTTCAAGACAAGGTCTCTTCCTGGGATCTGATACCAATTATGTCAATTATCCCAGCAAGCCCCAGGGATCTGTCCAACTCCACTTTCCCAGTGCTTACAAGTGTGAGCCACAAAGTCCAGCATTTTACGTGGGCTCTGGGCTGGAAGTCAGGGCTTTAAGCTAGTGCAGGACGTGCCTTATGGACTGAGCCCTCTCCCCAGCTCTAAATGTGATAAAAAAAAAAACATTGAACAACTAAGTGTGGTAATATTTATGGGGTTGGTACAATTAGTCACTACTACGCAAATGACCAAAGCATGTTGTGAAATCATGCCTGGGTAGAAAGGTGAAAGGTTAAGGCAGACTAATAAGCTTTAGCATAGGCAAGTACAGAAAAGGTTGAGCCGGGAGGGGTGGCATGCACGTGTGTAATCCTAGCACTCGGGAGGCAGAGGCAGGCGGATCGCTGTGATCGAGCCCAGCCTGATCTACAAAGCGAGTCCAGGACAGCCAAGGCTACACAGAGAACCCTGTCTGCAAAAATAAAAAACCAAAAACCAAAACCAAACCAAACCAACCAACCAACCAAACAAACAAACAAAAGGGTTCATCGCTACAGTTTTTGATTACATATATTATGAAGTCAGGTTATTTTTACATATTTTTACCAAAACTGTAAGCTAGTCCATCAAGGGCTGGGGCTGCAACTCAGTGGTAGAGTGCCTGCCTACCATGTGTGAGGCTCTATGCTCAAACCAGAATGAAGTCAAACAACCAGAATATTCCAGAAGTTGGCATGAAGAAGATATGAGTCTAGCCGAATATTAAAACAATTAATAATAGTGTAAGAATTCTTCTCACCGTTAGGCTTTGTTTTGAGAAAATATTTTCATAAAATATATTTTTTTCAAATAATAAATTTATTGTTATTATTAAATAATATGATGAGCCAGGCCTTGTGACGTACACTTGTAATACCAGCTCTCAGGACTGAGGCAGAGGAGTTTGAAGCCAGCCTGGAGCTTCATAGTCATTTCCTAGTCGGGCTATGTAATGAGACACTATCTCAATAAAAATAGTTGTAGGAGTTTAAAGAATTACGACATAAACACTGTTAAAATGTGTTTTAGTTTCTAATGCAGTAAATGTTGACAACTAATAATTTACAAAACATCAGAATGAAGTTCTGAGTCAAAACAGCTGAGAGAGCCCCTAGTGGGGCTGCTTGTTGGTTTCATGGTTTTTCGATACATTTCTGAAGATTAATAATCAGGAAATGCATTTTCTATCTTTTTCGTTCGTTCTTTTTTCTTTTTCTCTGTGCAACTCTGGCTGTCCTGGAACTCGATCTGTAAACCAGGCTGGTCTCGAACTCACAGAGATCCGCCTATCTCTGCCTCCCGAGTGCTGGGATCAAAGGCGTGCACCATTACTGCCTGGCTGCATTTTCAATTAAAAAAGGAATAGGGTCTCATTATTTGGCCTTGGCTGGCCCGAATCTCATTATGTAGCATAAATTGGCCTAAGATGAACAGAGTTCCACCTGCTTCTGCCTCTTGAGTGCTGTGACTATGGCCCACATACTTTCAATTGTTAAATAACCTTTTCCTCTTTATTCTGTGTCACTGTTTCCCCATTCTCCTTTAAGTTTCTACATTCTGCGCATTTCTACATCAGTCTTCTGTGTTTGTCACCAGTGTGGTTCCATAGGCAAAGCCCTTACATTCTCTCTGGCCCTGGCTTTTTTCTGCACATCACTTCTTCCCTTGCTGCTCTCGGGCTGGGCCGGGCGTTGTCTCCGGCATGAACGTGTCATGAACACTCACCAGTCACAGGCAGATGAGCCCGCAGGTCCTTCAGTTCTTTTGCTTCCAGTTTGAAACCAGTGTTTTGAAGAACAGCTTTCACATCGTGCACATTAACTTTCCCTCCTTAATAAAAACAAGGAACAGTAAAGTCCTTACAAAATGCAGAATTTCGATTGTCAGCCCCTACCCGGAAGCGAAAGCCCAAACAGGTCGGTACAGCGAGTCACACGGCAGTCTGCGACGCGCTTCCATCACTAAACTTCTGAGAGAAGTATGTGAGGAGAAAAAGTATGCTTTGGCAATTCCGGTGAGTTAGGCAAAGAGAATAAGATTTGAAACTAACTACAGTAACAAAAAATAACCTCCCAAATATACTTCTATATAAAAGGAAAACTTTAGCTAATGAAAAAGAATTTTTAAAACTACTGGCATGGTTTTTATTGACTCAATTTGAAATATGAGTTATTTATATGTATCAGTTGTACACGTATAATTTCTATGTAATCTGTGTAACATACATAAACACATCATATTTTGGATGAGCTAAAAATTGTTAAAAAAGTGAACCCCGGTGCGGGGGTGGAGGTGGGGTGGGGAGAGAAACCAGAAAAAAAAAAAGGTGGTTAATAAAATTAAGTACACAAAAATTAAAGATGCCCATATATTAAAGTTGATCATAGTTTTGTGGGCCTGGAGGATTGGGGGTGCATGTAGTCACTGCTAATGGGTAGAGCTGTATTTTGGGGCGATGAAGTATTGTAAAATTGATTGTGGTGATAACTGTACAATTCTATTAGTGTACTAAGAACTCCTGAATTGCACACCTTAAGTGAGTGAATTGGACATCATGTGAATTGTTTTTCAACAACATTTTTCCGTTTGATTTCAATACAGCGCATGAAAACAAAATGCAAACAGCCAATGAGGACATTGTGACTAAAATTAACATATGAAGTGTTCATTTGAATCAATAGGAGTAAGTGTTCAGATTCCAGAAGGACAATGGACAAATGGCCCTGAGAGGAAACTCGAAGCCTGGAAGCAATAGTGATAGAGGTCTTAGCCAGGGCTGTTACTGCTGCAGTGACGCACCATAACCAAAAGGGACTTGGGAGGAAGGGCTGATTTGGTCTACACTCTTATCACAGTCCATTGCTGAAGAAAGTCAGCACAGGAACTCAAACAGGGCAGGAACCTGGAGGCAGGAGCTGGTGCAGAGGCCGCGGAGGCGCTGCTCACTGCCTTGCTCCTCAGGGCTTGCTCAGCCTGTTTTTTTTTTTTTAGTGGAACCCAGGAGCACCAGCCCAGGGACGGCAGTATCCACAGTGGGCTGGGCCCTTCCCACATCAATCACTAACAAAATGCCCTATAGGCTTGCCTACAGTGTTCTTGTGGAGGCATTTATAAAATTGAGGTTTCCTTCTCTCAGATGTCTCCAGCTTGTTTCAAGTTGACATACACCTAATCAGCACATATAATAACCTTTCAATTTCACGATAAGAAAAAAGTGAAAATAACATTTTTTATTTTAAGAAATGAATGAAAACATTCATTTTCATTGAATCAAATTAGCAAGAATCCAAAATGTAAAAGGGATATTTTAGTATTAAATATAAAATGAATAAAATACAGGTAAGTATTCAATTAAAAATAGACATGTAGGGGCTGGAGAGATGGCTCAGAGGTTGAGAGCACTGACTGCTCCTCCAGAGGTCCTGAGTTCAATTCCCAGCAACCACATGGTGGCTCACAACCATCTATAATGTGATCTGATGCCCTCTTCTGGCATGCAGGTGTACATGGAGGCAGGGCACTGTATACATAATAAATAAATCTGAAAAAAAAAAAAAAAGACACGTACACAAGAAAACCAAGAGGTAAGTACAATGTATAAATCCATTTTCATATACATTATCTTATATTCTAGATTATTCTTGAACACCTAGTACATATCACATAATTATTGAATGAAACGTGTAGTTTTGTTATTTTAGTCTTTGAAGAAAGCTGAACAC